>NC_037540.1:28220720-28232155 GCF_001531365.2 Cynara cardunculus var. scolymus | reverse complement strand
ACTTAACCAAATCCCACCACAAACTCAAGCCCCACCTCCCTCTGCAGGCCCCTCCTATGAAGCAACCTTCTCATCCTTCACTGCAGAGGTGAGAAATCTTCTTGCCAACCTTCCCCAACCTCCATCATCTGCCACAACCTCTGTACCACCTCCTCCCTCTACTGGCACAAACTTTGCTACCAGAGCCGACCTACGGGATCTGTCCAAGGCGCTTATCTCTTCTGTCAATGAGATAAGTGCAAAGTTCGCTGCTCGATCCGTAGAACCCACCAATGCGTTGAGGAAGAGTTTACAACACCAACAAAAATGAACAAACACTCTCCTTCGCACAATGGAAGAACGACGCAGAAAGGATCAAGTATGCACTCTCGCATTCCACATTCGAAGATGGAAAAAGAAGAATAGATCAAGAGTATCCTGCTCTTTCAGCCGCCCCTACAAACGACCAAGGCATGAAGACCAAGACCCCGATGATCAAGGTTTTGGACCTCATAAGGGGGAGACAGAGGCGGCGGCTACTCAACAAACAGGATCCGCTGCACCACAACAACCATCACAACAACAACAACCATCAACACAAGAACCACCATCAACCCAACAAACCTAAGCTAGGGAACCAGATGCCTTGCCCTCTGATGAAGAACAAAATATCCAAGTTCCCTTAGCCACAACTCCTGACCCCATCATGTTGAGTTCCTCAACCGATGAAAAACCAACCACCCCACCAACACAACAAAACCAACCTCTTCCTTCTACACCCACAACAAACCTACCCTTAACCCCTTCACCAGCACCTCGCACAACTCAACCCTTCATCTTCTCCATACAACCAGAACCCATAACAACCCAACCTTCTTCACCCCAACCAACCAAAGAAAACTCACCCTCTACCCGTACACAACCAGCAGAGACACAACCCGTGGTGCATGTAGACATCCCCTCTTCCTCGAGGCGTCCTCCACAAGGCCTGGTGGACGAAATAATTCAAAGCATGGAGTCAATAAGGAGAAGACCTCAATTGCCGCCCAGGGAACCAATAATGATGGAAAACATCCATCAATACTTGTACCAAGAACGCGAAGAAAGCCTGTCAACCAATCCTCCAATCCTATYGCCAGAGTCTATGAACCTTCTACATCATCGTTTCATAAGACAGACTACTCAACCACCTCAAGCTATCTTTTTGAATGATGGAATAAGAAGAGTCATAGACTTAAAGATAAAGTCATTTGCCAACAGAGCCATACGCTACAYCGAGTTCAATGTGGAAAGAGCCCATRGGGTAGTTAGCGTCTTCAACGAGAACGATCTCATCAACCTCAATCCATATGACTTGATTGAGTTACACGCCTACACAGCTCAAAGGCAAGATCATGGGATACAATTTGGAATGGCGAACAGAGCTATTGTCAAGACAATGGAGTCCCTGGTGAAGCACCGAGCCAAAAGCGATTTTGAAATTGCTTTAAGGCTAGGCATTGAGAGGTTATCCTGCGCTCCTCCAAATGAAGATTTCCAGGGCTTGCAGGAGATATGTTCTGCTTCAGTTCTTACTCAACCTGAACTCGGACTTGTTTACAAGAATGAGTTTGGGGTTAAAAAGTTTTTCAGATTGACTGAAGCCTTCAAGTATTCAATATATACACTTGAATGGTTTCAAAAAAACATTAGAGAAAGACTGGACAGAAACCATGTGCCAAGGGAAGAGGGGAGTCATCTCATACATGAGATATCGACCATCATCGATTATCGAAGACTACTCTTGCGCTTTAAAGAGATATACTCAGGTAGTTAGTGATGAGATGAAAATTTTTGCTTATTTTGCCTTGATGTAATTTGTTTCCAGTATTGTAAAGAAATTTCATCATCCATTGAAAATTTGGAGTTTGATGTTTTTCTTCTAGACTAGTGTTTGTTCTTCACATGTGTCTAGATTAGATTTTGTTATTTCATTACTTAGGGGGAGATTGTTAAACCCCACAATGCAAAATGTAAAAAGTAATGAAAAACAAGTGATGAAAAACCAGAAGACCAATGAAGACATCAAGGCAAAAACGACTAAGTCTGGAATTCGACCATTGGATCGATGGATAGACTAACCAGAGGATCGATGGACAAAGTTCAACCATTGGACCGATGGAAGAGTTCAACCAGAGGATTAATGGATGATGCGATGGAAAGAAGCATTCTCATTGATACTCTGGACAAACATCACTTAAAAGATTTTCTATCAGTTCATTCAAGCAGGCCATGAAGATTCAAAGATAAGGATGAATTCATCACATCGTTAATGACAGCTGGAGATGACAAGTCAACAGCTAGAATTAGAGTTTATCTTGATAATAATGCTTATCCATTTAAAAGATAAACCTTATCTGTTTATTAGAAGATTTGCTAGAAATTAGCAATAGATAGTTATCTTCTAAATAGCCGATTAGTATAAATAGATGATTAGGTCTATTGTAAAAATAAGGTTTTTACTCCTTGTTTTACGTTTATGATCTAATAAAGTAAAACCTTTGAAGCTCAAAATTGTTCTTAATCTTTCTTATTTTATTCTTGAGACTTCATAGCTTTCTTCATTAAATCGCTATAATTTGGTTATTCATAACTAGATTATTAGTGTTATTGAGAGATCTGGGATCAACAAAGGGACATAGACAGTTGAGTCCATTCATCGCCTAGACTTTTAAGGAATAAAACATTGTTTTCTTCCTTGGTTCTGGAGATGTCGTTTCGACGACATTGATTGATCAATGTGTTAAAACGATCATAAGTTTTCTGTATTGGTTCATCAGGGAGGGCCTTGAAATTAGTATATTTGTTGAGACATTGTGCTATACGATTTTTTCTTGTTTTTGCTCCTCCTTCCAGTTGGCTTGCCAGATCATCCCATAGTTCCTTGGCTGTGGAACATGCGTCGAGGGATTGGAATATTTCGTYGGGAATGGCCATGATTATCAATCTTTTGGCCTTTTTGTCTGTTTCTACTCTTTCCTTGTCATCTTCATCCCAATTCTTCTCATCCTTGGGCATGTAGTAGGCAGGAATTTCAGCCATGGTAGTTGTTCCTGGAACTCTTGGAACAAGAGTTTGTGGAATGTAAGGACCCTCCATTACAGATCGAAGAAGGTTCCTGTCCATTCCTTCCAAGAAGTTCACCATTCTGATCTTCCATTGTGGATATTCTTCTCGTTGAAGAGTTGGAGGCTTAGTGAGGGAGCCAACACTGTAAGCAGAATTCCAGTTGGCCATTGCGAATTTTGAAGAGAAGGCTTTGTGTTTTGGCGAGAAAGAAGATCAAAAATTGAGAGATTTTTGTTTGATCGTTTTGATTGGAAATTCAATCAATTGGCTCTGATACCAATTGTTGATACCAGATCTCTCAATAACACTAATAATCTAGTTAATAATAACCAAATTATAGTCATTTTATGAACAAAGTGATGAACACTCAAGAATGAATTATAAACAATTAAGAACAATCTTGAGCGTCAMAGATTTCACTTTATAAATATGAAAAACGTAAAAGTAACTTAAGCAACTCTTTTTATAATAGGCCTAATCACCTATTTATACTAATCAGCTAATAAAAAGATAACTATCTAATGAGACTTTTTAGCTAATCTTCTATTAACAGATAACATTTATCTACTCTATTGATAACCTTTACTATTAGAGATAAACTTGAAGTCTAGCTGTCGACATGTCATCTCCAGTTGTCATTCATGATGTGATGAATCATCCTTATCTTTAAATCTTCATCGTATGCTTCTGGATGATTTGCTGGAGAATTCTCTAAGTGTTGATGACCATAGGATCGATGAGGATGCTCTTTCCATCGCATCCCAGATCGTCCATTGGTCCTCTGGTTGTACTCCAGACTTAGCCGTTTCTGCCTTGATGCCTTCATCGGTCTTTTGGTTTTTCATCACTTATTCTTTTTTATTACTTTTTACATTATGAATTATGGGGTTTAACAAATTGTATTCGTCTTGAAAGTTAAATATTGTCTATAATTGTAAAAGTCATCGTGTTTGACTTTTCTTAGGACTATTTGACTTTGACTATTTTGTCTAGTTTGACCCTATATAAAGGGTGTTGGCTTTGTAATTTTAGTAGAGCTCATTTGATAAATCAATATACGTTTGAGAGTTTGACCAAGACTTTGATTGTTGACTTTCTCTATCTCTACTTCTTCTAAGTTCTTAAAAGAAATACATTCTGCCATTGATGATTTGTTGCTTACATGAAGATTGATCAATATTGTGACACACAATTGGTATCAGAGCTGATTTGCAGGAAGATTGATTGAAGAAATTACCAAAAATCTACACAAACTTTCTGGAAATTCATGATTTTATGCTTGAAGTTATTCATTGTGTTCTTGATTGTTCATCCTAGATCTTCATAATTTTTTTCTTCAAATTTCTCATTTGGGGATGTTTAGGTGTTAAAATTGTGATCGTTGTATTCGGTTTTACATCATGATTCATTTTTGTTCTTTTGATTTTGCATTTTGATCACCATTTCTAAATATTTGAAGAGTTTTAAATTTTTGGTGTTCTTCGTGTTCTTGCAAAATTCTTTAAAAAGTTAGATTTTGATCTAATTTTTTTTGTTTTTGTAAATTCTGTGTTTGTGATCTGATTTGATCTTAATTTGGTTGCCTTTTATGCTTGAATTTTGTTAGCTGTTTGATTTAGAAAACCTGCTGTAAAAAGCTTTGAAGCAGTAAGTGAGCGATTTATGGACTTGATCAAGCAGACTTCTTCTTATTTTGAGCAGACTTAACCAATTTAGAGGTTGTAAGTTTTGAGCGATTTAAGCTCAAGCTTTGAGCAATTTAAGCTCAATCTTTAAGCGATTTAAGCTCAAGCTATGAGCGATTTACTTCATAGCATGAGAGATCTTGATCGGATTTTAAATCAAGTGTTGTGGGACTTATCTCATGTGTTGTGCGATTTATCTCAAGTGTTGTGCGATTTATCTCATGTGTTGTGCGATTTATCTCAAGTGTTGTGCGACTTATCTCATGTGTTGAGCGATGTATTTTATGTGTTAAGCGGTTTAGGCAATGGCTTGACCGGTTTAAGAGATAGTCTTGAGTGAGTTAGTTAGTGAGGTGAACGATTTAGCTAGTTATCGGACTTCTCTTGAACGGATTAAGGCAGGTTGTTGAGCGATTTAGTGTTAGTGGTGAGCGACTTAGCTCTTCATCGCACATCTCTTGTGCGGACTTAACAGGATTAAGACTATCTTGAGCAATTTTATTATTTGCTGTGAGCGATTTACATTTTAACTGTGAGCGGTTTAGACTTAAAGGTGTGCAATTTAGGGTGTAGCCTTGTCCGATTTAACACATTTAAAGGTAAGCTGATTAATCTGTTAGGTGAGTAGTTTAAGCAGGTTTTTGAGCAATTTAAAGTCCTTGTTAAGCAGTCTTTCATATTGAGCGATTTACTTAGTGAATAGAGCGATTTAGATTACATGATGGGCGATTTATGCATACTAGTTTTAAGTGATTTATAACTGTTTGTTGACCGGATTATGAACTAGGCTTGAGCGATTAATGGTCATGCAGTGAACGGATAATTGTTATGCAGTGAGCGATTCAAATTCTTGGTATGTGTTATAAATCTTTCTTGTCCGGATTAAGTTCAAGCGCTAAGTATTTGAGTGTCCAAGCTTTGTATCAAACTTGTTTGTTCTTAGATCTTCTTGTTAATTGAATTTCTAGTAATTGTGTAATATTTTTTTCTTTCTCTCTATTTCTTTAATCATTTTTCTTGAACTGCATAGATCCTATAATTGATCAATCTTAATTTTTTTCTTAATGGCAGATTTTCTTCAGAAAGAGAATAAGGAGATGAAAGAGAGAATTACAGAGTTGAAAAAGAGCTTACAGAGTTATATGGAGAAATATCTTAACATGTTTTACGAGAATCATGCTAATGTGGATTTTATTGCGAATTTACAAAAAGAGCATAAAGTAGCATTAGAAAGAGTTGAGAATGATTTCTTGAATAAGATTAATAAACTTGAGAAAACTCTAAGTTCAGTGAGGAAAGACTATGATGATGATTTGAGAACTTGGAGTAAAGCTAATAATGACATGTTCAATAAACTTCAAGAGCTACAAACTGAGAGGAATTCTTTTGGGAGGAATAGTAAAGAGTCAGAGGACTTAACTGATAAATCTGAGAGAGAGTTGAGTGGGTTACAGAAATTACTGGAGTTAGAGAAGGAAAAAGTTCTAAAAGCTGAGAAGAGTTTAAGTTCTGAAAGAATGGAATTTGAAAAGGAAAAGAAGAGAATGTGTGATTAAGAGAAAAAGTTTGGAGCTCAACACATATCTTATGAGAATAAGATAAACTCTCTAGAGCTAAATGCAAAAATGCTGTTAAAGCAAATATCTGATTTTGAGCAGCTGATCATCTTGGAATGTGCCAAGCATGGTAAGGAGAAGAAAGACATTACAGAAGACTGTCAGAGCCAAATACAGAAATTATCTGAAAGCATTGCTCTGAAGCAGAAGGCTTTAGATGATGATATGAAGCAATTTGCTCTTGATAAGAGGAATACTATAAAGAAACATACAACAATTGCTAAGGAGCTTGCTAATAAAAAAAAGTGGCTTGACATCGCTTCGGAGAATGATAAGCGCAGCTCAGATGAAGAAAATAGAGAGTTAATAAATCATAAGAGAAAGTTTGAAATGCTTTAGAAGGAGTTAGAAGGTAAACTCCTTGACACTACAAAGAAATTGTCTGATCTAAAGACAGACCTTGAAACTGAGTTGAAGATGAGAATAGAACTTAAAAATAAGCTTGATTTAGTTACTGTTGAAAGGGACCAGCTTTTACAGAAAGTTAAAGACTTTTCTTGTGCACAAAGCTCAATTGGTTCTCCATTACAGTGTAAAACTAGCTTCTATGACTGTTCCAAATCAAACAGTTATTCAAGCATCCCTAAATCTATGGTTTCTAAGAACTATTCTCGTTCTTCTAATCAGTATTATCAAAGGTATGTTATCAGATCACCCAATAAATCTTCTAAGACTAAAAGCATTTGGTTTAATAAATCCGATTCTGTTTCATCTCATATACCTGTTGTTACTAACTCTGTTCTTTCTTGCATTGTGAGATCCACTAATGATCTGATCAATCTTAGCAAGAGAAGAATTATGTGCTCAACATGTAGAACAAATGATTTTGTCAATAAGAAAAGGTTCAACAGGTGGCATGGAGATAACAACTATCAGAAAGATTGTAAAGGTAAGGACAAGTATGATCATAATAACTGGTATGGGTCATATTTTATTTCTAATCATCCTGTTCAAAGTGCTAAAAAGAATACAACAAATAGAAATAGATGGTTTGGAAGTTACAACATACCCCAGCTTGATACTAACAAAATAGGACCCAAGTTCGTTTGGGTACCAAAATCTATTTAATCTGGTTTTGCAGGTATGTCAATTTTGTGCTGATCAGAATATCATATCAGTGATACACCAATGCAGGGGGAGTTGTAATTTGTTCCATAAAGGCTTCTGAATACATCAGTTCAGAACCCGTGGTTAAACATTGTGGTTTCTAAACATACAGTTTAGGACCCGTGCTTAAAAAGTTTTTCTTATTTTTTTAAAATTTTTGAGCTAAACTGAAACATTACTATAATTTACTTTCTAGGGGGAGTCTCTAGAAAGTTCAATAAAAGTTTTGGTAAATGAGTTTTTTTGGGAAACGAGTACATTTTCTGAACAGGTAATTCCTGAGATTTACTTGTGTAATTTCTCATCGATCATAACTCCAATACCTGTTTCAGCTATTCTTCAAACTGTTATTATCACGTCTCTTATATATAAATCATTTTCGGTGATAATACACTCGTTTGTATTCAAATGTTGATTTTTTCTGGTTTTTTCTTTGATTGATATACATTTGTTATTTCTTTGAATAATCAGAATCTGTAAACTTATACTTACAGATCTTCATTCATTTCTCTCGCATACCAAATAATCTGATCGTTGTCGCATGATTCTTTTATTGATTGTGCTTAAAAGCCAATTTTTTAATCAATTTTATATCTGATCATTGTACTTCATCGCAATAATATTTTTGATCAACTGTTTGTGATAAAAAAATCTTGATCAATTTTTATCTGATCATTGTGCTTTATCTGAAATATTAATCTTTGATCAACTGTTTGTGATCAACTGAGCATATTGCTAAATTTAGGAGGGACTGAGTGCTTATCAGAAATAACTCTATGGAATGTCAGAACTGACAGACCTACCGAAGAGGACAACCATATCTGAGTGAGATTAAATACAAAATGGTTTGTGTGCTGAGATTAAAATGAAAAAGAGAGGGGTAGTTGTTGTGAGATAAAAGAATTGACGAGAGTTGTGTCAGGATTAAAAGAACATAAGAATCCTGTTCCAAACTTCTAAAATCCGGGCATACCACACAATCTATTAGTTCTCAATTCTTTCGAGACTAATATTGAAAAAGGCAAAGCCTAGGCCAATTCTTGTCATAACCCCACCAGCAACTCATTTATCTCTCAACAGATAAGTGTTTCAATAACACTTAGGCCACACAGCTCATACTCTATCACTTTCTCATTCGGAGAAAGTTGATATTGAATCAAAAGGATATATGTCCCCCCTTCAAGTCTTTTTAATCACTAATTGAGTCTGATAAATTTGTGTAGTACACAAGATTTATCTTTTTGAGCCTAAACAGAAGCATTTGTTGCTTTATCTTTCTATACTACACAGATTGCATTTTATTTGTTAATTTGCCAAAACATTCATAGATATGCTATTTTTAAGCTATCAATGATTGAATGGAAGACCTGGTGAGATGAGCATCAAAAAGTCTCATATATACAGTTAATCTGTTGTACTGAGTATATCTGTTATATTCACAGGCCAATATTTTTATAAGATTGAAAATAATTTCATTCGTTGAAATTGGTTCTTATATTCCCATTCCCTTATTCTGAAAAGATTAAACAAGTGGATTTGAAAAGATCTACTTAAAATTTCATGAATTGATGGCTTACGCGAAGGATTTCATTCATTCTTGTGTATGATGTAATGATTCTCATTTCATCATAAGGGAGAGTATGAAATAATGAATGAAATGTCCAATTCTGATTATTATAAGGGGAATTTAATGTAAAGATCAAAGGGGGGCAACTTAATAATGACAAAAGACTTAAAAGGAGTGCGACTGGAGATGATTACAGAAAATTATTCTGATGCTAAAAATGACTGAGATATGTTGAATGTGAAGATCCATTTTTACAACAGTTTACTAAAGATCAACTCTGAAGTTTGTTATTGTTTCTGTTCTACATTGTCTAAAGAGAAGATCATCGTTGTTCTACATTCGAGGGGGAGAATGTTAGAAGATCTTTCTCAACAAATGATTGTCTGAAGATTTCGTGTTGAAGATTGTTTTGAAGAAGACATAGTGTGCTTAAAGTTTCAAAGTTCAAACGAGACTCAAAGCGCGCAATTTCTTTCAAGTCTGAATACAAAGGTGGAGAATGTTAGGAATCAAAATCAGTGTATAATTGTATTCGTCTTGAAAGTTTAATTTTGTCTATAATTGTATAAAAGTCGTCATGTTTGACTTTTCTTAGGACTGTTTGACTTTGACTATTTTGTCTAGTTTGACCCTATATAAAGGGTGTTGGTTTTGTAATTTTAGTAGAGCTCATTTGATAAATCAATATACGTTTGAGATTTTGACCAAGACTATGATTGTTGATTTTCTCTTTCTCTACTTCTTCTAAGTTCTTAAAAGAAATATATTTTGCCATTGATGATTTGCTACTTACATGAAGATTGATCAATATTGAGACACACACTCCTGTATCTAACCGCTAGTAGACCAGATATTATGTTTGCTACATGTCTTTGTGCAAGGTATCAAGCCAATCCTAAGGAATCTCATCTCTCTGCAGTCAAGAGAATCTTTAGATACCTCAAGGAAACCCCTTCATTGGGACTCTGGTATCCTAAAAACTCTGGCTTTGATCTAATAGCCTACACATATGCAGATCATGCAAGGTGCAAGCTTGATAGAAAGAGTACGTCTAGAAGCTGTCAACTCTTGGGGGATAAGCTGGTAAGTTGGACATCCAGAAAACAGAATTGTGTTTCAACCTCTATAGCAGAAGCATAATATGTTGCTGCTAGTTGTTATTCACAAGTTCTGTGGATGAAGACTCAGCTTAAGGACTATGGCTTTGAATATGAAAAGATTCCCATCCTCTGTGACTCCAAGAGTGCCATAGCCATCTCTGCAAATCCTATGCAACATTCCAAGACCAAACACATCGATGTAAGGTACCATTTTCTAAAAGACAATGTCGAAAAAGGTACAATAGAGATGTACTTTGTTCCTACAGAGATTCAACTTGCTGACATTTTCACAAAAGCTCTTAATGAGAAAAGATTTTTATTTCTTGTCAGCAAGATGGGTATGCTGAATCTCACCACTTAGAGGCAATCTATCGTTCAAAACCAGAGATCCTCAATATCTCTTGGTTATGCGTACAAGTGATACATTATTATGGCCATAATCCCCAAGTACTTTAAACCAGAGCCTCTGGTTCTAAAGACCAGAGCCTCTGGCCAATTAGAAATACTTGTTTAGTTTTTGGCCAAAAGTTTTTATCGCCTTTGGAACCAGAGCCCCTTTGGTCTAAAGCAAATACTTAGTAATCCTCACTAAGTATCCCCTTCCCAACCAGAGCCTCTGGTTGTATAGACCAGAGCCTCTGGATTCCAATCCTTTGAGACCAAAGCCCCTCTGGTACCAAACTTGGTCTCCCATCATACATTCATACATTACTTAGTCATATTTCAACCATCATGTAACCAGAGCCTCTGGTTCTAAAGACCAGATCCTCTGGTTTCCAAGCCCTTTGAGACCAGAGCCCCTCTAGTCCAAATTAGACTTCACAAAGCATCTAATAATTACATACACCCATCATTTTTTGCATCACCTTCTAAACTAGAGCCTCTGGTTCTAAAGACCAGAGCTTCTAGATTAGAAGTCTTTGGAACCAGAGCCCTCTGGTCCCAAAGGCCCATCTTTTCCATATCCATATATATCATCTTAACCTTATTTCATATATTTTTGCACCATCTTTCACAACCAGAGCCTCTGGTTGTATAGGCCAGAGACTATGGTCATCCCATTCACCCTCCTTATTGATTCTTGTTAGCTTTATTTTTAAAGCTAATAATTAACTTGAAAAAGTTTCATGAAACACTCCAGAGCTAGAAGACGAACTGAAGAAGTATCTGCGCCAAAACGTCTAAAGTCTAGAAGACTAGCCTCTGTGCTAAAGAGTCACGGAGACCAGAGCCGCTTTCAAAGACTACAGAGCTTCTGTGGTAACCAGAGCCT
>NC_037540.1:28206020-28219025 GCF_001531365.2 Cynara cardunculus var. scolymus | reverse complement strand
TTCTGGATAGCGTCAATCTTATCCAGGTTTTCGTGGGTTATTGCCTATAAATAGAGTGTTTCAGATAGAGAAATAAATATTTATGAGCACCAAGAGAATTCTCTTTGTAATAGATAGATTCAAAATCATATGAGAGTCGATTAGGGTTTCTTGAGAGTTTGTAATCTTTATTTTCAATAAATGAAAAGCAGCCGCTACTTCTCTGTTTAATCTTCTTGTTTACTTTCTCTTACAAACTTCTAGTGTAAATCGTTCTACTGTCAGATCTGGGATATAACAATTCTAGGGGAGTTTTTAACTCATTGCACAACCCTATGCATCATTTGAGGAGGAGTTTTGCATCATCAAGCATCAGTATTGCACAAATTATGCATTTTTCCACCCAGAGCCTCTGGTTCGTCTATCCAGAGTGTAACACCCCATACCATACATTGCATGTAACACATACTTTATACAGGAAATACATGTTTATACATCATTTTGGCAACTCTAACTGATATGCTATTGGCCCAATTCGCTTACATATTCTGAACGGCCCCACATACCTCGGACTGAGCTTAACTTTCTTTCCAAATCTGACGACACCCTTCCATGGCAAAACTTTCAACATCACAAAATCACCTACACCAAATTCAATCGGCTTTCAACGATTATCAACATAACTTTTCTGGCGATCTTGTGCTGTTCTGATTCTTTCACAGATCTGTTCGATCTTCTCAAAAGTCTCTTGGACAATTTCAGGACCCGTCAGCTGTCTTTCACCCACCTCGTTCCAACACAACGACGTTCATCATTTACGTCCATACAACACTTTATACGGTGCCGCTTGAATGCTGGAATGGTAACTATTGTTATATGCAAACTCTATCAATGGCAAGTGATCTTCCCACGATCCCCCGAAGTCAATAATACAACTTCTCAACATGTCTTCGAGAGTTTGGATAGTTCTTTCACTCTGTCCGTCAGATTGCGGATGGTAAGCTGTGCTTAGTCAGATTTCAGATCCCAAAGCTTTCTGCAACCCTTCCTAGAACGTTGAAGTAAACTGACTATCTCTATCAGAGACAATAGACAATGGAACACCGTGTCTAGTTACAATTTCTTTGATATAAATCTGCGCCAGCTTTTCTAAAGAGTACTTCTCTCTTATTGGCAGAAAATGCGTAGATTTAGACAGGCGATCAACAATTACCCATATTGCGTCATACCCTTTTGGAGTTCAAGGTAACTTCATAACGAAATGCATTGTAATGTGATCCCTTTTCCATATAGGTATCTCCAAAGATTGAAGACTTCTATACAGCTTCTGATGTTCAATCTTAACCTGTAGACACGTCAGGCACTGTTCCACATATTTAGCTACGTCTCTTTTTAATCCGGGCCACCAATAAAAAGGTTTCAAATCTTTATACATCTTATTGGTGCCTGGATGAATAGAATATCGGGACTTATGACTTTCATTTAATATAATGTTTCGGATGTCTCCAAAACATGGTACCCAAGTTCGCCCTTGAAAGCACATTAGTCCTTCGTCATTTTGTTCCAAGGTTGAAATCATCTTACCCAACTTTTCTGTCTTAACAAATTCTTCTTTCATAGCTTCTTGTTGACATCTCTGAATCTCCTTACGAATGTCAGGGACCAAATTCATTCTCATTGTCACAACTTTAATGGTTCCACTCTTTTCTTTCTTGCTCAAAGCGTCAGCTACCACGTTTGCTTTTCCTGGATGGTAGAGGATTTCCCAATCATAATCATTTACATGTTCAATCCACCGACGCTGTCGCATATTTAATTCTTTTTGGCTGAACAAATGTTGTAAACTTTTATGATCAGTATAAATCTGACACTTCGTTCCCAGAAGATAATGCCTCCAGATTTTCAGAGCAAACACTACTACAGCTAATTCCAAGTCATGGGTTGGATACTGTTTCTCATGATCTTTCAGTTGTCTTGACGCATAAGAAATCACTTTTTCTCTCTGCATCAGAACACATCCTAACCCTAACTTTGAAGCATCACTGTATACCACAAAGTCTTCGGATCCATCTAGTAAGGTTAATACTGGGGTGCTGCAAAGATATTTTTTAATAATTGAAAAGCTTCTTGTTGTTCTCTTTCCCATTGAAATTTAATGTTCTTCCGAGTCAATTTAGTCAATGGCACAACTATTTTAGAAAAGTCCTGAATGTACTTACGGTAATAGTCGGTCAATCCCAAAAAGCTTCGGACTTCAGAAGGAGTTTTTGGAGCTTCCCATCTTGCAATTGCTTCTATTTTCGCTGGATCTACTTTTACCCCTGCTTCGAAGATGACGTGACCCAAGAATTGGACTTCTCTTAACTAGAACTCACATTTAGATAACTTTGCATACAACTTTTCCCCTTTTTAACAATTCCAATATCAGTCGAAGATGTTCTGCATGTTCTTCTTCGGTCTTAGAGTATATAAGAATATCATCGATAAATACAATAACGAATTTATCAAGATATTCCTTACATACCCTATTCATCAAATCCATAAAGGYTGCGGGCGCATTAGTTAAACCAAATGGCATAACTAAGAATTCATGATGCCCGTACCTAGTTCTGAATGTTGTCGTAGCAACGTCTTGCTCCCTAACTTTGAGCTGTTGATATATCCTGACCTTAAATCAATCTTGGAGAAATAACTTGCTCCCACCAACTGATCGAACAAGTCATCAATCCTTGGTAGGATATTTGTTTTTGATTATCAACTTATTTAGTTCAAGATAGTTTATACACATTCGCATAGACCCATCTTTCTTCTTGACAAATAAGACGGGAGCACCCCAAGGTGAAGTGCTGGGTATAATAAATCCCTTGTCAGTTAGATCTTTTAACTGTGTAACCAGTTCCTTCAATTCAGATGGAGCTAACCGGTATGGTGCCTTTGCTATTGGTGCAGCTCTTGGTACAAGGTCAATTCAAAATTCAATTACTCGATCCGACGGTAATCCAGATAAGTCTTCTAGAAAGACTTCTGGATATTTATTAACAATCAGAATTGATTCCTCTTTTCCTTTCTCTTTCTTAATATCAATTACGTATGCCAAACATCCCTGACACCTTTTCTGAATACTTTTATGAGCTTTCATTACCGTGAAAATGCTAATATTGTGATTCTGACGATCACCATAAATAACAACTGTTCCTTGGTCTGACAGAGTAATTCTGATCATTTTCTGATTACAAACAATACTAGCTTGATACTTTGCCAACCAGTCTATATCCACCACTACATCAAATTCCTTCATCGGCATAGGAAATAACCAAATCGGTAATTTACAGCCCTCAATAACAACAATACAGTTATTGAACACACTAGTAACAGTTTCCTAACTATTAGCAGTATCAACTATTAATTCGTCATCAAGTATCACAGAATTCAGATATGCAGTTTGAGCAAACAGTGGTGATACAAACGAAATGTTTGCACCAGAGTCAAATAATACCTTAGCACGTATTGAATTCAGAAGGAAAGTACCTGTTACTACATCCGGTGACGCTTCTGCCTCGTTCTTAGTCATCTGGAAGGACCGTCCCCGCGCCCCTCCTTACCCTCCTCGGTTCACAGTAGGTCTTCTCCGATTACCTGACGCATTAGTCCCCATTGTTAACTGCGGAGTTCTTAATAATGGACAATTCGGTTGAATATGATCCGAAGAATTACAGTTAAAACACCTTCAATTAGCCGGGTAACTTCTGGACAAATGGCCTGCTTCACCGCACTTATAACATTTTCTTGGGTCTATTTTACACTCACCCTGATGTACCTATCGACATTGCGTACAAACTTTCTCACCGACCTTCTACTAAATTTTTTTTATCTTATCTTACATTTTTCGATCCTTGAAAAGATGAAGGCCCCTCCCATTTCCTTTTCTCTACAACTTTTCCTTATAGCTGCCGGTTCTTATTTCGTTCAGTTACTTCAGCCGCATCTACCATCAACGAAAATGTATTGGGGTTCATAGCAATGATAAACTCTCTGATTGAGGGTTTCAAACCCCAAATGTATCTTTCTATTTTCTTGGATTTTGTTGAAACATAGTGTTCAGTAAAGCGAGAGTGTTCAATAAATCTCTCAGTATATTCCCGAACTGTTCCATTTCCCTATTCTAGCTTCAAGAAATCTTCTTCCATTTGTCTTACTACAGTTTTAGGACAAAACTGATTCTTGAATCATTCCACAAATTCTGCCTAAGACAATGTCTGTAAAACATCCGTTCTAGCTGATGATTCAACTTCCCACCAGAACAAAGCATTTGATTTCAATACAGAAATAGCATATCGAACTTTATCTGTTTCCGAACACCGAATAGTGTTGAACATAGATTCCATTTCTTTGATCCAGCACATGGCTTTCACTGGATCCTTTTTTCTAGAAAATGTTGGTGGCTTGCATGCCAAAACATTTTGATATCTCCCTCCTTGTTGCGAGTAACTGGTACCGAGGGATAAACTTCTACTCTTTCTATTTCTACCCTGGCTGGTACCCCCATGATAGAAGTCAGAGTTTCCTGCAATTTCCCTATTTCTTTAGCCAACATGTCCTTTGTTACATATTCCAATTTGTGGCACTGATCTCTCCTGAACATTCCCAGAATGGGATTCTTCAGGATCAGAATGAATTTCAGTTTGACCCCTTCCTTGAGACTGGCTTCTTCCTCTGCCTCGTCCCTTTGGTTTTCCTTGATCTCTGATTCCAGATGTGCCTGTCGAAAGATTAACAGGTGACTCTTCCCTTTCTTCAGACTCTGGATGAGCCGTTCTTTCAGATCTTCTAGTTCGGCTAGACATCTGCAGATTTTAGTGTTAATAATCACGTATTCACGTACCCAAATATAATGAAGTATTTAAATTCAGATATGTACCTGTAAATTCATAATTACACTGGCCAGATGTAATTTAAATTTACCTTACACACTGTTCTTTCAACTCATCATATTTATTTCCAATGGAGCTAATTATGTCCGGGACCCTTAACATGCAATAAAACAGTTAAAGTCTAGGTATCATGCTGTTGAATACCTAAATCCCTTAAACTAGGGCTCTGATACCACTTTCTATAACACCCATACCATACATTGCATGTAACAAAGACTTCATATAGGAAATACATGTTTATACATCATTCAGGCCTCTTAATACAAGAATCTACCAGTATGAAATACATGGTCCAAAAATTCAAAATACAAATTCTTGTACTAATCAATGTTCATCGATCAAAACTATACATATCATCATCCAATCCTCATACAGGTAAACATATAGGGAAATTATCACATTTTCCCTTTCCCCTTACCTTCAACACTTCCTGCAATACATATTTAAAATCACAGAATGAGGGTTAGACCGAAAGGTCTGGTGAGTTACCCTATTTATGTTATTGCAGGGTGAAGATCACCAAATTTTTTAAGTAAAACAACTTTTCATATATATAACAAATATATATGAACAAATAAGGACATAATACCAGTACCTTTCCACTTTTCAAGCCAAGCCTTCAGTTATTCAAATAACATACTCCAAACCTTTATAGGTTGGAACCAACCAGGTTTCATATAATGCCACTTTTAAACCTTTTCAATTAAACAAGGTTTATTTAAAGTTTCAGGCCAAACCTGTTATTTCATTCTCAATAACAACCATACTACGATTTCCAATAAAACCCCGATCTTAAACCTTTAAATCACAAATAAATAAAGATTCCAGACCATGGTAATTTTAAAGGATATAATAGTAAGAGTTATATCACATAACACACTGTTGATCCCAGATCTCTCAATAACACTAATAATCAAGTTAACAATAACCAAATTATAGTGTTTTAATGAACAAAATGATGAACACTCAAAAACAATGTATGAACATTCAAAGAACAATCTTGAGTGCCAAAGATTTCACTTTATTCAATAATAATGTAAAAACATAAAGCGTCGTCAATTATAATAGGCCTAATCACCTATTTATACTAGTAGGGTAATAAGAAGATAACTATCTAGCGAGACTATTTAGCTAATCTTCTACTAACAGATAAAGCTTATCTATAATAAGGATAAACATTAAAACAAGATAAACTTCGTAGAATCCAGTTGTTGAATGATTATCTCCAGCTGTCTTCCATGGGATATACGTTCAACCTTATCTTCATATCTTCATTGCTTTCTTCTGGTTGAACTGGTGAAGGAAACTCCAAGTGTTAGTATCCAGAGGGGTTATGGAGATGCACTTTCCATCACATCTCTGGTCAGTTCATCGACCCTCTGGACGTTCTTCAGACTTAGTCATTTTTCCATGATGTCTTCCATCGGCCTTCTAGTTCTTCATCACATATTTGTCTTTATTACTTCATACATCATACTTAAGGGTTCTAACAATCTCTCCCTAAGTAATGAAAGAGAAAACATCATCTATTATCAGAACATTCAAGGTATAAATGAAGAACATAGGCTATTCTAACAAAAAGCAACTTTTGCCAAATTTTCATTGGAACAAATGATGAATTCTTACATTGGTGAAATGAAAATTACAAGACTAAAGTATAAGACTACATTTAGGGTCTCCCCTGTGATATTTCCCAAAAACGCACGAGTAGTCCTCTGTAATCGATGACTATGGATATATTATGTATCAATCTTTGTCCATCGTCCGTTGGCACGTGAGATCTGCCCAATCTGTATCTGATGGCTTTTTGAAACCATTTAAGTGTTTCATTTGAATACTTAAAGGCCTCAGTCAACCTAAAGAATTTCTTTGCTCCAAACTCATTTTTGTATACCAGATCCAGTTCTGGTTGAGTAAGGACAGAGGCAGATCTCTTTTTCTGTAGGCCAGGGAAGTCTTCATTAGGTGGAGTGGAGGATAGTCTTTCGATGCCAAGCTTTAGAACAATCTCGAAGTCACTCTTGGCTCGATGCTTCACCAAGGTTTCCATTGTCTGCATGATCGCTCTGTTCGCTATCCCAAATCTTATGCCATGATCCTGTCGTTGAGTCGTGTACGCATATAGCTCGATCAAGTCATAGCGAGTGAGATTGATCAAGTCATTTTCACTAAAGACGCTGACCTAACCATGAACTTGCTCCACTGTGTACTCGATGTACTTGATGGCTCGGTTAGCGAATGTCCTCATTTTGATGTCCATGACCGACCTTATTCCATCTTTGAGAAAACAACCCTTGGTGGTTGGGTGGTCTATCTCACAAATCTATGGTGTAGGAGGTTCATGGGTTGTGGTGAAAGGATTGGAGGATTGAATGTTAGCCCTTCATCGCGATCATGGTACAGGTATTGATGGATATTCTCCATCATAAATGGCTCCCTCGGTGACCTCTGGATATCTCCTGAGTGACTCTATGTTTGCTATTATTTCATCGACTATCCCTTAAGGAGGGTGCCTCGAAGATGAAGGAACATCTGCTTGCACCTATGTTTGTTGGGCTGTGGGTTGTGTTTGGGTTAATTGTTGAGAGGGGGTAGGTGGTGGAAGAGTTTGGGTTGGCTCTGGTTCATTGGGCTCAGATGTGGTGACTTGTGGTTCAGGAGGTTGTATTTGGGTGGCTTCTTGTTCATCGGGTTGAGTTGGTGGTTTTTGTGGTGGTGAAGGTTGGGTGATTGTGGATTGAGATTGTAAGGGTATAGTGGTGAAGGGTTGTGTGGTGTGTGATGTTGGTGAGGGGGTTAATGGTAAGTTTGGAGTTGGTGATGGGGTGAAGGATAGGTTGGTTGGTGGTGTGGATGGTTCTTCATCTGTCGATGAGCTTAACTCGATGGGATCTTGGAAAGTGGTGAGGGGAACATGTACATTATGTACATCTTCAGAGGGCTGAGCCTCTGGTTCCCTCGTTTGGATTTCTTGGTTTGGGGGAGATGGTTGGTTTTGTGTTTGAGGTGAGGGTGGTGGTGCAACAGATTCCATATGTTGAGCAGACGCGGCCTCGTTCTCCCCCTCATGAGGTCCAAGACCTTGATCATCAAGGTCTGGGTCCTCATGGCGTGGCCTTTTGTGTAGGCAGCTGCTGGAGGATGATGCTCTGCTCCTCTTCTTCATTGTCTTCTTCCTGAAGGTCGCAAGATACGCCTTCAGGGCTTTTTGTCTTCTGCTCTCCTCCATCGAGTGAAGGATAGAGATGGTGCACGTCTGTTGATCAACAAGGCTTTGGGAGAGAGCCTTGGTAGGTTGAATGGCACGATGGATGAATTTTGCACTTATCTCATTGAAGGATGAGACAAGTGCCTTTGATGGGATCCTTAGGTTGGCCCTGGTTGCATATTCCGTGGTGGAGGTGGAGGTAGGTGGGAGCATGGAGGTGGTGGTGGATGTGGATGGAGAAATGTGAAGGTTGGTAATGAGATTCCTCACCTCTGTAGTGAAGGAAGATAAGGCTTCATCGAAGGATGGGTCTGTAGAGGGAGGTTGAGGAGGAGGAAGTTGGGGTATGTTGGCTAGTATGGTAGCTGGGAGGGAGGAGAGGGTGTTTTGGATGGTGGTCATTTGGGTAGAAAGGGAGGCTAATGTTTCATCGATGGATGTAGTCGGGAGTGGGGTAGGTTGTGGGATTTGAGATGTGATGGTGGCTGTGAGGGTGTTTATGGTTTGGGAGATGGTGTTTAGTTGGGTAGTGATGCAGGCTAACGTTTCATCGGTCGCCGTTGCCTTGGCCGTGAGGGTGGCGATGGAGTGAATTTGGAGTTGGTTTCTTTGGGTGGAAAGGGAAAAAGAGGTGTTGTGGTGTTGGGTGACTGTGTGTTGTAGCATTTGGAGACGGGTTGTGTTGTCTCGGGTTTGTCTTTCAAGGGTTGCAAGGGACTGTCGAAGGCGGTGAGGTCAATGGATGGAGGGTTGTCGACAATCCCTTGTATGATGAATTTTAGGTCTTCCAAGGACCGCTGAATCGTGTCTACAAAGGCTTGGAACTCAGCCATTGTGACCAGATCAGCCACATGGGTAATCCCTGCAGCAACGGATGCTGCAGGTTGAGCCTCAGCTCTAGAGGCGCTTTCTTGGCCTTGTGAAAACGTGGGCCGTGAAAGACTTCCATCATGTCCTTGATAGCCCTCTAGTGAGGAGCTATCTAGTGATGTTGCTGCAACTTCTTCTTCTTCCTCAGGTTTAGAGGCCGGGTAAGAGAAGTAGATGTGTGTCCCCTTTGATAGATCAAGTATCGAAGGGGGATGTTGTGCATGAACAGGAGATCACTCTGAACGATCTTGTGGATCAGCAATGCTAGAAGCAACACATGCTTCTTGGTGTGTGAAGGATAGTGGCGAGCCATGAGGCAAAGTGGCTCTTATTTCTTCATCGCCCCTCTGTTGAGAGGGGGACGATGCATGGTGGGGTTCCTCGGCTGTATCATCTTCAGAGGCCCGAAGGACGGCCTCTGGATGGCTGGCTGGGTGTGGGATTGGACTAGGTCGTCTTTGTTCAATACCCCTTTGGCCTTGATTGCCAGGGGTAGTGGTGGTGGGTGCCCTTTGGGTAGTGGGGATAGGTATTGTATGTGAAGGGCCGGGGGATGCACGAGGAGAGTCATCATCATCATCTTCATCATCCGATGAAGACGAGTCCTGTGCTCCCTCGTTGGTTTATGGGGATGGCTCTAAGTGCTCTGGGGTAGCTGCCCTTGGTTCTTGGGACAGCAGAGAGTGTTCATAGGTCGGCCTTATCTCAGACGTCTCTGGTATGACGCTAAGCATGGCTCGAGAGACTGTCCTCTCGGTGGTGTAGCCGTCCTTGGAGGTTGTTGGACGATGACCATGCATGGTGAACTGTGGAGTGAATAGTTCATTTACCGGGAGTTCGTGTCTCCTCATCGCATCCCTTATGAAGAGAGCGAGGAATCGTGGGAAGAGTATGGACGACAGTGGCTTTCCTGCGGCCTGAAGCTTGCACTTCTTGATTACCGCTGCATGGATTTCGTTGTAGATGAGGACAACGTAGTCAAGCGGCAGGTTGAAGAAGAGGCCGTACATGATAGTCATTATGTTGATGTTGCCTTGATCCATCGATCCCAGCGTGCAGGTCAGGGTTCTGTTCAATATGGAAAAAGAACATATTCCACATTGGGGGGAGGAATTGCCTCTTAAAGTCAGAGGCATTGCATAGGTCACGATTGTAACCTACCATATGGATGAAGCGGAGGATATCAGAGCTCGTGGGTAGTTCGGCGTAGTGGTCAATGCCGAGTTCATGGCGTGTGGGAATGCAAAAGACTTTAGAGACCTTTGCCCGGGAGATTTTGACGGAGCAGATCATGTCATTTGGAGCGTCAATATCCCTCATGATTTCATGGCTGTCGGGGATATACTCGCAAGTCTGCCAGTACTGTTGTACGTATTTAAACGGTACGCCATTGTCGATTAACGTCAATGCCGGTTGTAAAACACGATTATGAAAGAACTCTATCATGATGGCATACTTTGCGTCAAACTGGTTGGTGCGAAGGTCGATCATATGGTTGTTTGGTTTTAAGGGAAGGAAGACCAGTGTGCGGCTATCGGCGTCCGTGGATTGCACGTGGCTGTCGTTGTTGTTTGATTCATGAGAGGCGGAGGATGCCATTGCTAGTTGAGGTTGCAGGTTTTGAGTTTTTCAGATCGTCTGTATGTAGTTGCAGTTTTTTTGGGAGCGTAAAGAGGAAATGATGTGGGGAAGATGAGTATTTATAGGTGGAGGAGGGGAACAGGAAAAAAGAAATATTTAAATGGTAATCATGATAATGGAAAGACGTTTGGCAAAAAGGTGATTTGGTGGGGATCGTGGGCCGCTTGACGGTTCTGTGCCATTAATGTTGGAGGAAACGTGTCGTCATGGGGAGGGTGAATGGGTAATTTGAAGAGGTTTATGGGGAAGTGCCTGTTAATATGGCAGGTTTTTGTGTCAGGTGACGTTTGAATTATTTGGAGTAATTTATAAGTTATCCTAAATAATATCTCTTGAAATATCGCGCCAAAAACAATTTAAAATTCCCTCTAATTGTAAGATTAATACTAATTACGAAGTTTTGGTCTTCTAAAAACCCATGAAGTATAGTTTTTACTCACAAAAGCTGCAATTTTGTCTAATCTTTAAAGAGTTTGCAATTAACACGGGTTTTTGGAAAAAAAATTGTTTTGTCATGGAACCAAAGGAGCTCTAGTTGGACATGACTCATTGTATGGGGAACCAGAGATCTGTAGTTAAGCATGGACAACCCATGATGCAGGAACAGAGGGTCTCTGGTTGTCTACTCATGTTTTATTCATCATTTTTCTAGCATTTTGGTGTCTAGAGGCTCTGGGATGGAAAATGCATATATATGCAATGGAAAGTTCTTTATTATGAATGAAAAGCTCCCCCTTAAATGATGCATGGGGAAAAGATTGACTTTAAAACTCCCCCTTGAACCGTTAGGTAGGTACATTTTGATGACTAGAGGCTCTGGAATATACAACCAGAGGCTCTAGTTGTGAATGATGATGAAAGAATGGTATGAAATGTGGCTAAGTGTGAAAGCGAACATGAGAAAGAGTGTGTCTTTGAGACTAGAGGGCTCTGGTTCCAAAGACAACAAATCCAGAGGCTCCGGTTGTAAGTGTGATGTGAATAGTTATTAAGGTATGGTGAAGTATATGCAAAATGGTATGAAAAGATGGAACCTTTGAGACCAGAGGGTTCTGGTTCCAAAGGGTGATGGAAAATGACGTGGTTACATCCACGAATGACCAAGGAAGTCCAAGTTTGAGACCAAAATGGCTCTGGTCTCAAAGAATTGGAATCAAGAGGCTCTGGTCTATAGAACCAGAGGCTGTGGTTTGGAGGGGAATACTTGGTGAGAAAATATCAAGTATTTGCTTTGGACCAAAGGTCTCTGGTTCCAAAGGCAATTAAAATTTTGCCAAAAAATTATTCTAAGTGATTCTAAATGGCCAGAGGCTCTTGTCTTTATAACCAGAGGCTCAGGTTTAGAGTACTTGGTATTTATGGCTATCATAATATTTATCACTTATAAGCATAACCATGAGATATTGAGGATCTCCAGTTTCAGACTAATGATTGCCTCTAAGTGGTGAGATTCAGCATACCCATCTTGCTGACTAGGAACAAAAATCTGTTCTCATCAAGAGCTTTTGTGAAAATGTCAGCAAGTTGAGTCTCAGTATGAACAAAATACATCTCTATATTACCTTTTTCAACATTGTCTTTCAGAAAATGGTACCTTACATCGATGTGCTTGGTCTTGGAATGCTGCACAGGATTTGCAGAGATAGCTATTGCACTCTTGGAGTCACAGAGGATTGGTATCTTTTCATATTGAAAACCATAGTCCTTGAGTTGGGTCTTCATCCAGAGAACTTGTGAACAACAACTAGCAACAACAACATATTCTGCTTCTATTGTAGAGGTTGAGACACAATTCTGTTTTCTAGATGTCCAACTTACCAGCTTGTCTCCCAAGAGTTGACAGCTTCCAGACGTACTCTTTTTATCAAGCTTGCACCCTGCATGATCTGCATCTGTATAGGCTATTAGATCAAAGCCAGAGTGTTTAGGATACCAGAGACCCAATGAAGGGGTTCCCTTAAGGTATCTACAGATCCTCTTGACTGCATAGATATGAGAATCTTTAGGATTTGATTGATACCTTACACAAAAACATGTAGCAAACATGATATGTGGTCTACTTGCAGTCAGATACATGATTGATCCAATCATGCCTCTGTAGGTTGTGACATCCACAGATTTGCCTAATGGATCAACAAATAATTTGGCTCCTGTAGCCATAGGAGTTCTCATCGATGATGAATTTGAGAGAGAGTACTTCTTCAGAAGGTCAGTCACATACTTGGACTGATTGATGAAAATCCCTTCTGAAGTTTGTTTTATTTGAAGACCAAGAAAGAAAATAAGTTCTCCTATCATGTTCATCTCAAATTTGCTTTTCATCAGCTTTGAGAATTTTTCGCAACGTTTTGCATTTGTAGAGCCAAATATGA
Organism: Cynara cardunculus var. scolymus; assembly: GCF_001531365.2. Classification (NCBI taxonomy): domain Eukaryota; kingdom Viridiplantae; phylum Streptophyta; class Magnoliopsida; order Asterales; family Asteraceae; genus Cynara; species Cynara cardunculus. The sequence goes on along the minus strand of NC_037540.1, from coordinate 28,206,024 downwards.
TGTC
>NC_037540.1:28201241-28205980 GCF_001531365.2 Cynara cardunculus var. scolymus | reverse complement strand
CTTTATGCTTCTTGAGAAAGAGGGTTGTATCGATTGTACCTTTTTCGAAGCCATTGTTGATGAGAAAGGTGGATAGAGTTTCATACCAGGCCCTGGGTGCTTGCTTTAGCCCATAGAGGGCTTTGTCCATAAAATAGGCATACTCTGGATGTTTTGGATCTTTAAACCCAGGGGGCTGCTGCACGTAAACTTCTTCTTGAAGTTTACCGTTGAGGAAGGCAGACTTGACATCCATCTGATAGACCTTTAAGCCTTTGTGGGCTGCATAGGATAGGAATATCCTGATGGCTTCAAGTCTTGCAACGGGAGCAAATGTCTCATCGTAGTCAATCCTTTCTTCCTGGCAGTAGCCCTTGGCAACAAGCCCGACCTTGTTCCTTATTACTATGCCATCTTCGTACTTCTTGTTTCGGAAGACCCATTTGGTTCCTTTGGTCGTCTTCCCTTTCGGTAGAGGTATAAGGGACCATACCTTGTTTCTCTCAAACTGGAGTAGTTCTTCTTGCATTGCATCTATCCAGTTTGGATCTTGTAGGGCTTCAAAAATTTTCGTTGGTTCTATCATGCTAAGAAAGTTGGGGAAGAGGCATTCATTGGCTGTTGCTGATCTCGTCTTTACACCAGATGTTGGATCACAAATGATTTGGTGATGTGGGTGGTCTTTCATTCAGTTGGTGCTTGACTGGGGTTCTGGAGCAACAAGATGCAGTTCTTCATTGACTGATGAAACAGCTTGCTCCCCCTCGAGAAGATCATCTCCAAAATTAGATTCTGGCTCTTGTTCTTGATCTGAAGACACAGAAGAAGTAGAAGGTGAAGTAACATGAGTTTCAGTAAGAGTTGTACTTTTAGCATTGGAGACTTTGTGTTCTTCATCAATTCTGGAAGTGGATTTTGCAGTAGGTGCATGTCTAGAGATTACCTGTTATTCGAAGATGTCTTCAAATAATTGAGCTAACTCTGATTCATTGGGTTTGCCAAGTGATGAATCAGATGCTCTTCTTTGAAGTCCGAGTCCTGAACTGTTGTGTCCAGAAGTTATCGATGTGGAGTCATCAAAGGACACATTGATGCTTTCTATGACAATTTTTGTCCTTTCGATGACTCTTAGGCTTTTACGGTTTGAGAGTATCCCAGAAAGATCCCTTCATCGGCTTTCTTGTCGAATTTGCCAAAATATTCCCTATCATTGAGTACAAAGCAGTTGAACCCAAAGACATGTAAATACTTAACATTTGGTCTTCTCTTATTGATGAGCTTATAGGGTGTCTTCTGGTGCCTCTTGTTAATGATGGATCGATTCTGGGTGAAGCATGCAGTACAAATTTCTTCAGCCCAGAAGGTAATGGGTAACTCCGATGAAGCAAGCATGCTCCTTGCTGCTTCCACAAGGATTTTGTTCCTTCGTTCCACCACTCCATTCTGTTGTGGGTTCTGGCTGCTGAAAAGTTTTGTGTGATGCCTTCATTGATGAGGTATTCATCGTTTCTGGCATTTTTGAATTCAGTTCCATTGTCGCTTCTAACTTTAATGAGTTTTAGTTGTAGAAGGACTTGGATTCTTTTCATCACCTCAATAAGTAGGTCAGGAACATCTGATTTCTTCTTCACAAACTCAACCTAGGTGTATATGGAGTATTCATCAACAACTACCAATATGTACTTCTTTCCTGAGAGGCTTTGTATAGATATGGGCCCACAGAGATCAATATGGATCATATCCAAGGGCTTGGTGCAGGAGGTTTCTGACTTTGTTCGATGAGAGGCCCGTTTTAGCTTTCCCATCTCACAGGCTGAGCATAGATGATCTTTTTCAAAGTTGAGATCAGGAATCCCCTTAACTAGCTTTTGTTTGGCTAGTTTCTCTCTTGGCCTTGGTAATGGTTTGACCAGGTTTTGTCTCTATGGTACAGAAACCTTTGCGGAATCTGACTTCAAGACCCTTGTCGCAGAACTGGCTTATGCTTAGTAAGTTGTGCTTCAAACCTTCAACATAAGCTACTTTGCTGATGGAGATGTTGCCTTTGATGAGAGTTCTGTATCCCTTAATGGTTCCCTTGCTGTTGTCTCCAAAAGTGACAGAGCCTCCAGATTTTTCGATGAAGGAGGTTAGCTGACTTTTGTCACCAGTCATGTGCCTTGAGCAACCTGAATCCATGTAACATGGTTGCACATGCTGATCCTGCAAGACAAATTAAGTGGTTTTAGGTACCCATTTCTTAATGGGTCCACGTTTGTTAGTAGGAGATACCACTCTCTTTTCATCGCCATTAGCCTTTGCAGGCTTAGGTTTATTAGCATTTCCCTTGTCCTTGGACTTGGGTTTTTTCACGTTTTCATTGGTTTTAAATTTATAGCGATAAACGTGTTGGGAGAATATGCAGCGATGTGTCAACATGTGATTCCTCAGGTTTTGTAAAAGAGCTAAACATTAACAATTATAATTTGGACATGAATGTCTAATGCTCTTTTTATTCGTTGAAAATAAAGAAGTAAATGCAGGAGATGTAATTCCTGTCCTAGCATCGGTTGTTTTTACAAACTTCCTATCTAGTTCAGATTTTTTATTTGAAGGGGTCTTTGTCTTTACTTTTTTTCTTCTAAGGAAGGACTGCTTTTCTTTAGCTGGACAAGAGGAAAAGTGGTGGTTAGTTTTCTCAGAGGCAAGCCACTTCTATTTTTGCTCACGAGTAAACTTAATGAACTTAGAAGATATGCTAGGACCTTTTGATTTATCGTTGGCAGATTTAATATCTTTCTGTTTTCCTTTTCCTTTGTCCGAAGATTTCATTGATGGAGGAATACCAGATTTCATTGAGGGTTTTGAGTTTTGAGGCTTCTTATTCTCAATGATCTTTGGTGATTCATAGATTATCTCTTCTTCAGATTCGGAATCGAGAAAGTCTCTCGCTGATTTCTCGAAATCAAAATTAGCATGGATGTTTGTGGGAGGTGTGGGTTCAGAGGTTGATGCTTTAGAGTGATCTGCTTGAGGTTCCATCGATTCTGACTTAGATGAACTTTCAATTTTACTTGGATGGTTCGTCGATTCATCAACTGATGGTTCCTCATTAGGATTCTCCTTTTAATCAACAATACTTGCTGATGAAGTGGAATTGACAACCAAAGACTCTGGTTTGACCATAGAGTTTCCATCGATTTTTTATTTGGAGGTGTCATTCCTTCCATCAGAATCTTACATGTACTGCTCTCGTACACCACATTTTCAAAATCCTGTCTTGAAACGACAATTTTTCCATCGACTTTAAGTCTTTTAAAATTCGCTTTTGGTTTCGGGATAAAGTCGGGTTTCTGAATGCATCCAAATTTGAAAGTGGATTCAAGGGTGGATTTCTTTGAATCGATGAAGGAGTCCAATTCATTGAATCCAATCCCTTGAGTGTCCGTTTGACCATTTAACTTTTCATACACATCTTGGTGTGTGTCCCACTTCAATGATCAATCTTCATTAAGCTACATAACAATGGCAGATCTGGAAATTTCTTTAAGAACATTCATATGAGATTTGAGAGAGAAAGTCAAACATTCAAAGCTCTGGTCAAACCCTCTATTACGTAATGTGATTTTACAAATGAGCTCTCTTACAAAGATTACAAAAGACATCACCCTATTTATAGGGTCAAACTTCTAAACATAGTCAAAGTCAAACCTGTATAAGAAAAGTAAAACACGATGACTTTTACAATTATAGACGATATTTAGTTTTCAAGACGAATACAACTTAATACTGATTTTCAGTCCTAACATTCTCCCCCTTTATATTCAGACTTGAAAGAAATTCTACGCTTTGAGTTCTTGTTTGAACTTTGAATCTTTAAGCATATTATGTCTTCTTCAAAAGAATTCTTCAACTTCAAATCTTCAAGCAATCAACTGTTGAGAAATATCTTCTAGAATTCTCCCCCTCGAATGTAGAACCGCAGTGATCTTCTCTTTTGACAATGTAGAACGGTAATTGTCAGAAACAATGTACAAGATGTGATCTTCAAAGAATATTCAAAATTAATCTTCAGTAAACTGTTGTAAAGATGATCTTCACATTCAACATCTCTCAGTCGTTGTAGCACACGAATAATCTTTCTGTAATTATCTTCAGTCGCATTTCTTTTGAGTCTTTTGCCAATTTCGAAGTTACTCCCCCTTGATCTTTGCATCAGATTCCCTTTAAAAGTTCGGAAATGAATATTTCATTCATTATTACATACTCCCCCTTATGATGAAATGAAAATCATTCCATCATACATAAGATGAATGAAATTTTCCACGTAAGCCGTCAATTCAAGAAACTGTAAGTAGATCTTTTCAAATCCACTTGTTTAATCTTTTCAAGATTAAGGGAATGGGAAGGTAACATCCAATTTCAACAAATGAAATTGTTTTCAATCTTATAAAAAGATTGGCCTGTGAGTATAACATATATACTCAGTACAAAGGATGTACTGTATATATATGAGACTTTTTGATGCTCATCTCACCAGGTATTCCATTCAATCATTGATAGCTAAAAAATAGCATATCTATGAATGTTTTGGCAAATTAACATATAAAATGCTAAATCTGTGTAGTGTAGAAAGATAAAACAACTAATGTTTCTGTTTAGGCTAAAAAAGATAAACCGTGTGGACTACACAAATTTATCAGACTCAATATGTGATCAAAAAGACTTGAAGGGGGGGGACATATATCCTTCTGATTTCAATATCAACTTTCTCCGAATGA
>NC_037540.1:28191184-28196396 GCF_001531365.2 Cynara cardunculus var. scolymus | reverse complement strand
TGTTCTTATAATTGTTTCCGCTGCACTTGAATCGTCCTAGAGATCATTCAGAGTAATAGATCGATATCAATGCTGAATTTACAGGTCCTAACACCAATGAAATGAAAAAGGATTAGGATAAATCGAATAGCAGGCAATGAATCGGACAAACTATCAGTAACATAAAACAGAACACCGTGAAGTAAAGACTCTAATATGTTCAAGAAACACAACAACTTCCAGCTTCACTTTAATCAAAAACAGTTAAGACAAAACACTATTTTAACAAGAACCAGCAGGCTTCAAATCCTCGTTCCACACTTGATCCTCCTTTCCAAGATGAATCTTAGTGTCTTCTTTGCAAAATCTCTTCAAACAACTCTGTCATCTGTTCACTACATCTGTCGTCTGCTGGAAGCTTTTCTACCTCACTTTTCACTTGTAATATATCAACTCCAGCTTCAAACAAAAACTAATTCAAATCTGCTTCAAATCTGTTGAAAAACAGTTTACTGCATGATCTTAAACACCTCAAAAATCAATCTTTAAAAAGATCAAAACATGATTTGTAAATTGCTCAAAACAGCTTCTGAATTCTGGTCAAAGCATCTTTGAACGAAACTGTTCAAATGATGAGCTAATCAAATACTTTGACTGCCTAAACCGCACTCTCAAGTCTGCTCAAAACTATCTAAACCTGTTGTACATAAACGTGCTATGTGTTTGCATCCTTTACAGACCAATCCAGATAGCTTCAATTAGCAAGAAATTTCCACACAGACGGATTTCTAGACATGGATAACAGATTCAGAATTCAAGACTGTTTTAGCAAAAGAAAAAATCTTTACCTGCTGTTCCAGTCCTCAAATCCACAAACACACCACAACTAAAATACACAAATCAACAGCAAGAAGCTCAAAGTCAATGTAATTCCTCTTCTCTTCTAAGTCTAAAAATATGCTCACTAAACAGTCTCTAAATCACACCACAACTAGAACCAACCTAAACTGCTCAAGCTTAACAATAAATACATTTCTGATTTAGAGGCTCTCAATGAGGACATCCAAAAATGGTCACAGAAAATGTTGTGAAAGACGATAAGATATTAGAAGTTCCCAAAATGCTAATTCTTGATACTCTTTTTATGGTAATGGGTCAACAAGCTCAGCAGGCACATAAGTGCACCATGCTCAATAATACACAGAGTTTGAATATCATCACCTGTCACAATGTTCCCAAAGGAGAAGGATGCAGGAGCAGCTCAACAAGACGTTGGCAGACACCTACCTCAATAACAGCTTGAATTTTGTCAATACAACTTGAATCCAGCTTTCACTTACCAATTAAACCTACCAAGCAACTGAGAAATTGAAGCAGGCGATTTATGAAATAACCTATGATCATGCAAACCAGTCGAGTGTAAGTAATACAAAAACTATGAGAAATGCCAAGCAATGAAGTTCAAACAGCAAAATGTCAAACTGTGTCTTTTGTCAACCAAACAAGTCTTAAATCTTGAAACAACTATTTTTGTGTACAATGTCTTCAATCCAGCCAAGAACGAATAAGTTTCGGTCACTAAACTGAACTCAAAACGTATTCTGTAATGTAGATTTCAAATTAAACAATGTCAAATCGGTTAGCTGTGCAATATCTGGGCATTTTAGTGCTATGACAGTAAGCAAACTTCAAGCTCTCTAACCCAGTCCTAGAAATCAATATGTGAGGAAGATGAAGTCCACAAGGAACAGAGACAAACAAGTGCCAGTTGAGCGATTTAGTGGATTACCTGAGCGATTTAAATTGCTATCCGATTTAGGTTGAAAATCGGTCAAGAAGCAGTGAACAGATTAGACACAGATCAATTTACTCTGAGCGATTAAGAAACCGGGTGAAATGGATAACTCGATGCACAAAAATCTAAGTCGTACATCGCTCAACTCCGCTCAAAGCTGAAGTCTTAATCCGCTCAATAAATCGCTCACCGCTTAAACAAAGAACCAATTGATTTACCTATCCGGTCACTTATCCGGTCACGAGGTGTACGATTTAAACCTTAGTCCGCTCAAGACTAAACTTAAATCGATCAAATATCCGCTCAAGATGTAATTGAAATGTGACCGAATACGATCAATTTGAGGTACCTGCGACTAAATTCGATGAATCTTGAAGTCTAGATCGATCAATACCTCTGCGATTTACACCTTGTCTGTTCTAGTCTTCAGCGATTTAGACTTAGAAGAATTCCTGTTTAGCAAATTCTTGAGCGATGAGTTTGAGCGATGAAGATAAAAGACGAACAGGCTAAGTCTAAATCTGATGGGCTGGGCGATAAACTAATCCGGATGGGCTTAAAAAAATAACAAAAACACACAAACAACAAAAGAATTTAAAAAAAATGGATCAAAACATTGAGGTTTTAAAAAAAATTCAAGAACACGAAAAATTTTAAAAACACAAAATCCGATTAAATCTTGAAAACAAATGGTCAAAAGATAAAATCTTGTGAACAACAAAGATTCACAATACAATTTCGTACAATTTGATCTTGTTTTTAATACGAAAACTCAAAATTTTGAAAAATTTTCGGATTAAAATCTTCAAAAGATGAAGAACACAATGAACAAAATAAGAACACAAAAAAATCCAGAAAAAAATCTTCAAAAACGATGATTTCTTATCTGATTTCTTGCATAGTCCAGCTCTGATACCAATTGTGTGTCCCACTTCAATGATCAACCTTCATTAAGCTCCATAACAATGGCGGATATGGATATTTCTTTAAGAACATTCATATGAGATTTGAGAGACAGAGTCAAACATTCAAAGCTCTGGTCAAACCCTCTATTACGTAATGTGATTTTACAAATGAGCTCTCTTACAAAGATTACAAAAGACATCACCCTATTTATAGGGTCAAACTTCTAAACATAGTCAAAGTCAAACCTGTCTAAGAAAAGTCAAATACGATGACTTTTACAATTATAGACAATATTTAGCTTTAAAGACGAATACAACTTAATACTGATTTTCAGTCCTAACACTTGGGCATCCATGTATTTCTTCATCAGAAGTTCATTGGTTTGAAGCTTTTGATGAAGTATCTTCTTTTCCTTTTGAAATAAATATTTGAGAGCTACCGAGTTGAGTCTCTCTGCCTCAAATTCTTTTAAGGCCTTAGTTTTCTTTTCTAAGTCTTTGGTTACTCACTTGTTTATTTCCAGAAGTTTTTCTTCCTCTGATTTTTTAAGGGCGATGATGCGAGTCTTTTCTTTCATCAGATCAACCTTTTCTTCGGTTAGAAGATCAGTCTCTCTTTTGTAGAAACTGACTTATTTTTTCGTTTTAAGTCTTTCAGATTTTTCAAAGCTTAACTTTTCTTTTAATATTAAAAAGTCCTCTGAAAGCTTTATTATTGTTAACTCTAGCTTAGATGGAGCCGAGTTGGTTTTATTGAAAGTAGACTCATATACTTGGTCATCAGTGTCAGAGGCAGATTATGCATTGGACGTGGCCATTAGACAGACGAGTGCTTTGTCTTCTTCATCGGATGAAGAATCAGACACCCAGTTTTCTTTCTCAGCCATCAGGCTTCACTCTCTAGGATTGTATTTCTATTTATTCTTGTAATAGTCAGCATCCTTTACCAGTCGTCCTCTGCATTCTTTGAAAAAATGACCGATTTTTCCGCACCTGAAGCAGCGGAGGTCATTTTTCCTTCCATCTTTGTCCTCTTTCTTCTCCTCTCGTCTATCTTCTTTTCTTTCTTCTCGCTCTTCTCTTCCATCTCTTCTGTCTTCCCTCTGATGAAATTTATATGGTTTCCTTTCATAGGATGGCTGGTATCTTTCCCTCTTAAACTCTCTTCGTTCATAGGGTTTCTTGATGAACTTTTTCTAGAACTGCTTTGTAATCAAAACCAGTTTTTGGCAAAGGCGTTATATTATCATCTGATTCAGATGTTTCATCTTCAGATTCTGATTCCACCACCAGTGCTTTCTTTCCTTTCTTCTTGTGGTATTTGGTGGAGGTCCTTGAAACTTCCTTTTCTTAAGCTGCTAGAGCCAGGGGTCCACCGATGGACACCTTTTTCTTCATGATGTCGTTCTCTTGTGCAGCAAGCGTTCCATATACGTCATGGAGTGACCAGCCGTCTAAGTCCTGATTTGCTTAAAGGGACATCGACAGCTGTGTCCATTCATCGACGAGACTTTTAAGGAACAAAACATTGTTTTCTTCCTTCGTTCTGGAGATATCGTTTCGACGACATTGATTAATCAATGTGTTGAAACGATCGTATGTCTTCTGAATTGGTTCATCAGGAAGAGCCTTAAAGTTGATGTATTCGTTGAGACATTGAGCTCTACGATTCTTCTTCGTTTTTGCCCCTCCTTCCAATTGGCTTGCCAGCTCATCCCATAGTTCCTTGGCTGTGGAACATGAATCAAGGAATTGGAAGATTTCATTGGGTATGGCCATGATTATCAGTCTTTTGGCATTTTTGTCGATCTCAACCCGCTCTATGTCTTCTTCATCCCAATTCTTCTTATCCTTGGGCATGTAGTAGGTTGGAATTTCAGCTGTAGTATTTGTTCCTTGTACTCTTGGAACAAGAGTTTGTGGAACATAAGGACCCTCCATAACAGATCGTAGAAGGTTTTTGTCCATCCCTTCCAGAAAATTCACCATTCGTATCCTCCATTGTGGGTACTCTTCCATTTGAAGAGTTGGAGGTTTGGTGAGGGAACCAACACAGTAGGCGGAGTTCCAGTTGGCCATTAAGATTTTTTGAAGAGAGAGAGTTTATGTTTTAGAGAAGATATTTTTGTGAAAAACGTGAATTGAGAGATTTTTGATGATCGTTTGATTGGAAAAACAATCAGTTGGCTCTGATATCAATTGTTGATCCCAAATATCTCAATAATACTAATAATCGAGTTAAGAATAACCAAATTACACTGTTTTAATGAACAAAATGATGAACACTCAAGAACAATGTATGAACATTCAAAGAACAATCTTGAGTGCCAATGATTTCACTCAATGAACAAAATGATGAACACTCAAGAACAATGTATGAACATTCAAAGAACAATCTTGAGTGCTAAAGATTTCACTTTATTCAATAATAATGTAAAAACGTAAAGCGTCGTGTTAGCTTCATTCTGAAGCTAATGATAACCTTGAAAAAGTTTTATTAAGCAATCGGGGCCTAGAAGATGAACTGAAGAAG
>NC_037540.1:28187750-28189189 GCF_001531365.2 Cynara cardunculus var. scolymus | reverse complement strand
GAAAAGCAGCCGCTATTTCTCTGTTTAATCTTCTTGTTTACTTTCTCTTACAAACTTCTAGTGTAAATCGTTCTACTGTCAGATCTGGGATATAACACATCGTCAATTACAATAGGCCTAATCACCTATTTATACTAGTAGGCTAATAAGAAGATAACTATCTAGCGAGACTATTTAGCTAATCTTCTACTAACATATAAAGCTTATCTATAATAAGGATAAACATTAAAACGAGATAAACTTCGTAGAATCCAGCTGTTGAATGATTATCTCCAGCTGTCTTCCATGGGATATACGTTCAACCTTATCTTCATATCTTCATTGTTTTCTTCTGGTTGAACTGGTGAAGGAAACTCCAAGTGTTAGTATCCAGAGGGGTTATGGAGATGCACTTTCCATCGCATGTATGGTCAGTTCATCGACCCTCTGGACATTCTTCTGAGTTAGTCATTTTTCCTTGAAGTCTTCCATCGGCCTTCTAGTTCTTCATCACATGTTTGTCTTTATTACTTCGTACATCATACTTAAGGGGTCTACCACACACATACAAATGCCACCCTTATAACCAAAGGTACACCTCTCCTTGATATGCCACCCTTATCCCATGGTACACCTCTCCTTGATATGCCACACTTATTTCCTCGTCAAAACATTTTTTTTACAAAATAATTCCAATTTGGACAGACCACAGTCATAAATGTTCTAACAGAATATCATTGGTTCGAAATCATTCTTTTTTAAAATTCCCATTCTTTATACAAAAATAATAAAAATGACAATTGTATAAATAATACATAAGGCACAAATCCGATCAACAGAGACTTGGCCGGACTTCATCTCCGGTCAAGCCTTGGCCAATTTACAAATCCGGTCAACACAAGACCCTTGTCCGATTTACTAATCCGGACAACTCTTCTCAATGCCTTGTCCGATTTAAAATAAACCGGCTACCTCATAGTCGTATTCCTACTTCTCCGTTCAAAATACTTGATATAAACTCAATGATCATAAATCGCTCAACACTTGTCCGGTTTAAGACTAAACCACTTGACTCTTGATCGATTTAAGTCTAATCCGGACAACATTCACCAAGCGGTTTATTTATAAATCGCTCATGCTTTATCCGGTTTAGGGCTTAAATCGCCCAAGGCTTGTCCGGTTTATGGTTAACCGCTTAACACTTGTCCGGTTTATGGCTAATCCGGACAACACTCCAACAGATAACTTTTGTATCAAAAGTAAAGTTCTACACTCAATTATACAATTATGAAGAGTTTAAAAGTAGTAATGTCACACCCCGCTAAAGCGGAAACACGGGGTATGGCAGGTAGAGTCTCATAGCAATAGTGTATAAACAACACAACCATACAATTTAAAACATAAATACAAAATAATTAAAGTTTACAATCCCAAATACAAGTTTGCAACACTAAACATAA
>NC_037540.1:28179272-28187170 GCF_001531365.2 Cynara cardunculus var. scolymus | reverse complement strand
GGACTTTACTCAACATATCAATAGTGTGTACAATTTAAAAGCTCATAACAAGATTCATATAACGATATAAATCTATCAAATGATTTCAATCATGCTTTTCACCCCAAAACAATAAATTAGTAAAAAGGGGCTGTGAAACTCACCTTTCAATATAGAGTTTTGTAAGATAAAGCAATGCGATCCGAATACCGTGCTAACTCAACGGTTCCCTATCAATAGGAATAACCAAAGTCATCACTTATTGATTCATCTCTACCTATGGGGTTTAATAAAACCTAAGTCCATATTTGTCCACTTTTGTTCCAAAATATTATCCATAGTCCAAATATACATATTGTCCATATGCTCATTAATGAGTTAATTTATACCGGAAATGTTGCTATAATCCCATTGAATATCAATTTTACAAAATTTATCCAAATCCAGAATTTCAGATTCTGGACACAAACTTAAGTTACAAAAATGATCCAATAATGAGACTTAAAAATGAGATAAATTCCCATATTTTTATATAGTTTATAGCACTGAGTTATATCCATCGTGACCAAATTTCATGAAGATTGGGTAAGAGATGATACTTCAAATAATTCATGCAATGAAACTTATCACAACTGAAATGGCAGATTGCACCATGTTAGTAAAACACTCATAAAACAAGTTCTACTTGGTGTTCTGCAAATATTCAAGTTTGATTGGAAACCTAACACTTATGCGAAACGTTTAAACTAAGAATCAATCATTTTGGATGAGTTGAGAGGAAGATATGACACCTTAAAATCACATGCACACATCAGCCATCAATTGACAGATTGCACACCTAACTTATAAAAATCGGTTCATGCCTCAAAACATCGTATTTTTGAGTGACACTGGATTCAAATGATTCCTAACTCACAAAATAAAGTTTTAGAAGAAGAATCATACATTAAGGACAAACAAGGAAAAAGATACTAGCATAAAAATTAGAAGTTACCTACTGGTGGTCTCACAGTTTACACACCTATAGAGTTTTAGGTGTTTGGAGATCAAAACTCCATAATTTTATGTAATTCCACTTGATTGTAGGAGAAAATCCATAAAGTTAACTCTAAAAAGAAGAATCATCCTTTTTCATTAAGTTAGAGAGAGATATGATCGATGGAACACACATATACAAATCTGTCAAAATCGGACAGATTGCGTGTTCATCTTATTTTAAGTAAATGAAGCCTCAAATCACCACCATATCGAGTGAAATCGGTGGCATTTGAAAGGTATCTCTTTAAACTAACATTCAAAAGAAAAATAAACCATTTTGTATGATTATCCAGAAAGTTATGACCATTCAAAGTAGGGTTTACCTACTGGAAAATCTCATATGCATAGATATAACGTTTTGAGCATTTGGGGGTCCAAAACTCAATGATTTTGAGTGAGACAAAATGCATTGCAACCCCAACTCAGTAAATAAACTTTTAAAAGAAACCTCATGACATTTGAACAAGCCATTTACAAGATATGAACGATTTGTGCACAAGCACAGAATCTGTCAGCAACAGAATATGAAGTTTTTAAGAAATAAACCACATAAAATCATGATTCTATCTATCATTTTGAGTTCTAATGTTTGGGTCATGGATTACCACCATCAAATAAACATTTTTACATGTTTTYGGTGTGTAATCTCACCTTGAAACTCAAGATTTTTGAAACACATAGAAAAGAGGATAATGAATGCAATAAAGTGGGTTTTTCTACCCAAAACATACAAGAAAAAGAAGAAAAGATGAATGCATTACCTTGTTTGATGATGAGATAAATGTTGTATCTTCAAAATCTTGCCAAAATGATGAAGTTAGATGAGAAAATCGGCTGAATGTGTTTGAAGGGGATGATGATGACTCTTGAGTTTCTTATGGAGAGAAAAGAGAGGGTTTTTGGAATTGGAATGAGAAATTATGAGGATTAAAGAGAAAATGAAAGTATTTATATATGGAAGGAGAGGAATGAGAGGGGAGGGGCCGGCCATAAAGAGCCCAAGCCCACCCTCATACAATTTTTTTTTATAAAACCAAACCAATAATGCACAAAAGCCCAATTTCTCAATTTTGACATTTTTCTTCACTCTAAAAGCTCACGATGACTAAATTTATTTAAATAGAAAGGTTTTATATTTAAAACACTAAAACTTAGTGTTTTATATAWATTGGGTATAAATTAGAGCATTTGGTACTGTATADRACGTTTCAGATAATTTCGAGTCGAAACCGGACTTTCTAAGCAACTGCCGGAAATTCTTAAAAATTTTCGACTAAACTAACCTAACTAATTCCTAATCTATAAATTAACTTCAATAACACTAATATAATCTTAATAAAAGCTAACCTGGGATTTCGAATTTGACTGCTGTCACAAGTAAGAATCATTCACCTTTTTGAAACCAATCTTCTTGTAATTCCAAATAAGGAAATACGGTCAACACAGACTCTCTTTAAATCGCTCAAAACTTATTTCAAAGATGGTAAGAGAGCAAAATGGTGGTTAACCCTTCCTTTTATACTTTCCCTTTAGGGAAAGTCGGCTACTACAACCGACACCACATGCATGCTTTCACCCTTATATCATATAACCATATATATATATATATATATATACACTTATGCACACATGCACATATATGCATGCATATCATACATATATATATATATATATCATACAAACATGTGCATTCACAAATACACATAACCTCATTCATACATCTACATTATGCATATTCTCACATACTAAGATGATCAAAGGTATCAATTTATCATGCTGTCACGTAATCACGTATAACAAATAATCACATATTCATTACCTTAGGTGACAACCAAGATCTGGTTATCACACAAAGCCTCTGGATCACAAAAATGCTATATCAATAATGAATCATCCCTTGCATTCAACCAGAGCTCCTCAGGTCCTACTTTAAGGGTATGCTTTTCATCCAAGGGTTTCCAATGCCTAAACATAGCCTCTGGTTTGTCCGTCCAGAGTCCCTATTTCATAAAACCCAACATTCCATCGATGAATTAATTCATCATTCATAACCAGAACCCTCTGGTTCCCCTCCAAATGTCATGACCAACCAGAGCACCTCTGGTTTCATGACAAATACATTTTTTCTCAAAAACCCATATTTAATTGAAAACCTTTTTGAGATTATACAAAATTGCAGCTTTTGTGACTAAAAACTATACAACATGGGTTTTTAGAATACCAAAACTTCGTAATTAGTATTTATCTTCCAATTAGATGGAATTTTAAATTTAAATATTTTTTTGGGATTAACTTCTTGAGGGTTATCCTTTGGGATAATAATTATTTTTTTAATAATTATCCCTAATCACCCAAACGTCACCCTTCCCACGCGCCTGACAAAACAAACGGCATGTTCTCTAGACACCCCTCCATATTACCCTTCCAACCACCCCAATCTAACACGTGTCCACCTGCATTTATGCCACCGTGCAAATTTACGGCCGACGATCCCCATCTCGATCACCTTTTTACCAAACGTCCTTTTCAACCATCACTACCATTTAAATAATAATTCTTAAACCAACCCTTTCCACTTCCCCAACAGGTTCTTCTTTACGCATATAAAACCTTCAAAAGAACCTAAGACGAACCTACAAACGAACATGCAACTCCTTCTCATTTCCTATAATGGCTTCCTTCGCATCTTATGAATCTCAAAACAACGTCAGCCACGTGCAGTCGACAGGCGCCGATAGCCGTGCTATCGTTTTCCTGCCAATCAAACCCAATAATCACGTTATAGACCTTCGCATAAACCTTTTTGAAGATAGGTTTGCTATTATGATTGAGTTCTTTCCGAACTGTATTCTCCAACCGGCACTCACTCTTTCTGACAATGGGGTGCCATTGAAGTACGTTCGACAATATTGGCAGACCTGCGAGTTCTTCCTAGAGAACCGCGGAATAATGGGGGACATTGATGTCCCAAATGACATGGTCTACTCGGTGAAGATTTCCCGTGCAAAGATTTCAAAGTCCTGTTTATCCTAACTAGACAGGAGCTCAACATCAAACACTACTCCGAGCCACCCACCAGTTCAGACATCCTCCATCTCATCAAGATGTTGGGTTACAATCGTGACCTTCGCAACGCATCGAACTTCAAGAGGCAATTCTTGCCTCCAATGTGGAACATATTCTTCTCGATCCTCAACCGAGCCCTCACTTGCAAGCTCGAAAGCATGGATCAAGGGAACATTAACATCATGACCATTATGTATGGTATCTTCTTCAACCTACAGCTGGACTATGCACTTCTCATTTACAATGAAATTGTAACATCTCGCTTGAGCAAACCCCAATTTACGAATCTTATAAATCTCCAATAAAATATAATTTATTGATTATTAGGACAAAAAATTGATCCTAATTATTCTGAAAGTTTTGCCAAAACCATCAGGGCCAAGGATGGAAAATCTAAAAATATTGCTGAAACAACTAAGTTTGGAAAAAGACCAGAGGCGAATCATTGGTTCAGAGGTGATGCATCGGTCCAGAAGCGATGCATCGGTCCAGAGGCGATGCATCGATCCAGAGGCGAATCATCGGTCCAGAGGTGATGAAGGACCAGAGGCATGAAGGACAAAAGGCATGAAGGACCAGAGGCATGAAGGACCAGAGGCCATGAAGGACTAGAGGCAATGGTTCAGAGACCATTCAATGGTCCAGAGACTAACACCTTGAAACACTCAAATCTAGGCATAACATTAATTAACCTCAAAATATGGGATATTAATTTCTAGAAAAACATCGAAATATCCGTTCTATTTTAGTGATARAACCACCCAAAACACAATTCCAAATCGGATATAACGGATTTTTACTTACAATCCAAATTATGTAGCCAAAAGAATACGGGACAATAAAATATATATATATATATAAGTTAATATTTACCCAAAAGCAAGATCGATATCTTCAAGATCCCCGGTAAATCTTCGAGTCAAACAACGAAATCTTTCTTTTTGTCCATCTTCTTTCCTGAGAGAGGTTGCCACTAAAATGGTAAGCCAACGCTTAGTGAGTTAAATAGTTAAATATTACATATCAATATCACACCTGTTTAAAAACACACATAATAAACTCTTATCAATAATAGAGTACAAGATATCATCCAGATGTGAACCGAGACTTACAAGGAACCGAGGGAACAATTACGTACCGGATGCCAAGATCATAGGATTCCAAATTCAAATCACCATGGTATACCATACCATTGATGCTCAATAGAACAAGGAGACAGCATCAACAACCAAATGTATTCAGCAACGTTAGAATACCAATAAATATCAAGAACCAAGAGATCGAATCGGTATACATAACGAGGACAGTGCATCCCCCCGTCCTTCACCTTCCGGGCTCATGCCAAAGTCCGAGTTGGAATCATACATTATGGGAAACCTCGCACTGCCCACCTTCCTCTACCGGGTATGTGCCAAGGCTCCCTACTCATTGCTCTTCCTCCTTTCTGAGCAATGAGTATTCATAACCGCAGAAAGTCTAACCCGTCCAACCCGGGATCTTGACTTCGCCATAAACTTCTGGCGTACCACACGAAGTAGTACCCGTATTATGGCGTACAACTCAAGGAACAAAACAAACAAGTCCAGATCCGAAAAGCAGACCGATGTACCGAGATAGTAATATGGAATCGACTCAASAGACGGAATCAAAGACAAATCAAGATCGTGTGACTCCATTCAAGACCAAAACATTCATATGAAAATATATATGATCAAATCAATACGTAACAATTAACTAAATAACTCACCGGGCAACCGTATAATACCGAAAAACTCCGAATTGAGCTCACAATGCAAGTCCCATCTACCATACTTAGATTACCTCCAAAGTATCAAAACATGTCCTAATTACCCCCTGGAGTTAATGTACAAAATATCATAAGCAATCAATATAAGAAAGCCATGATATACACATATCCTATTTGAACATTTTACCCAAATTTCTATGTACAACTACTGCATGCAGAACTGTTTTGCCTATTTTAATCTTGAAATCATGTCTTGATTATAAAATAAGAAATAAACTAGACTCAAATATCTAACTAAGGAAATTGGCCTCACCTCATTTAGATTTTTCTACGATTTTATACAGATTTTCAAAGTCTGCACACTTTCAAGGCATTCAAAAGTCGAAATTCACAATTTCATACATTTTCCTCGAACCATTTCGATTCCAAAATATTCCAACTTCTGAATCTCAACTTAATATAACATATTTGACATAAACAACCAAAATCCAACCTTTATTTTATCATTTATATTATCTCCCAAATCATTGACTTAATCAAGTCAAAGTTCATATGATGAACTTACATAAATCTCGATAATCTCTTGAATCTAATGACCATTTCATGCCAAAAACACTAAAATGCACTCATTTTATACACTTAAGTTCAAACCCATATGAAACCCTAACTCTATCTCAACATGCAATCCATAAAACAAGAATATACACCAAGAACAAGTGTAAAGAATGGATTATGCCTTACTTGATGATCAAATCCTTCAAAGATCTTGTAGTTCCTTTTTGATTTGAGTTGAATCAAGCCTATGTGTGTGAAAATCGCACCTCTAGTATGTGTGTGAGTTCTGGACTTAGATGGCAAGAGAAATGGGCCAAAACTCCAATTTATAATGCTAAAACTCGAGTTGGGCCCAGTTGGCCCGGCTAGGTACCCATTTTGACCATCAACACTTAGAATATTCATAACTTTTCGCTCGGAACTCCGTTTTCTATGAGGTTTTCGCCTACACACTCATAAAGAGATAATATATAACATCCAACAATAATATTCAAGAAAATATCTCCCAAGAAAATAAGTTTTACGTATCCATGTGACATGATATTTTCCAAATCCTCTAATATATTCTTAAGAAATAAAATTCTAACACTTCAGACCCAAACTCCCACTAAATCATAAGTTCTATTTAACCCAATAATTAAATATACCAAGCAAATAATTGGGCATATTAGAAATTGGATGTTACAAATACTTCCTCCTTTTGAGGATTTCGTCCCCGAAATCACTGTTGTGGAAATAAAGATGGGTATTTCGCCTTCATCTAATCTTTACACTCCCACGTCCAATTTGGTCCCCGATGGTGTTTCCACTTGATCAATACCAAGTCTACTTCCTTATTACATAGTTTCACCTTTCTCTCGTTCAAAATGGATTCTGGTTCTTCAATGTATCTTAATTTCTCGTCTACTTTGACTTCGACTAAGGGCACCGTCTCTTCATGTTTACCCAAGCATTTACGTAAGTACCCGACATGAAACACATCATGTATCCCCGTAAGTTCCTCCAGTAACTCTAGTCGATAAGCTTGTTTTCCGATACGCTCCAATACTTTGAACGGACCAATAAATCGTGGACTTAACTTACCTTGTTTTTGGAATCGAAGCACACCTCGCCAAGGAGAAACTTTCACCATTACCATATCACCCACCGAGAACTTGATTGGCCTTTTGCGACGATCTGCATAAGACTTTTGATGATCTTGGGCAGCTTTCATTCTTTCTCGAATAATTGAATCTTGTCATGAGTAATCTAAATGAGTTCGGGACCAACTAAAACTTTTTCTCCCATCTCTCGCCAACACAAGGGTGTAGGACACTTACGTCCGTATAAAGCCTCATAGGGAGCCATTCCAATTGTCGAGTGGTAGCTATTATTGTAAGAAAACTCAACCAAAGGTAGGTGAGTATCCCAGCTACCACCAAATTCTAAGACACATGCGTGTAGCATATCCTCGAGAGTCTGAATGGTTCGTTCTGATTGACCATCGGTCTGAGGATGATAGGCCGTACTAAAC
>NC_037540.1:28176734-28178366 GCF_001531365.2 Cynara cardunculus var. scolymus | reverse complement strand
GCACGTTGCTGACGCATGTTCAAGGTCTGTTGATCAATTAAATACTTTAAGCTCTTGTGGTCAGTATAAAGTTGACACTTCGTTCCATAGAGATAGTGTCACCAAAGCCTCAAAACAAATACCACCGCTGCTAATTCAAGGTCATGAATAAGGTAGTTCTTCTCATAATCTTTCAATTGGCGAGAAGCATATGCAATCACCTTGCCTCGCTGCATGAAGACACATCCAAGACCAAGCCGAGATGCGTCACTATATACTATAAAGTCTTCGTTACCCTCAGGTAGAGCAAGTATATGCGCGTGTGTCAGACATTCCTTTAAAGTCTGAAATGCTCRATCTTGGGCCTCATTCCATTCAAATTTAGCGTCTTTACGAGTCAAAGAGGCTAACGGTACTGCGATCTTAGAGAAGTCCTTGATAAATCGTCGATAGTACCCTGCCAGACCTAGAAAACTCCGAACTTCCGAAGCATTCTTTGGTTGCTCTCATTCTTGAATTGCTTCAATCTTGGCTGGGTCTACAGAAATACCGTCTCTGGATACGGTATGCCCCAAGAACTGTACTTGGCGAAGCCAAAATTCACATTTCRAGAATTTTGCATAGAGTCGTTCTTTTCTCAACAATTCTAGCATTTGACGTAAGTGTGAAGCATGTTCGTCTTCGGACTTTGAGTAGACCAAAATATCATCGATGAATATGATCACGGACTTGTCGAGCATAGGATAGCATACTCGATTCATTAAGTCCATAAATACTGCAGGTGCGTTTGAAAGTCCAAATGGCATTACGAGGAATTCGTAATGCCCATATCGGGTCCGAAAAGCAGTCTTGGGTACATCGTCCTCCCGTACCTTGAGTTGGTGATAGCCAGACCGTAAGTCGATTTTAGAAAAATATCTCGCTCCTTGCAACTGATTAAAAAGATCGTCAATTCATGGTAATGTATATTTGTTCTTTATAGTTACCTTGTTAAGCTCACGGTAATCTATACACATCCGGAAAGTTTCGTCTTTCTTCTTAACGAACAGGACTGGAGCACCCCAAGGAGATGTGCTTGGTCGGATAAAACCTTTGTCCAATAATTCCTGCAGTTGTTTCATCATTTCTCTCATTTCCGCAGGTGCGAGTCGATATGGTGTCTTTGCTATCGGAGCTGCACCTAGTATCAAATCTATATGAAATTCTACTTGACGATCGGGTGGCAATCCAAGCAGATCATACGGAAATACATCTGGATACTCACAAACAATAGGAACGTCCTTCACCGTCTTCTTCAATTCCTTCATCGCATCCATAACATAGGCTAGAAAAATTGAGSAACCCTTGTTTAGATAACGACGAGCTTTTAGCATAGAGATTACCTTTATGTCGGTCACACGCCGCTCCCCGTAAATGTATAGGTAATTCCCCTCGCTAATTGGTATCCGAATCATTCGTTGTGAGCATATGATACTGTTGATCCCAGATCTCTCAATAACACTTATAATCTAGTTATGAATAACCAAATTATAGTGATTTTACGAAGAAAATTAAGAAGACTCAAAAGTAATATATGAATATTCAAGAACAGTTTGAGCTTCAAAGGTTTTACTTTATTGATAATAAAACGTAAAACACAAAGAGTACTTCTCA
>NC_037540.1:28175031-28176235 GCF_001531365.2 Cynara cardunculus var. scolymus | reverse complement strand
CTTTCCTTGGCACATGGCTTCTGCCTAGTCTGTCTCTAATATTTTTCTGAAACCATTCAAGTGATTCGGTTGAGTACTTGAAGGCTTCAGACATTTTAAAGAACTTTTTCACCCCAAACTTATTCTTGTAAACAAGTCCGAGTTCGGGTTGAGACAAGACAGAGGCAGAGCATATCTCCTGTAGGCCCTGGAATTCTTTGTTTGGTGGAGCACAGGATAGCCTCTCAATGCCCAACCTTAGTGCAATCTCGAAGTCTGTTTTTGCTCTTAGCTTTACCAGGGACTCCATTGTCTTTACTATCGCTCGATTTGCCATTCCAAACCTTATCCTGTGATCCTGCCTCTAAGCTGTATAGGCGTATAATTCGATTAAGTCGTACGGGTTGAGATTAATGAGATCATTTTCGTTGAACACGCTAATGATCCCATGGGCTCTCTCCACGGTGAACTCAATGTATCTGATAGCTCGGTTGGCCAAGGATTTTATCTTTAAGTCCATGACTCTCCTTATTCCTTCATTCGAGAAGACAACTCGAGGATCTTGAGTAGTTTGTCTGAAGAAACGATGGTGTAAGAGATCCATTGATTAGGGCGATAGGATTGGAGGATTTGTTGACAAACTTTCATCGCGATCATGGTACATGTATTGATGGATATTTTCCATCATTAATGGTTCCCTGGGTGGCTCTTGAGGTCTTCTCCTCATCGACTCCATCTGTTGAATAATTTCATCCACTAGGCCTGTTGGAGGATGTCTTGAGGAAGAGGGAACATCTGCTTGCACCATTGGTTGTGTTTGGGTTGGGTGGGTTAGGTGGGTTGGGGTTATTATAGGTTCTGGTTGTTGGGTTGATGAAGGTTGGGTTGTAGTGGGCTCTGGTTCTAAGGGTGAAAAAGGTTGGGTTATAGTAGGCTCTGGTTGTATGGGTGAAGAAGGTTGGGTTATAGTAGGCTCTGGTTGTATGGGTGAAAAAGGTTGGGTTATTATTGGCTATGGTTGTAGAGAAATGATGAAAGGTTAAGTTGTACGGGATGTTGGTGAGGGGGTTAAGGGTAGGTTTATATTTGGTGTAGGAGAAAAAGGTTGATGTGTTTGTGGGGTGGTTGGTTCTTCATCGGTTGAGGAACTCAACACGATGGGCTCTGGGGTTGTAGCCAAGGGAACCTGGATATACGGTTGTTCATCAGAGGGCAAGGCCTCTGG
>NC_037540.1:28173823-28174931 GCF_001531365.2 Cynara cardunculus var. scolymus | reverse complement strand
TGTACCTAAGCGCAGAAGGTTGCGCAAAGCTGTTCGAGAAGAGTCCCCCTCTGAGCAAATACAAGATATAATCTTCAATCTCCAACAGAGTTTTACAGCACCCTTAGAGGTGGTAAATTTGGGTACAGAAGTCGTATTAGACGACGAAGAGGAAGAGGTGGAGTTAGATGAGGGTGAAAAAGATGCCGAAGGCACACATCCAATCCCCCCTCCCTGTGCAACCCACATGTCTAGGGACCCTGTTCTTGAGGGAACCCCTATTGAAGAAAGCGTGCACATGCTGAACCCTAAACCAACTAACCTCGCAGAGGACATTCTTTCGTCCTCTATCGAATGCACAAACTGGGAACCCTATTCTACTCCATCATCCTCTCAAAAGGATGGTAGTTTTATAATAAGAGTCTATTCGCCCAAGGACTCGACACAACCAAGAGAGGCATCCGTTGCCCCTCCACACGTGAGTGAACCACCCAGTCATGCTTCAGAGGCATGCGAGAGAATCACCGAGGCTRTGGGTCTAGAACGCCCAAAGTCTCCACTCGATCCCTCTACCGAGTCAGGCTCTGAACCTATTAGGCACGAAATCGATAGAACACCGGTAGGCTCTCCAATTGGGGATGTCCAAGGATCTGGTGGAAGTCCCCGAGATGACAACGCCAAATCGGTCACTGAGGGCGCCTTACACTCCAAGGCTACTAGGTCACTATGTGTTGGTGATCTAGGTTCCCCAAGTGCCTATGTGACGAAGGAGGAGTTGCAAACCTTCGCCACAACGGTATTCCAGAGGTTGGATGAGTTGAAAAGCTTGTTCTCCTCCTCTTCGGCGACAGAGGCTCTTACACCTCTAACAGAGGCTCTGAAGAAGTTGACTTCTACAACTTCTGATCTCAAGGTGACCTTATCAGCCCTTCAGAGCTCTGTCCTCAAAACGGATGATCTCACAGAAGCCTTCAGCGCGCTGTCTCTCAATCCTTCTTCTATCAACACTCTCAAGACAGAACTGACAGAGGTAGCCGCCCAGTACGCTGTAGACATAGTTTCCGCCGGCTACACGGACTACTCCGCCTTCAAGAATGAAATCAAAGAGATGTTCTCCTCTGCGATCACT
>NC_037540.1:28160116-28172873 GCF_001531365.2 Cynara cardunculus var. scolymus | reverse complement strand
CCCATACGATCCAGAGCTAACCGGAATGCCCTCTGCCGAAGCAAAATTTCACTTCACTAAACTCACCAAGCCACCAAAGCAGGTCTTCTCAGAGCATGTTATTCGTTCACTAGAAACCATCTCTCCGCGCACCATGCTGAAGAAGACCGTGTTGTACACTCAATATATTGTGAAGAGGGATGATGGCAACCTATACACTTTCACAGATGCTGACCTCCACAATCTGTGTGTATTTGATCTAATCTTCTTGCACAAGATCCTAAACAAGTACATGAAGAGGAGGTCAAGCTACTCGATTTCTCTCAGAAGGCTGATAGAGGTAATGCGTGCTCAAGTTAAATTCTACAGCCAGAAAGACTTCGATACCCAGCCAGAGCTAAAGATTTCTCCTCCAAAGAACAGACCTATTTGGCAGAATAGGTGCACAAGTATTCAACAGAGTCCCTCGAATGGGTGTTCAACTTGGTGGTGGCAGAGGTGCAGAAAGGGCGAATAAGGGCGGATGAAGTAACGAACCTTCTGGAGATTATCAAAATATAAGTCTCATTTAGGGAATGGATATTCAAGGTCTACAAGACTGTCAAGACAGATTTGCAATATGCTGTAGACGACTATCCAGACTCTACTATTGAGTAATCTCTTGTAATAGTATAGGCCTGCACAATTTAATTTTTACTTCTTTCAATAATGTAAATTTTTGCGGAGGATGAGATTATTCTCCTCTTGTATTTTTTTCCTTTTGTCAAATCTTGCACCCAACTATCCACAATTACTTTTTTATACTTAGAGGGAGATTGTTAGCTCCATTATTCCTATCTTGTAAAAGTATAGAAAAAGTACATTGTAAGTCTTGACAGAAGGTTATCTCCACAGAAGACAACAGAGGACTAGCAACAGAAGCCGTTTGATCGAACAAGTGAAAAGTGGCAGAACCTCTGATGTGTATCACAGAGGTTCTGGAAAACGGTCCTCTGTCAATAAGAACTCGCAAGTCATTTACAGCAGAGCCTCTGAGATGGCTCACAGAGGGACTGCGGATTTGGTCTTCTGTGAAGTTTCTGTTCTATCTGTTTTCAAAGGTTGTTAGCCACATGTGCTTTTCACGTGACTAGGGAATAATCGACTTTATTTGAACGGCTCATATGAAGACACGCGTCAAAATCTTGTCACTAAGGTCGTTAGGAACTAGTATATATAGCGGATAGGACCTTTGTAATCAGCGGTTCTTCCAGTATTGTAATCGTCAAAATTTTCAATTGAATAAATTGAAAAACCTTTGGAGCAATCTTCTTGTATTCATCTTCTTCATTCAGTCTGTGTGTTCTTGGTATGTTTAGATTTTCTAATCTCTTACTCACTTTGTTTTGCTCTTATTAATACTTCTGCTGCGCTTCAATTATTTTAGAGCTTGTTTAGAGTGTTAGATCAATACCAAAGTTGAATTCAGATCCAACAGTATCCATCGGTGGACCTCTTGCTCTTGCTTTTGATGAAAATGACGTATCAAGGAACCCCACCAGAGATCACAAGAAGAAAGGAAAGAAAGTAATGGTGGTAGAATCGGAATCTGAAGACGAGTCATCTGAATCAGATGATGATATCAAAGCCTTTGCTAAGTCTTTGGCCTTGATTACAAACAGTTCCAAAAGAAGTTCATCAAAAGACCCCATGAACGAAGAGACTTCAAGAAGGAGAAGTACCAGTCATACCATGAGAAGAAACCATCAAAATTTAAGAGAAGAGAGAGAAGACATAAGGGAGGACAAGAAAGAAGACAGAAACGGAAAGAAAAATGACCTTCGCTGCTTCAGATGCGGAAAAATTGGTCATTCAAAAGAGTGCAGAGAACGATTGATAAAGGATACCGATTATTACAAGAATAAGTACAAGTACAATCGAACAGAGCGAAACCTGATGGCTGAGAAAGAAAATTGGGTATCCGACTCTTCATTCGATGAAGAAGATAAAGCACTCATCTGTTTGATGGCCACATCCACTACAGAACCGACCTCCGACCCTGATGATCAGGTATGTGAGTCTACTTCCAATGAAACCAACTCTGCTCCATATGAGCTAGAGTTAAGGGTGATAAAACTTTCAGGAGATTTTCTTTAAATTGAAAGAGAAATTAAATTTTGAAAAATCTGAAAGATTAAAAGCGGAAAAAGAAGCAAGTTTCTACAAAAGAGAAACTGATCTTCTAACCGAAGAAAAAGCCGAACTTGCTAAGGAAAAGACTCGCATCACCACACTTAAGAAATCAGAGGAAGAAAAACTTCTGGAACTAAACAAACGAATAACTAAGGACTTAGAAAAGAAGACTAAGGCCTTAAAAGAATCCGAGGCAGAAAGACTAAACTCAGTTGCTCTTAAAGATTTCTTTCAAAAGGAAAGGGAGATTCTTCACCAGAAGCTTCAAACCAATGAACTTCTGATGAAGATATACAAAGATGTCCAAGATGTTTATGAAAAGTAAAACGGTCAAACGGACACTCAAGGGATTGGATTCAATGAATTGGATTCCTTCATCGAACCAAAGAAATGTACCCTTGAATCCACTTTCAAACTTGGATGCATTCAAAAACCTGACTTTTTCCCAAAACCAAAAGCAAATTTTAAAAGAGTTAAAGTCGATGGAAAAACTATTGTTTTAAGACAGGATTTTGAAAATATGGTGTACGAGAGTAGTACTTGTAAGAATTCTAATGAAAGAAATGACACCTCCAAATCAGAGACCGATGGAAACCCTATGGTAAAACCAGAGTCTCTCGGTGTCAATTCCACTTCATCAACAAGTATTGTTGATAAAAAAGAGAATCCTAATGAGGAACCATCAGCTGATGAGTCAATGAACCATTTGAGTAAAACCAAAAGTTCATCCAATTCAGAATCGATGGAACCTCAAAAAGATCACTCTGAAGCATCAACCTCTGAACCCACACCTCCCACAAACATCCATGCTAATTTTGATTCTGAGAAATCAACGAGACTTTCTCGATTCTGAATCTGAAGAAGAAACATTATGTGAATCACCAGTAATCATTAAGAATAAAAAGCCTAAAAACTTCAAATCCTCAATGAAAACTGATGTTCCACCATCGATGAAATCTCTGGACAAAGGAAAGGGAACGCTGAGAAATAGCTCATCTGCCAAAGATAATTCACAAGGCCCTACTACACCCTTCAAGTTCATTAAGTTTACTTGTGAGCAAAAACAGAAGTGGCCTGCCTCTGAGATAACTAACCACCACTTTTCCTCTCATTCAGCTGAAGAAAAGCAGTCCATTCTCAGGAGAAAAAAAGTAAAGACAAAGACCCCTTCAAATAAAAAATCTGAACTAGATAGGAAGTTTGGAAAAACAACCGATGCTAGGATAGGATTTACAAACCCTGCATTTACTTCTTTATTTTCAGCGAATAAAAAGAATGTTAGACATTCAAGCCCAAAGTACAATAATTGTCAATGTTTAGCTCTTTTACAAAACCTGAGGAATCACATGTTGACGCATCACTGCATATTCTCCCAACACGTTTATCGCTACAAAGTTAAAATCAATGAGAACGTGAAAAAGCCCAAGCCCAAGGGCAAGGGAAATGCTAATAAACCAAAGCCTGCAAAGGCTAAGGGAAATGAAAAGAGAGTTGTATCTCCTACTAACAAACATGGACCCATTAAGAAATGGGTACCTAAAACTCTTTAATTTGTCTTGCAGGATCATCATGTGCAACCATGGTACATGGATTCAGGTTGCTCCAGGCACATGACTGATGACAAAAGTCAGCTGACCTCCTTCATCAAAAAATCTGGAGGTTCTGTCACTTTTGGAGACAACAGCAAGGGAACCATCAAGGGATACGGAACTCACATCAAAGGCAACATCTCTATCAATAAAGTGGCTTATGTTGGAGGTTTGAAGCACAACTTACTAAGCATAAGCCAGTTCTGCGACAAGGGTCTTGAAGTCAGGTTCCACAAAGGTTTCTGTATCATAGAGACAAAGCCCGGTCAAACCATTATCAAGGCAAAGAGAGAAGGGAATCTCTATTTTCTGGATTTTCAATCCTCTGAGGGACAAGACACCCTTTGCCTTGTAACTCATAAGATTGATGAAAATTGGCTATGGCACCAGAAGTTCTCACACCTGAATTTTGATGTCTTAAGAAAGCTAGCCAAACAGAAGCTGGTCAAGGGGTTTCCGGATCTGAAATTTGAAAAAGATCATCTATGCTCAGCCTGTGAGATGGGAAAGCTAAGACGAGTCTCACATAAAACCAAGTCAGAAACCTCCTACACCAAGCCCTTGGACATGATACATATAGATCTCTGTGGGCCAATATCAACTCAAAGTCTTTCTAGAAAGAAGTACATGTTAGTACTGGTTGACGAATACTCCAGATACACCTGGATTGAATTTGTAAAGAAGAAATCAGATGTTCCTGACCTAAATCATTGGAGTGATGAAAAGGCTCCAAGTCCTTCTACAATGAAAACTAATAAAGGTTATAAGTGACAATGGAACTGAATTCAAAAATGCCAGAATCAATGAATACCTCATCAGTGAAGGCATTACACAAAACTTCTCAGCAGCTAGAACTCCACAACAGAATGGAGTGGTGGAACGAAGGAACATAACCCTCATGGAAGCAGCAAGGACCATGCTAGCTTCATCGGAATTACCCATCACATTCTGGGTTGAAGCTATTTCCACTGCCTACTTCACCCAGAACCGATCTATCATCAACAAGAGATACCAGAAGACACCCTATGAGCTCATCAACCAAAGAAGGCCAAATGTCAAATATTTTCATGTCATTGGGTGCAAATGCTTTGTACTCAACGATAGAGAATATATTGGCAAGTTCGACAAGAAAGTTGATGAAGAGATCTTTCTGGGCTACTCTCAAACTGCCAAGGCCTACATAGTCTACAACAAAAAGGACAAGAATTGTCATCGAAAGCATTAATGTGTTCTTTGATGATTCCACACCAATGACTTCTGTACACAACAGTTCAGAACTCGTACTTCAAAGGAGAGCATCTAATTCATCACTTGGCAAACCCAAGAAGTAATCTCTAGACATGCACGAACTGCAAAATCCACTTCTAGAACCGATGAAGAACATGAAGTCTCGAATGCTAAAGGTACACCTCTTACTGAAACTCATGTTACTTCACCTTCTACTTCTTCTATGTCTTCAAATCAAGATCAAGAACCAGAGTCCAACTCTGGAGATGATCTCTTCGAGGGGGAGCAAGCAGTCCCATTAGTCAATGAAGAATTGCATCCTGTTGCTCAAGAACCCCAATCTAGCACCAAATGGACAAAAGATCACCCACACCACCAAATCATTGGTGATCCAACGTCTGGTGTTAAGACGAGATCTGCCACTGCCAATGAATGCCTCTTCACCAAATTTCTGATCATGAAGAACCAAAGAAAATCTCAGATGCCCTACAAGACCCAAACTGGATAGACGCGATGCAAGAAGAGTTACTCCAGTTTGAAAGAAACAAAGTATGGTCCCTTATGCCTCTATCTAAAGGGAAGATGGCCATAGGAACCAAATAGGTCTTCTGAAACAAGAAGAACGAAGACGACATAGTCATAAGAAACAAAGCCAGGCTTGTTGCCAAGGGCTAATGCCAGGAATAAGGGATTGACTACGATGAAACATTTGCTCCCGTCGCAAGACTTAAAGCCATCCGAATATTCCTAGCCTATGCAGCTCACAAAGGCTTCAAGGTTTATCAGATGGATGTAAAGTCTGCCTTTCTAAACGGCAAACTTCAAGAAAAAGTATACGTACAGCAGCCCCTGGGTTTGAAGATCCAAAACATCCAGATTACGCTTACTTTCTTGACAAAGCTTTCTATGGGCTAAAACAAGCACCCAGGGCCTGGTATGAAACACTATCCACCTTTCTCATCAACAATGGTTTCGAAAAAGGTACAATCGATACAACCCTCTTTCTTAAAAAGCACAATGGTGACATATTACTTGTTCAAATATATGTGGATGACATCATCTTTAGCTCTGTCCAAGTTAAAAGAATTGGTTACACAATTAATAGATTTGCTTGACAAAGGATTTATCAGACCGATTACTTCACCGTGTGGAGCTCCAATTTTGTTTGTGAAAAATAATGACGGTTCTATGCATATGTGTATCGACTATCACGAACTAAACAAATTGACGATTAAGAACAAATATCCGTTGCCAAGAATCGATGACTTGTTTGATCAACTAGTGGGGACTAGTTACTTCACGAAGATTGATCTAAGATCAGGTTAACATCAGCTAAAAGTTAAAGAGGAAGATATTGTTAAAATTGCTTTTCGAACCAAGTACGGACGTCATGAATTTCTGGTTATGCCATTCGGTTTGACTAACGCGCCCGCGGCCTTTATGGATTTGATGAATCGAGTATGCAAAGAACACCTTGATAATTTCGCTATCTATTTAATGATGATATTTTCATATACTCTAAAACTAAAGAAGAACAAGCAGAACACCTTCGATTGATACTTGAGCTCTTGAAAAGAGAAAAGTTTTACGCAAAGCTATCAAAGACTGAATTCTGGATAAGGGAAGTTCAATTTCTAGGACATGTTATATATGAGGCAGGGTAAAGGTAGATCCATCAAAGGTTGAGGCCGTTGCAAAATAGGAGGCACCAAAGACTCCATCTGGAGTCCGAAGTTTCTTGGGATTGGTAGGATATTACTACAAGTTTATTCAACAATTCTCCAAAATAGCCTTGCCTTTGACCAAGTTAACTCGGAAGAATGTCAAGTTTCAGTGGGAATAAGAACAGCATAAAGCCTTTCAGTTATTGAAAGAGCATCTGTACAGTGCCCCAATATTGACTTTACCCATGGAACAGAAGATTTTCTGGTATACAGCGACGCATCAAAGCTTAGTTTGGGTTATGTATTGATGCAAAGAGGAAAAGTCATATCCTATGCATCCCGACAACTTAAAGATCATGAAAACCAATATCTAACTCACAATATGGAATTGGCAGTCGTGGTTTTCGCGTTGAAAATATGGAGACATTACCTCTTGGGAACAAAATGCCAGATTTACACCGATCACAAGAGTTTGCAACATTGTTCAACCAGAAAGAATTGAATATGAGGCAACATCGATGGATTGAAATCGTTAACAATTATGATTGTGAAATTCTCTATCACCCATGAAAAGCCAACGTGGTAGCTGATGCTTTAAGCAGAAAAGAACGAAGTGGAACAATCCAAGCTACGACAATGAGAATAAACTTAATTCGCGATCTTCACAAAGACATTTTGAACTATCTGAAAGAGGCAATAAAGGAAGGACACATGAAGTCAGAAAAAATGGGTAAAATGATTTCCATCATGGAACCGAATAATGAAGGAGTTTTACGTTTACATGGTCGGATATGGGTTCCAGTTTATGGGAATACATGAGAGACCATCCTGAACGAAAGTCACAAGTCTCGTTAGTCCATCCATCCAGGCACCAATAAGATGTATAAGAATTTGAAACATTTCTATTGGTGGCCATTATTGAAGAAAGACAAAGGAAAGTACGTGGAACGATGCTTAACTTGTCTGCAAGTTAAGATTGAGCATTAGAGACCCTATGAAAATCTGTAATCATTTTGAAATACTTGTTTGGAAATGGGATCACATTACGATGGACTTTATCATGAAATTACCACGAACCCCAAAAGGTTATGATGCAATTTAGGTAATAGTGGATCGTCTATCAAAGTCTCCACATTTCCTACCAATGAAAGAAACTTATTCTTTAGAATGATTGGCTTAGATTTACGTCAAGGAAATCGTGACGAGACATGGTGTTCCACTATCCATCATTTCGGATAGAGATAGTTGTTTTACTTCGAAATTCTGGGAAAGTTTGCAAAGAGCTTTGGGATCATGGATTCGGTTAAGTACAGCTTATCATCCTCAAACAGACGGACAAAGTGAAAGAACTATCCAGACTCTCGAAGATATATTGAGAACTTGTGTTATTGATTTCGGGGGATCATGGGAGGAACACTTACCATTAATAGAGTTTCCCTACAATAACAGTTACAACTCCAGCATCCAAGCGGCACCGTATGAAGTATTGTATGGACGAAAATGTCGAACGACATTATGTTGGAATGAGGTAGATGAGAAGCAATTAACAGGTCCTGAGATTGTACAAGTAACATCTAAAAAAATTGAACATATTCGAGCAAGAATCAATACAACTCATGATCATCAGAAAAGTTAGGCCGACAAGCGAAGAAAGCCGACCAAATTCAATGTAGGTGATTTTGTGATGTTGAAGGTATCTCCATGGATGGGTGTTATGATATTTGGGAAGAAAGGTAAGCTTAGCCCGAGGTATATTGGACCGTTCAGAATTTGCAAAAGGTTTGGACCGGTAGCTTATCAGTTGGAACTACCAAAAGAACTCAGTTAGATTCATAGCACCTTTCATGTATCGAATATGATCAAGTGTTTGGCAGATCCAAGTTTAGCAATATCGCTTCTAGAGGTCAAACTGGACAGTAAGTTGAATTTTGTTGAAACACTAGAAGCCGTGATTGACAGAAAGATTAGAGTATTGAAAAATAAGGAAACCAGATTGGTAAAGGTTCAGTGGTGCTATCATAAGGGTTCAGAAGCAATATGGGAACTGGAATCTGATATACGAACCCGATACCCTTGGTTATTTGAATAAATGAATTCCAAGACAAATTTTTTTTAGAGGGAGATAATGTTGTAACCGGGTTTCAGACAACCTGGGTTGAGGTAACTTATACGTTGTTATTATGTGAATTACGTGACGACATGCAGATTATTTAATTAAAATACATGAGTAGTATGCATATATGTGAAAAGATGTTGTGCATACATGAATTTGGTGTTTGCATATATGGTTTAAAGCATACGTGGATTATATTATTTAAAACTATGAAGATGTGATATATTCATAGTGAAAAAAGGTGGTTTTATATTAATAAAACCTACCACCGCCCAAAGAATTTTAAAATGATATCCTTCACCGCCTTTGTGAAAATATATAAAGAAAAGAAAGGAGATAAGATTTCATCTTATCATCCTATTTCGAGAAAGAAACTTTTAGAGAGAAAAAGGTGTTTGAGGCGGTGAGAGTATTCTTGAAGAAATTTGTTGCTCAAAAGTGTTTGAAGATTCTGTGTTATTTGAAGAATCTACTGTGTGATTTAATCTGCAGAATTTTGTGCATTGATAAGGTGAGTTTTTAAACTAAGACCTTTATATTTGTAGTTATATAAACTGTTGAGTTTTGGTGATTGGAGATTTAGAAAGAGTTTGGTAAAACTGTTTTCTAAACAGTTTAAACGAAGTGTTTTATGATCTCGGAATTTGAAACTGTTTCGAAAAGAAGAAAACAGAAATTGTTCTTTAAAATAGTTTTGGGATTGATATCTTGTTTTGAGGACTTAAAGGGGATTTGATGTTTTGAGAAATCATTTAAAGAACATAGTGTTCTTGAGTTGAAAGTTTGGATGAAAAAACTGTTTTGAAACCATTATTGGTTGAAAACTATAGAGGACATCCCATCAAGACGATTGTGACTTAAGTATGTCTTCGTTTGAGATTAATCTACAAATTTTATGGATAAAACTATGTAGGGTGTTTCATCAAGACGGTTGTGACTTCGATCTTTCTTTTTTTGGAACTAATCTATAGATTTTGATGAGGAAATAAGGGTGGTATATCAGGGAGAGATGTACCATGGGATTAGGGTGTCATATCAAGGAGAGGTGTACCTTCGGCTATAAGGGTGGCATATCAAGGAGAGGTGTACCTTTGGATATAATAAGGGTGGCATTTGTGTGTGATTATTATAGCTCTTGCTATTATGTCTTTTAAGATTACAATAAACTTGAGTTCTTACTTATTTGTGTTTTGAGGACTCAAAGATGTTGTTCTTATTAGAAATGATAGTATTGATGTTATTGAGAATGAGAAAACTTGGCCTATGGCCATTAATTCTGGATAAAATCTGTTTTGGATCAAGTGTTTGATTTTAGAGGAAACAGGGGGGCTCTGGTTGGTCCTCATAGTAGAACTAGAGGGTTCTGGATGTTTATTTGAGAATTATGCAAGCCTTTACTAAAGTTCTAGTTAAACTAGAGGCTTTGTATCTATAGAAAAGAGCTATACGTCAAAATCATATTTTAAAAAGAGTTTTGAAAAAGGTTTTGTTGATCCCAGATCTCTCAATAACATTAATAATTAAGTTAAGAATAACCTAATTATAGTGTTTATATGAATAAAATGATGAACACTCAAGAACAATGTATGAACATTCAAAGAATAAACTTGAGTGCCAAAGATTTCACTTTATTCCAATGATTATAAAAAACGTTAAGCTATTAAAAATTACAATAGGCCTAACCACCTATTTATACTAGAAATCTACTAAGAAGATAACTATCTAATGAGACTATTTAGTTAATCTTCTACTAACAGATAAAGCTTATCTAAAACAAGGATAAACATTAAAGTAAGATAAGCTTTGGAGAGTCTAGCTGTTGATTAGTCATCTCCAGCTATCTTCCATGATGTATGAGTTCAACCTTATCTTCATATCTTCATTGTTTGCCTATGATTGAACTGGTGAAGGAAACTCCAAGTGTTAGTGCCCAGAGGGGTTATGAAGATGCACTTTCCATCTTATCGTTCGTCAGTTCATCGACCCTCTGGTTGTTCTTCAGACTTAGTTATTTTTCCTTGAAGTCTTCCATCCTCCTGGTTCTTCATCACTTGTTTGTCTTCATTACTTCATGCATAATACTTATGGGGTCTAACAATCTCCCCCTAGGTAATGAAAGACAAACATTAACTATTCTAGGAACATTCAAAGTATAAATGAAGAACAAAGGCTCTTCTAAAGAAAAACATCTTTTGCCAAATTTTTCATTGGAACAAATGATGAATTCTTACATTGATGAAATGGAAATTACAAGACAAAAAAAACATAAGACTACATTCAGGGTCTCCCGTGTGATATATCCCAAAAGCGCATGAGTAGTCCTCTGTAATCGACGACTGTAGATATCTCATGTATCAGTCTCTGTCCATCGTTTGTTGGCACATGAGGTCTGCCCAACCTTTCTCTGATGGCTTTCTGAAACCATTTAAGTGTTTCATGCGAATACTTACAGGCCTCAGTCAACCTAAAAAATTTCTTCGTTCCAAACTCATTTTTATATACCAGACCCAGTTCTGGTTGAGTAAGGACAGAGGCAGACCTCTTCTCATGCAGACCAAAGAAGTCTTCATCAGGTGGAGTGCAGGATAGTCTATCAATGCCAAGCCGAAGAGCAATCTCAAAGTCACTCTTGGCTCGATGCTTCACCAAGGTCTCCATTGTCTGTACGATCGCTCTGTTTGCCATCCCAAATCATATGCCTTGATCCTATCACTTAGTCGTGTACGCGTATAGCTCGATCAAGTCATAGGGATTGAGATTGATCAAGTCATTGTCACTAAAGACGCTGACCTGACCATAGGCTCACTCCACTGTGTACTTGATGTATGTTAGCATCAATTTGATCCTAATAATTATCTCAAAAAGTTTTATTAAGCAATCGGGGCTAAGAATGGAACATCTGAAGATGCTATTGTGCAAAAACGTCTAAGTCTGGAAGAAGACCAGCCGCTGTGCTAAATCGACCAAGTATGGACGACCAGAGCCTCTATAAGAAGAACCAGAGCTTCTGTGAAGAGACACCAGAACCAGAGCCTCTGTGAAGAGACACCAGAGCCTTTGTGAACGACCAGAGCCTCTGGTTGTATTGACCAGAGCCTCTGGAGGACCAGAGCCTCTCTGGTCGGTCTATCCTCTGGTCCTTCAGACGACTATCTTCAGAATCCTATTCTGGATAATGCTTATCTTATTCAGTTATCATTAATTACTGCCTATATAAGTAGTGTTTCAGGTATAAAAAAGTACGAGACCAAATAGAAAATTTATTGTAAACACATAGATTCAGATACATCTCATGAGAGTCGATTAGGGTTCTTGAGAGTTTGTAATTTTCATTTCAATAAAGAAAGCGCCGTCGATTTCTACTTCATCCTTTTCTTCTACAAATTTCTCTTGAATTTCCTTATTAAATTGTTCTATTGTCAGATCTGGGCTTTAACAAGAATTGTTGGACCTGTAAATTCAGCTTTGATATTGATCTATTACTCTGAAACAACTCTAGGACGATTACAGTGCAGCGGAAACAATATTAACAACAAAACAGAGTAAAATAAACAAAGAACACAATGTTAAGATGATGAAGAAGATGAACACAGGAGAATAGCTTCAAAGGTTTTTCAATTCAATTGAAAATAAGACGATTACAATTCGGAAGCACACTATTTACAAAGGCCTAAGCTGCTATTTATACTAGTCCCTAACGACCTTACTGACAAGATCTTAAAAGAGAGAAATCATCTAAGCCGTCCAAATAAAGTCTATTAAGTCCTAGTCACGTGAGAAACACATGCAGCAAACAACCTTTGAAAAATAGTAGAACATGATCTTCACAGAAGACTAATCCGCAGACCCTCTGTTAGCCATCTCAGAGGCTCTGCTGTAATTGACTTGTATGATCTTATTGCCAGAGGACTACTTTCCAGAACCTCTGTGAGAGACATCAGAGGTTCTGTTACACTTTACTTGCACAATGAAACAGCTTCTGTTGCTAGTCCTCTGTTGTCTTCTGTGGAAGA
>NC_037540.1:28157886-28159545 GCF_001531365.2 Cynara cardunculus var. scolymus | reverse complement strand
GAATAGCTTGACCTCCTCTCCATGTACTTGTTAAGAACTTTGTGCAAGAAGATAAGGTCAAATACACAGAGATTGTGGAAGTCAGCATCTGTGAACGTGTAGAGATTGTTGTCATCCCTCTTTACCATATATTGAGAATAAAGCACGGTCTTCTTCAGTATAGTCCTCGGAGATATGGTTTCAAGAGAAGTTATCACGTGCTCTGAGAAGACCTGCTCGCATGACCTTGTGAGTTTTGAGAAGTGAAACTTTGCAGCGGCAGAGGATATTCCTGTAAGCTCTGGATCGTAAGGGGGCTCTGTGTCCACGGCAGAGTAACGCCACCACAGAATCTCCTCCACAGTGGTTACGGGCTCTGTGCGCACTTTCTGCGTAGGAATCTTGCTCATAGATTCAAGTATCTCAGAAACCCTCCCCACTGTGGCAGATTCTGGTATTCTGGTTTCTTCTTCTTCTAGTATCGGCCTCTGGGTAGACCCCTCTTGTAGCATTGGCTTGACAGTTCCTACCAGAGCGTCAAACGTACCCGTGGACGTTTCCTCCTTCGCCATTTTAGAGGAAGAGCCTTCTCCAGCGCTGGGGATAGGGGCTCTGCCCTTTCTTGCCTGTGCCTCTGCCAAAGATGCCTTTAAAGCTCGAACGAGATCCGAGTCATCATACTCTTCTTCATTTATCTCCTCTGGCGTCTCAGAGCTTGACCCCTTCTGTGGCGACTCCTCTACTGCTTTACCCTTGCCTTTCCCCTTAGGCTCTGGAGATTTGTCTTTTGAGAACAGGGCAGCAGCAGAGTCCACTATTTTTAGTGGTCTGGTAGAGGTTGTCTTCTTTGGTTCCTCTTTCTTCTTCTCCCCCTCATCACCTCTTTGATCGTCATGGATTTTAGTGGCCTCTGCCTTGCAAGAAATAAGGGGAGCCTTCTTCAATCATTTCAAAACTTTGGATGCTGCCCTCTCCATCTTTTGAATGACCTCCTCAGCAATCACAAAGGCAGTGTTGATATCCATCTCTGTGGCCCATTTCATCTTAGAGATGCAGCGATAGATCTCATCTCTGAAGTTATCACCTTCTTTGACGAGTTTCTTTGTGCAGTCTCTTATAGCTTCGTTGCTTGCTCGGGCTTCTTTGAGGAGTTGGTTAGTGTATTTCTGCATGATCTCTCCAAGGGCCTCAACCATTGCATCTAGCTCTCTGCTAGTAGCTAGATGGTTAATATTAGCCCTGGAGGATTTAGAGTCAATGCATAGGTAACCGCAGAGGAGAACATCCCTTTGATCTCGTCCTCGAAGGCAGAATAATCTGTGTAGCAGGCGGAAATAAAGTCTGCAGCGAATTGGGCGGCAACCTCTGATAGTTCTGTCTTGAGCTTTTGGATTGAAGAAGGGTTGAGTGACAGGGCGCTGAATGCTTCTACTAGATCACCTTTGTTGAGGACAGAGCTCTGAAGGGCTAATACGGTTGTCTTAAGCTCAGAAGTTGTGGAAGCCAACTCCTTCAGAGCCTCTGTGAGAGGTGCAAGAGCCTCTGTCGCCGGTTGGGAGGAGAACAAGCTTTTCAACTCATCCATCCTCTTGAATACCTTTGTGGCAAAGGTTTGTAACTCCTCCTTCGTCACATAAGTACTCTGGGAACCTAGATCACCAACACATGGTGACCTAGTAG
>NC_037540.1:28148234-28157786 GCF_001531365.2 Cynara cardunculus var. scolymus | reverse complement strand
GAGGTTCTGTCGACTAAGTCTTGTAGCATTGTCTTCTCAGAGGACCAGTTCCAGAACCTCTGTGAGACACGACAGAGGTTCTGTCATTTGAGACTTGTAGCTTGTGCATCTTTTGCTATTAGTCCTCTGTGGTCTTCTGTGACATATCATCTTCTGTCAATACTTGCAGTTTTACTTTTTCTATACTTTTACATTTAAGGAACTGAGAGCTAACAGAGAAGAAAGCATAAGAGCCTAAGAAGACAACCTCTTCCAGACCACTAAAGATAGTGGACTCTGCAGCTGCCCTGTTCTCAAAAGATAAATCTCCAGAGCCTAAGGGGAAAGGCAAGGGTAAAGCTGTAGAGGAGTCGCCATAGAAGGGGTCAAGCTCTGAGATGCCAGAGGAGATAAATGAAGAAGAGTATGATGACCCAGAACTCATTCAAGCGTTAAAGGCGTCTTTGGCAGAGGCACAAGCAAGAAAGGGCAGAGTCCGCATCCCCAGAGCTGGAGAAGGCTCTTCCTCCAAAATGGCGAAGGAGGAAACGTCCACGGGTACGTTCGACGTTCTGGTAGGAACTGTCAAGCCTATCCTACCAAAGGGGTCCACCCAGAGGCCGATACTAGAAGAAGAAGAAACCAGAATACCAGAATCTGCCACAGTGGAAAGGGTTAATGAGATCCTTGAATTGATGAGCAAAATTCCCATGCAACAAGTGCGCACAGAGCCTGTAACCACTGTGGAGGAGATTCTGCGGTGGCGTTACTCTGGCGTGGACACAGAGCCTCCTTACCATCCAGAGCTTACAGGAATGCCCTCTGCCGCTGCAAAGTTCCACTTCTCAAAGCTCACAAGGCCACGCGAGCAGGTCTTCTCAGAGCACGTGATAACTTCTCTTGAAACCATATCTCCAAGGACGATGCTGAAGAAGACCGTGCTTTATGCTCAATATGTGGTGAAGAGGGATGACGACAACCTCTACACATTCATAGATGCTGACCTCCACAACCTCTGTGTATTTGATCTTATCTTCTTGCACAAAATTCTTAACAAGTACATGGAGAGGAGGTCAAGCTATTCGACTTCCCTCAAAAGGCTGATCGAAGTAATGTGCACTCAAGTAAAATACTACAGCCAGAAGGACTTCGATATCGCGATGAGGTTGGCCCAAACAAATTTGAAGATTTTCCCTCCGAAGAACAGGCCAAGTTGGTTACTTAGATGTCATCCCAACACCATTGTCCAAAATCCCATCTTTGGGTTTGTTTTCCTAGACAAGGATGAGATTCTAAGGTTCTTTGATCCGACAAAGGCGAACAAGTATACGACAGAGACTCTTGAGTGGGTGTTCAACCTAGTAGCAGTAGAGGTGCACAGAGGGCATCTAAGGGCGGACGAAGTGGCTGGTCTTCTGGATGCAATCAAAGTTCAAGTCTCCTTCAGAGAGTGGATATTCAAAGTCTACAGAACTATCAAGTCAGATCTGCAATTTGCCGTAGATGACTATCCAGACTCTGCGGTGGACTAATCTTCTGTAATAGTAAAGGCCTGAGCAACAAGTTTTTCTATTCATTTCTTTCATGTAATTCTTTTCAGAGGATGAATTTAATCTCTTCTTGTAATTCTTTCAATTAGTCATTTCTTGCATTCTTTTCTCCAATTTTACTTTTTCATACTTAGGGGGAGATTGTTAGCTCTAATATTTACTTCATGAAAAAGTATTCTGCAAGTGTTAACAGAAGGGTATCTTCCACATAAGACAACAGAGGACCAGCAACAGAAGCTGTTTCATCGTGCAAGTCAAGAATGACAGAACCTCTGATGTCTCTCACAGAGGTTCTGGAAAATGGTCCTCTGGCAATAAGAACCTACAAGTCTATTACAGCAGAGCCTCTGAGATGGCTCACAGAGGGTCTGCGGATTCGTCTTCTGTGAAGATCCTGTTCCACTGTTTTAGCTGCATGTGCTTCTCATGTGTCTAGATTTTAATAGACTTTATTTGGACGGCTTAGATGATTTCTCTTTTTAGATCATGTCAGAAAAGTCTTTAGGGTCTAGTATAAATAGCAGCTTAGGCCTTTGTATTCAGGGTGCTTCTGAATTGTAATCATCTATATTTTCAATCAATTGAAAAACCTTTGAAGTTATTCTATTGTGTTCATCTTCTTCATATTAATCTGTGTGTTCTTGGTTAATTACTCTGTTTTGTTCTTATCATTGTTTTCGTTGCACTGTAATCGCCCTAGATATCATTCAGAGTAAGAGTTCAAATACCAAAGCTGAATTTACAGGTCCTAACACTTCTTTTTCTGATCCCTTAGTTTCAGTTGAAGAAAAAGTTTTGTTTTGCAGAAGCCACATGTGGACATTTGGTATCTTGACTCCGGATGCTCAAGACACATAACCGGCAATAAGAGGTTTCTCTCCTCATACAGAGAGAAGATTGGAGGAAAAGTGACCTTTGGGGATAACATGCAAGGAGAGATAAAAGGATATGGAGATCTACTACAAGGTAAGGAATCTGTCTCTGAGGTTGCTTATGTCTTTGGGCTTAAACGTAATCTTCTAAGCATAAGTCAACTATGTGATTCTGGCTACAATGTCAAGTTCCAAAAGGAAGCTTGCTCCATTATGTCAGAATCAGGTTTGGAGTTGCTAAGAGCCAAAACAAAGGGAAATCTATATCTCATGAACTTCTCACCAAGAGATAATTCAGAGACTCTCTATCTCGTGTCTCGCAAGTGTGAAGAAGCTTGGCTCTGGCACCACAAGCTGTCTCACCTCAATTTCCAAAATATAGAGAAGCTTGTGAAGAATAATCTGGTTGACGGACTTCCTGCCATAAAGTTCGAAAAAGACCATCTCTACTCTGCATGTGAAATGGGAAAGCTCAAAAGAGCATCCCACAAAACAAAGACAAATGTATCATGTGTCAGACCTCTGCATAAGGTTCATGTGGATCTTTGTGGTCCAATCTGTGTGCGGAGCTTGTCTGGTAAGAAGTATATCCTAGTCTTAATTGATGAATACTCATGATATACTTGGATTGAGTTTGTAAGACAGAAATCAGATGTCCCAGAGCTACTAATCAAGCTGATGACCAAGATTCAAGTACTTCTATAAAGCAAAATTCAAAAGCTAAAAAG
The DNA here is from genome assembly GCF_001531365.2 of Cynara cardunculus var. scolymus. NCBI lineage: Eukaryota > Viridiplantae > Streptophyta > Magnoliopsida > Asterales > Asteraceae > Cynara > Cynara cardunculus. Next base: position 28,154,657 of record NC_037540.1, on the reverse strand, counting down.
TGATAATGGAACAGTGTTTAAGAACGCAAAGATTGATGCGTACTTAAACACAGAGGGCATAACTCAGAACTTCTCTGCAGCAAGGACACCACAACAAAACGGTGTCATGGAAAGAAAGAATCGAACTCCGGTCGAAACAGCAAGAACCATGCTAGCAAGCTCTGGTCTTCCAACCTGTTTTTGGGATGAAGCCATCTCTACCGCTTGCWTTATTCAAAATAGAGCAACGATGGTGAAGAGGCATACGAAGACGCCTTATGTTAATCAACCAAAGAAAGCCTAATGTTAAATTTTTACATGTCTTTGGTTGCAGATGCTTCATTCTAAACGATCGTAAGAAGGCCGATGAAGGAAAGTTCCTTGGATACTCCACAAAAGCCAAGGCATACAGAGTCTTCAATCAAAGAACCAAGGCAGTCATGAAAAGCATCAACATCTCGTTCGACGATAAAGAACAAGCGAATTCAGAGTACCTCAGCTCTGGACTCGAGCTTAACACATAGACTTCCAATTCTCAAATGAAGTCAAGGGAATTGGAACTCAAGCTCTTATTTGAAGACTTCTATGGTGATGAAGACATCTCTGTACGTGCACCAAGAGATCAATCTATGCGTGTAAGTGAAGAACCACAAACTACAAGTACATTTGACTATGGTCCTTCACACACTTCTGCTTCCTATGGGAATCATGCGAATCCACAACCAAAGCAATCAAGCTTTGCATCAGAGCCCAGTTCCACAGAGCCAGAGCACAATACCTCTAGTTCTGCACCTAGCTCCTCTATACCATCATTTGAGGGGGAGCAAGCAGAACCTTCTTCACCATCAACGAGCTCAATGCCAAATATGCCTATGGAATGTGATCAAACGTCCCCAACCTTTGTATCTGTCCCAGCAACAAGATGGACCAAGGATCATCCTCTTCACCAGATCGTTGGTGAACCTTCAAGCGGTGTGAAGACAAGGGCTGCCACGGCTAATGAATGTTTATTCATAAACTTTCTAAGCATGGTAGAGCCTAAGAAAGTCCATGAAGCCCTACAAGACCCTAGTTGGGTTGATGCCATGCAAGAAGAGCTCCAACAATTCGAAAGGAATAAGGTATGGACTCTTGTACCTTTACCAAAGGATAAAATTGCAATTGGATGTAAATGGGTTTTCAGGAACGAGAAGGATGGGGATGGGATCGTAATAAGGAATAAAGCTAGGCTCGTAGCAAAAGGCTATTTCCAGGAAGAAGGCATAGACTATGACGAGACMTTTGCGCCAGTAGCAAGGCTAGAAGCTATACGCTTGTTCTTAGCCTTCTCTACTCATAAGGGCTTCCGAGTCTATCAAATGGACATTAAGTCAGCCTTCTTGAATGGAAAGCTGAAGAAGGAAGTCTACGTTCAACAACCTCCGGGATTTGAAAGCTCCACACATCCAGAGTATGTATATTTCTTGGACAAAGCTCCACACATCTGAATGGAAAGCTGAAGAAGCAAGCACCTCGAGCCTAGTATGAATGTCTCTCGTCTTTTCTCTTGTCAAATGGTTTTGAAAAAGGTAAAATTGATACTACTTTGTTTATTAAGAGGTATAAAGGTGAGATACTTTTAGTACAGATATATGTGGATGACATTATCTTTGGCTCAACAAACCAGAGGCACTGTGATAAGTTCTCTGCTTTGATGAAGAGCGAGTTTGAAACGAGCATGATGGGGTAATTAACATTCTTCCTCGGCTTGCAAGTAAAACAAAGAGAGGACAGTATTTTCATTAGCCAAGCTAAGTATGTCTCTGACATATTAAAGAATTACCAACTCCACAACTCCTCCACCAAGAGAACACTAATCGCAATGGGAACTAAGCTTGACACAGATCCATCTGGAAAACCAGTGGATGTTAAGACTTACTGTGGAATGATTGGATCACTGTTGTACCTCATGGCTAGTAGACCAGACATCATGTTTGCTATGTGTCTCCATGCGCGTTTTCAAGCAAACACTAAGGAATCTCACCTTTTAGCTGTGAAAATAATCTTTAAATACCTTAAGGGAACTCAATTTATGGGTCTCTAGTATCCAAAGCATTCTAGTTTTGATCTTATTGTGTACACAGACTCTGATCATGCTGGATGCAAACTTGATCGAAAGAGTACATCAGGGAGCTACCAATTACTAGGAGACAAGCTCATAAGTTAGACCTCAAAGAAGCAGAACTGCGTCTCTACTTCCACAGCCGAAGCAGAATATATAGCTGCAGCCATTTGTTGTTCCCAATATGGATGAAAACTCAACTGAAAGACTATGGCGTTGAGTTGGACAAGATTCCAATTCTGTGTGATTTAGAAAGTGTTATCGCAATCACAACCATTCTTGTGCAACATTCAAAAACAAAGCACATCGATGTTCACTATCATTTCATCAAGGACCATGTGGAGAAAGGTACAATTGAAATGTTTTTCGTTAGTACAGATTTACAACTTGCTTACATTTTTACAAAGGCTCTTGATGAAAAGAGATTTAACTTTTTGGTTAGCAAGTAGGGTATGCTAAATATTTCCAACTAAGATAGAGCCCCAGTATGTACTATACAGAGCCTCTTCATCCCTTATGCATACTTCTGTTTCTGTTGTTTTATTGTATTGATCCATGAGATAGAGCCTCTACATAGTACATGCAGAGCCTCTTGCTCAAGTCCTACTTCTCTTGTGATACAGAGCCTCTGTACCTTGTTCGTCATGCTTATGCAATACTTATCATATATGATCCAAGCATAGTTCAAGGGGGAGCAGATAAACAGAGCTCAAGTCGAGAGGGAGCGCAATATCACGTCACACAGAGCCTCTGCTTCAAAACTTCTATGATTATAGGACAGAGCCTCTTCCTCTAAACATAAGCAAGTTTTCTACACAAAGGATATGTATAGTCCAACCATGAGTCTCTGTATGAGATCATAAGGTATGTTATTTTTCTTTTCATGTAGTACTCTAGTTCTTTTCAAAATCTCTAAAGCAATTTAAATACAACAACCTTGTACTCCCATACAGAGCTTCTGTCTAATGGTTGCTATTTTACACAAACCAGAGTATATACAATTGTTAAATTTGTTTTGAAAATGTAAAATATATTATTTTATTAAGAAGACGTACGATTCTTATTTTTAAAATATTTTTAAACAGTTGTCATTTAACTCAGCATCACCGCCTGTAAGTTTAATTATTCAAACCCGGGAGGCACCACTTGCAGCTGGCAATCCACGTGGCACTCCCCCACAGGCTGTGAGAATAACCGCTTCAATTTTATTTGACGATTGGGGCGCATTCTCTCGAATGCTTTATTCTTTTTCTATTTAAACAATTTTTCCCCCAAATTTCTTTTTTACGCTTCCAAAGAATTCAAAAGAACTCGTCGTCTTCAACTCTCTATCCGCCATTGTGTCTCCTTCAAGATTTCAAACCACATTCTGGAACTCCATTCAGTGATCGAATCTTCATCCCGTTTGTCAAGTAAGTCATATAAACCATTTCCTCAACCTATTTTAAGAATCAAGAACCGATTCTTGAAAACCCTAGTTTTTCAAAACCCTTCTTTTTATCAAAAACCTGCAACAATGTCGTCTTCCAAATCTGGAAACTCACAAACCCACACCACTACCCTGAAAACCGTTGAGGAAACCAGTCAAAACTTGGTTCCTCTTCCAATCAAGCCAAATAACCATGCCCTCCACCTTTCTCTCGAAAACTTTGACCAAAAATACCACCCAGTCATAAACATCCTTAAAAACCACTTTTTAAACCATGCATTGACAAACACCGATGACCTTGTACCTGAAAGTTATATCCAGGAATTTTGGCAATCTTGCGCCATCACTGACTCCCAAAGAGGGATCGTTGGAGACTTTTATGTCTCATCTTCAAAGGAATTCTTCACTGTTCGTATATTCAGGTCCTTGTTTTCCTGCGTTCTTGAAATCCCTACAAAAACCTAGAGCTTCATGAGTATGCCCCTCTCCCATCTGAGGATGAGATCGTTGCCTTTCTAAAAAATTTGGGGTACAACAAGGCTATCCAGTACCCATCTCAGTATAGTCGCCAATACCTACCTCCAATGTGGAACACTCTATTCACATTGGTCAACCGATCACTGACTGGGAAGATTGGGAGCTTAGACATATGTTCCACGAACAATCTTCAAATTATGTATGGCATCGTCTTTGATCTGTTCCTGGATTACTTCTTGATACTCTACACAGAGTTCAAGGCTGTCGTGGCCAAGAAATGTCAAGAGGTGGCCAAAGGAAAGGAATTGCCATCTCTGCTGCTTCCCCGCTTCTTGGGTCTTTTCCTAAGGCCTTTTCTTGATGACAACAACATAGATGTGGGTCGTCTGCCCGTGCACAAAGTGAACATGCTCACTCATTACAGGCCAACCGTCAACAAAGAGGGCTACGTGTCAGAGCGACCTATCCCAAAGAAGCTCTTTGCGTATATGAAGACGAGGGAGGTAAGGCAAGCATACAGACGTGCATGCGAGGCACTAGAACCAGTGCCTCGAACCCCGGCACGCATAGGAGTAGCCGAAGAGGAAGAGAGAACAGAGGACACTTTAAGGCCTCAAGCAGATGAAGAGGTGGTAAGGATGGAGAAAGAGAGAGAGAAACAAAGAAAAAAGGAAGAAGCAAAGAAAAAGAGGGTGGAGAGGGAGAGAAAGAAAAAGGAAGAAGAAGATCGTGCAGAGCAAGCCAGACCAGCAGAACTTGCTCGTGTACACGAAGAGGAAGAGCAAGCAGAGAGAGCTCGACGGGCAAAGATTGATCGCCTAAGGGAAGAGGCCAGACTCAAAGCAGAGGAAGAAGCTAATCGAGGCCTGGAACAATCCTCTAGCTCTAACCAAGAGGATGACCAAGAGCACTTTGATGATGCTGCCAGGTCTTATACTTCAAGTAAGGAGAGTGAGGAAGAAGAAGAAGAGGGTGAGGAGGAAGAAGAAAAGAGTGAAGAGGAAGAAGAAGAAGAGGGAGGAGGTGCAGCAGCTGTTGTGCCTCAGGGCAAGCCAGAGCAGCCTAGGGTAAATAGGTACATACATTTCAACACCCCAACTCCTAGTGCAAACAAATCATCTGACTCCAGTGGTCGAGACATGGAGGTCATTGAAACAGCGGTGCACACCTCGAACCCTCACTAGCCAAACCAACTAGAGGTCGTATCTGCCTCTAGTTATGACAGCCAAAGGAAAGCTACACATCAGGGAACACCCTCTCAAAAGGGTGCAACCTTTGAAAGAATAAGTGATATGTCTTCCCATATCACGCCACTATCCCCCACAGAGGAATTCGTTTCCTCTACACATAGAGTTTCCCCACCTTGTTCAGAGCAAGGATTAGGTGCACAAGACATGAAGGTTCTCGACCAACCTTCGTGTTCACTCATAGAGAGTCCTCTGGTTGGCTCTGAACCTGCCTTGGATACTCTTCGTGACAGAACAGCGATAGTGGACTCTTCTCAAGGAGAACCACGATGTGACATTCTATCATTTCTGAGTTTCAGGTTAGCACTTTATTATAGATCCTATATTTAGAATTATAAATTTACTAGGATCTAGTCATGGTGGTTAGAGTTCATCTGACTTAGTTCCCAAGTTTAGTTTGGAAGATCACGCACTGATAAAGTTAACTTGTGTAATGCCATATATTTTAGTAATTCTCCAAATAAAATAAAGTTGATATTATAAACTTTTAAATTAAAATACAAAAGTCCCATTTGAATGTCCACATAATTTATCAAAAGATGGAGTTTTGGAATTAATAGTGTTATTTTATTTATGTTGGGTAAATTATAGTGGGTTTATAAAAGTTTTATTTGGGTTTGGGCCCTTAAAGGCTAGCCCATTTCCTTGTTTTAAAAATCCTTATATAAATACCCCACATCCTTTGAAAAACTCTCATTTCCAAACTCTCTCAGCCTAAGTTTTTCATCTCTCTAACCTCTCTCTAAAAAGAAATCMCCCTCCAGCCGATTCCCGCAAGCAAGCTTCTAGAAATTCTGTCAATCTTGAAGAATACTCACGATTTCAAGAAAAATGTATGATACTTTTTATCTTACTTTTTGTAAAATAACACAAGATTTTGTCTTCCTACTCCTACTTCTTAGCCTTTTAGTTAAAATTCTGGAGAGTTAAAGAGGGGAGATTATTCATCAAAAACATGTTAATGTCTTCAAAAAGGATGATAATTCATGATCCATATTCTTTGATTTTTAAGAAAGTAGGAGAAAGCCCCTTTGCATGCGAAGTCCGATCATGTAAGATATGTTTTGAAGTATGGAAGAATCTTGCATGCATCCCAAATTGGTTGGTGCATCTTCAAAATTTAATGAAATCGGAAAAATTATTTCTGAAGGCTAACCGTTTTTGGTAGTTTTAAAATCTTTAGAAAATGA
>NC_037540.1:28145148-28148219 GCF_001531365.2 Cynara cardunculus var. scolymus | reverse complement strand
TGTTTTGGGGGCTGTGTAATTCTAGATTGTAGGGTAATAATGAGTGACTTAAACCCACTCAAAATTCTTGATATTTGGAAAAGTCGGTTGATCTCATTATTTTGAATGATGTGAAAAGTTGGACATAAAATGACTTTTGGAAGGTTCATATTTATAGTGATTCGTGAAACCCAAAAATACTTGGAACAGAATTTATAATATGTCCAAAAATCAGCTTTTGAGTAAAAGATTTTGATATCTTCTAATTTATATAAATAATGGGCTGTTTTAGAAGAAATAATAAAATATCAACTTTATTTCATGAAAATCCGATGGCATTACATAGGATGCAACTAGGCTTTATCCTTGTCAAGAATCCATAGGTGAACTGAATACTGGATGTTGGTCTGTTTAGGAAGGTAGGGCAGACGTTGAGAGCTTCTGACGTCATCTTCTTGGATATTCATCGTCAAACCTGTGAGTTTTCACGGTCCCACTTTTAATGTTTTTTGTTATTTAACTGGGGAAAAAGCATGAGATTAAGCAAACTTTACTGTTTATTTATTTAACCATTGGGCTAAAGAACTGTTTAGTCAAGTTTATTATGTCATGAAATATTGACTGTTTTAGCACTGTAAAATAAATGCTAAATTGATGTGCTTGAGAGTATATTTTCCAAATAAAGTCCCCGTCCGTAAACGCTACTTGTTAACTCGGGCACGTCCCCGGGCCGTGTCACACCCCGCCGCAGCGGATTTTACGGGATGTTACAGAGCAAGTATGCATGGCACAAGACAAAAGAAAAACATACACCATAGATCACAGTACAAAACTTACATGGTACGGTTTACATAATTCATCGATCAGTTACGAAACAAATAAAGAAAATTCAAAATTTTAAGTCCAACGGGAGTCCAAGCTTTTGATGAAATAAGACTCCACACACATGCAAGCACCATGATGACTCTTACTTTTGACTGCCTGAAAAGCATGAGAGAAACGGTCAACTAACATCATAGTTGGTGAGTTTACGGGTTTTGATAAACAACAATTTTACCGGTGTTGGAACAAAATCGATGGTCGTACAAAAGTGGGTTTATCCCATCCATAGTCTCATTGCTTATGATATTCCGCATTGCATGCTTAAGATATACATATAGTGAAGGGCCACTACTAAAGCCTGCTGACATAGTTTCCATGCCCCGCATGGTCTGGTCTTAACGCCAACCAGACCGATATAGTTACCAAAAAGTAATTTATGCATCCCCTGTCGCACAATATGCGGATGAGGTGGGATTGTCAATCCTATAGCGCTATCCATAAATACTACCGGCTCACAGCCCATGAGTTAATACAGTAGTGTTACATGTACGAGGACTTCCAATGCGATAAATAAACAACCCATTCATCTATATATCCAAGACATGCATATCATAGCAAAATATAGTTCTCACGAAATAATCGTCGCAGCAATTATATAGTTTCCAAAAATAAGGTTTCCAACAACATATAGTTCCAACAGAATAATAAATTCGGCATAAAGGTAGTTCCAACGAAATAAAGTTTCCAACATATATCAACCGGTAAATTTAAAGAGTTTTAGTCATGCTTTTCACCCCAAAATTGCTAAAAAGCGTTAAAAAGGGGTCGTAACTCACCGAGTTTACGAGTTCGAGAATTCTCGAGTTGGCAAGGTGTCACCGATTCCCGATCCTAGTCAAACAAAGTATTTTAATGAGTCCCTTATTTGAACACATTTTTAAGGTCCAACAAGATTTTATCTTGCATCCGAGAGATTTTTAGCGATATTGTAGATTTATTGCAAAACAAGGATTTTCAGTATCAAAATCACGTTCGGGGTTGGTAAGATGGTCATGCATTTGGGTCCTTTATTCAACTCCAAAAATTATGAAATTTTGATATGTTTTAGTACAATGAGTCTAGTACCTACTATCCAGATTTCAAGATTTTTAGAAAAGTACAAGTCCTTCAAACAGTAGATGTTCTAAAGTCTCGATAGTAAGTTGAGCTGTTGTGCAACCTTTTTGTACAGACTATTTGGAGATCTTAAACTTGGAATTTTTAAGAAAGGCCAGTGGGGTTTGAACGCCAACTCAATGAACTTGATTTTAAAAAAAAAAGAATCATGTTATTTGGATATTTTATGAGTAAGATATGCCTCCCCAAAGTCAAGGTCAGATTCTGCCAAAAGCTTATGGCCGACTTTTGCATGTGTATTGAGTTTATCAAAAGTTATTCTTTTGTTTTGTCTCCATTATGATGGGTTTTCTTTTCCAAGATGTGATACTAGATTTATTAAAGAGGTTTTATATCTTTTTGGCCCTATTCTCACACATGCAAGACCCATTTTTCACAACAACCAACTATGAAGTGATTATTTAGCCATCTTCACATCCTTTGCTTGGATTTTGAATGTTCCAAGATCAAGATTGTTTTTGGCACACGGAATGTGTCATTTTGACCATATGCATGATGAAACTTTTGTACAAAATGTGAAGAAGATCAAGAATGGATGYAGGATTAAGAGAATGCAATGTAGGTTAAACCTTACATATTGCATAAGATGATCAAAACTCTWAAAATGCAAGAATTAATGACATGCAATGAGGGAAAAGCCACTCTTAATGCATTTTGATGAGTAAAAATTTATATCATATTACAATGAGGGTAGTTCCACTCTAATATGTAAGATGATACAACAATTATTTTAAGAAAAATCCCAACTTTGGTTGGTCATAGATCATTTCCATAGAATAAATGCATGGTTGATGCATCTACCAACGTTAGGAGAAGAAGATAGTTTGAAAAAGAGTTTTAGATGAGGAACATAAACAAAATTTACCTTAGATGATCTTGAAATATTGATGAACTCTTGAATGTAAGAATGAATTATAGAGAGAAGTAGGAGGATTTCTAGAGAGAGGTTAGAGAGTTTGAGAGAAAATGTTGTAGAGAGGGAGAGTGAAATGAGAGAATGAGAGTTGTGAGTGAAAAAAAAAAGTCTTTTTATAGGTAAAAAGAGGAAGAGGGGGAGGGCAGCCATGGAGTGGGCCTATGGGCCCTCTCTCTCA
>NC_037540.1:28142766-28144093 GCF_001531365.2 Cynara cardunculus var. scolymus | reverse complement strand
TTTTATATTGTAAAATTTGAAAGGTGTTATTTATTAACGGTTGTTGTGACTCGCTTACCTGTTACATCTCGTGTTTCCGCTTTAGCGGGGTGTGACACACGAGGATCTGCAAGAAATCCTTCCCCGACCAACATCAAACAAGTCGAGAAAGAAGGTGCCCTTGGAACAAGGAATGAATCTGTCCCATGTGTTGAGCCACAGGTTATACAAACAGCATACGTCACAAGGGAAGAGTTCCAATCCCTTGCCACCTCTTTGCGTTGATCCTTGGAAGAGCTAAAACTCATCATGGCCCATGCAGAGCCGTCCCCTTTGGCATCTGCTCTGGATGAGATACGAGCATCCTTAGCAGTATTGAGGGCTGAATCTTCGATGAATACCTCTCATCTCGGTGCATTACAGGAATTGACAATGCGCAATGCAGAGGCAATAGAGCGTTCTCTGGCTGGCTTCAACTACCGCTCTGACTTTGAGATTCGACGAGTTGGAGACACAATAGAAGATCTCCTCAAACTGTATGAGGGAAAACTCCAATCCATGCCTCAAGTAGAGGAGCAGAGACCAAAACGAAAAATGGATGCGACTCCTTGTGCAGAGGTGTGACAATTCGTCACTTTGACTTCAGGTTAGTACCTCATTTCAAGATTTTTATTTAGAACTAATTCTTTCTAGGATTTAGCTTTGATGATTAGAGGTCATCCTGTTTAATTTCCAAGATTAGTACCTCATTTCAAGATTTTTATTTGGGCTTGGACCTTTAGAGGTCAGCCCATTCTTTTCATGGAATCCACATATAAATACCCCCCTTCCCTTTTGAAAGTCCATCACTTTCCAAACTTCCAGCCATTTCATCTCTTTCTTTCCATCCGATTCCATCTTCAAGCAAAACTCAAGGACTTTTGTTGTTCTTAAAGACCTGCTCGTGTCTTTTTATCAAGAAAAGGTATGTTTTAAAGATGTTCTATTTTCTTTTAAAAGTCTGAAAATCTTTATCTTTCTCCATACTCGGCTTTTTGGCTATTTACGGGATTTAAAGAGGAGAGATTATTCATCAAAGACCCACCTGTGACTTCGTTGGGGATGATAATCTKTGACCCAAGTTCTTTAAATCTCCCAGAAAGAAGAAAAAATTCCTTGCATGTGAGGTCCGATCACATTTTCGGATGACAGGTCTTGCATGCAACTCTATTCGGAGTTATTCCTTTGAAAACTTGTTGGAATCGGGATTATTTTGTTTTCTGGAAGTTATTCAAAGATGATGGTTTTTGTGTTAAAATCTTTTTAATTCTTGGAAATATTGAGCCTACATGCAATCGGTGATGAAGGC
>NC_037540.1:28141428-28142666 GCF_001531365.2 Cynara cardunculus var. scolymus | reverse complement strand
AGAAAGTGGTGTTCAAGGAATCACAGATTAATACCAAAAGCAGAATTAATTGAATTAGAATTCAAAAACCCACTCTGATACCAATTGTTGGATCTGAATTCAACTTTGGTACTGATCTAACACTCTAAACAAGCTCTAAAATAATTGAAGTGCAGCAGAAGTATTAATAAGAGCAAAACAAAATGAGTAAGAGATTAGAAAATCTAAACATACCAACACACAGACTGAATGAAGAAGATGAATACAAGAAGATTGCTCCAAAGGTTTTTCAATTGATTCAATTGAAAATTTTGACAATTACAATACTAGAAGCACCGCTGATTACAAAGGTCCTATCCGCTATATATATTAGTTCCTAACGACCTTAGTGACAAGATTTTGACGTGTGTCTTCATCTAAGCCGTTCAAATAAAGTCGATTATTCCCTAGTCACGTGAAAAGCACATGTGGCTAACAACCTTTGAAAACAAAGAGAACAGAAACTTCACAGAAGACCAAATCCGCAGACCCTCTGTGAGCCATCTCAGAGGCTCTGCTGTAAATGACTTATGAGTTCTTATTGACAGAGGACCATTTTCCAGAACCTCTATGAGACACATCAGAGGTTCTGCTTTCACTTGTTCGATCAAACGAATTCTGTTGCTAGTCCTCTGTTGTCTTCTGTGAGAGATAACCTTCTGTCAAGAGTTGCAATGTACTTTTTCTATACTTCTACAAGATAGGAATAATGGAGCTAACAGATACTTTCTTCTTCATTATGTCATTCTCTTGTGCGTCAAGCGTTCCATATACATCATGAAGTGACCAGCCAAGGTCCTGATTAGCTTAAAGGGACATTGACAACTGAGTCCATTCATCGCCAAGACTTTTTAGGAACAAAACGTTGTTTTCTTCCTTTGTTCTGGTGATATCATTTAGACGACATTGATTAATCAATGTGTTGAAATGATCGTAAGTCTTCTGTATTTGTTCATCAGGAAGAGCTTTGAAGTTGGTGTATTCGCTGAGACACTATGCTCTACGATTCTTCTTTGTTTTAGCTCCTCCTTCCAATTGGCTCGCAAGTTCATCCCACAATTCCTTTGCTGTGGAGCATGCATCAAGGGATTGAAAATTTTCATTGGGAATGGCCATGATGATTAGTCGCTTGGCCTTCTTGTCAGTTTCCACACACTCAATATCATTTTCATCCCATTTTTTCTCATCCTTAGGCATGTAATATGCAGGAATTTTCTGCT
>NC_037540.1:28139854-28141223 GCF_001531365.2 Cynara cardunculus var. scolymus | reverse complement strand
ACAAAAGTCTGTGGAACGTAAGGACCCTCCATTACCGATCGCAGGAGGTTTTTGTCCATTCCTTCCAAGAAGTTTACCATCCTTATTCTCCATTGTGGGTACTCTTCTCGTTGAAGAGTTGGAGGCTTGGTGAGGGAACCAACACTATATGCTGAATTCCAGTTGGCCATTGGAGATTTTTAGAAGAGAGAGAAAAATTTACGTTTTTGGTTAAGATATTTTGTGAAAGACGTGAATTGAGAGATTTTAGATGATCGCTTGATTAGAAAAACAATCAATTGGCTCTGATACTAATTGTTGATCCCAGATCTCTCAATAACACTAATAATCAACTTAAGAATAACCAAATTATAGTGTTTTAATGAATAAAAGAAATTATTGGCACTCAAGATTGTTCTTAGAATGTTCATACATTGTTCTTGAGTGTTCATCATTTTGTTCATTAAAACACTATAATTTGGTTATTCTTAACTTGATTATTAGTGTTATTGAGAGATCTGGGATCAACACCTCTCTTACTGAATCTGACAACACCCTTCCACAGAGAGACTTTTAGCATTACAAAATCCCCAACTAGGAACTCAATCGGCTTGTGGCGTTTAACGGCATAACTCTTTTGTTAGTCCTAAGTTGTTTTAATTCGTTCCCAAATCTGTTCAATCTTCTCAGAAGTTACATGAACAATTTCTGGACCAGTTCACTGCCTCTCATTGTTAGTTCTCATTCCATGAATGTAAAAGTATAGAAAAAGTAAAACAGCAAGTGTTGACAGAAGCTGATCTATCACAGAAGACTATAGAGGACAACAACAGAAGAAGCTCAATCGTACAAGGCTCAAGTGACAGAACCTCTGTCATCCATCACAGAGGTTCTGGAAACTTGTCATCTGAAAAGACCATGCTACAAGTTAAAGAGGACATAACCTCTGTCGTGTCTCACAAAGGTTCTGGAAGAAGGTCCTCTGAAGTAAGCGCTCCATGTCATATCCAGCAGAACCTCTGTGATACTTCACAGAGGGACTGCAGCAATGTCTTCTGTGTAGATTATCTTGAAGCTGTTTTACTTAGGTCTTTTAGCTGCTCGTGCCTATCATGTGTTCTTGTCTGTAATTGTTTTTGATCGAATGGCTTAGATTAATTCACTTTAGATCATGTCAGAAAAACGGTTACTTGCTTGTATAAATATCAGCGTAGGCCTTTTTAATTCAGTGTGCTTCCAGTTTTGTAATTGTCAATATTTTCATCAATTGAAATTCCTTTGAAGCTTTCTCCTGTGTTCATCATTAATCTTCATTGTGTTCTTATCGATTTCTACTTGTTTGATTTATCATCTTTTCCGCTGCATTATATCTGTCAAACCAATCATTCAA
>NC_037540.1:28124827-28139754 GCF_001531365.2 Cynara cardunculus var. scolymus | reverse complement strand
AGAAGACCAATGAAGACATCAAGGCAAAATCGACTAAGTCTGGAGTTCAACCATTGGACCGATAGACAAGTTCAACCATTGGACCAATGGACAAGTTCAACCAGAGGATCAATGGACAGGTTCAAGGATGCGATGGAAAGAGCRTCCTCATCGATCCTCTGGACAAGCAACACTTAGAAGATTTTCCAGCACTTCATCCAAGCATGCAATGAAGATTTGAAGATAAGGATAAAGTCATCATATCATGAATGACAGCTGGAGATAACAAATCTACAGCTAGAATTCAAGTTTATCTTATTATTAATGTTTATCCATGAGAAAGGTAAACTCTATCTATTAGCTAGACGATTTGCTAGAAAGTAGCATTAGATAGTTATCTTCTTAATAGTCGTTTAGTATAAATAGATGATTAGGTCTATTGTAAAAATAGGGCTTTTTACTCTTTGTTTTACGTTTATGAATCTATAAAGTAAAACCTTTCAAGCTCAAAATTGTTCTTAAACTTATTTTATTCTTGAGACTTCATAACTTTCTTCATTAAATCACTATAATTTGGTTATTCATAACTAGATTATTAGTGTTATTGAGAGATCTGGGATCAACAACACCGCATCCTCCCTTGCCACCCAACGAAACCAAATCCTCATCCACTCCATCGCCACCCTCACGGCCCAGGCAACTGAGGCCGATGAGAACCTCACATACATAACCACCCAGCTAAACACCATCCTTCAAAACCTTAACACCCTACCAACCACCATCATCTCCCAATTTCCTTCACAAGCCCCACCTCAAACCACTTCATCAATCAATGAAACCCTTGCATCTCTTACCCACCAAATGGCCACCATACAAACCACCCTCATCCAACTCCCCGCCACAATACTAGCCCAAATCCTCCAGCCTACTCCACCCCCACCTCCCTCTGCAGGCCCATCCTTTGATGCAGCCTTCACCTTCTTCACTACAGAGGTGAGAAATCTCATAGCCAACCTTCCCATTCGTCCACCTACATCCACCACCACCTCCGTGCCACCACAAGCCTCATCATCAAGCACGGAGTTCACCACCAAAGCCAACCTAAGGGATCTGTCCAAGGCACTTGTCTCATCCTTCAATGAGATAAGTGCAAAATTCATCCATCGAGCTATTCATCCGACCAGGGTTCTCTCCTAGAACCTTACGGATGAACAAAGGCGCACCACCACTCTCCTATAAACGATAGAGGAGAGCCGAAAACAAGCATCCCTGAAGGCATATCTTGCGTCCTTTAGGAAGGAGAAAAAGAAGAAGAGGAGCAAAGCTTCGTGCTCCAGCAGCTGCCCATAAAAGAGGCCATGACATGAGGACCCAGACCCTGATGATCAAGGTCTTGGACCTCATGAGGGGGAGGATCAGGTCGCGCCTGCCCAGCAAATGGAACCCGTTGCACCATCACCATCACCACAAACACAAACACAACCACCGCCCATAACCCAAGGAACCCAAACGAGGGAACCAGAGGCTCAGCCCTCTGAAGATGTACATGTTTCCCTCACTACTACCCAAGAACCCATCGTGTTGAGTTCCTCAACCGATGAAGATCCAACCACCCCACCAACAGAAACAAACCAACCTTTTACTCCATCACCCAAAACAAACCTACCATTAACCCCATCACCAACCCCTCGTGAAACACAACCCTTCATCACCCTATCCGATGAACCCGAACAAACACAGACCCAACCTTCACCCCAGACACCACCCGATGAACCATCACCACCTCAAATAGAGCCAACCAAAGAAACCATCCCAAGAAACCATCCTATTGCCAACCGAAACACAACCCTCTACCCAAACACAACCATCTACCCAAACACAACCCCAAACCGAACCAACCATGGTGCAAGCAGACATTCCCTCTTCGTCAAGGCAACCTCCGTAGAGCCTAGTCGATGAGATTATTCAGAACATGGAGTCGCTGTGGAGACGTCCAGAGCTGCCACCCAGGGAACCCATAATGATGGAAAATATCCATCAATACTTGTATCACAATCGTGATGAAAGTTTGACGCTCAATCCTCCAATTTTATCGCCCGAATCCATGGACCTCCTACACCATAGTTTGACGCTCAATTCTCAAACGATGGGATAAGGAGGGTTATGGAACTAAAAGTGAGGACCTTCGCCAATAGAGCCATACGATGCATCGAGTACACTGTGGAAAGAGCACATGGTCAAATCAGCGTATTCAATGACAATGACCTGATCAACCTCAATCCATATGACTTGATTAAACTTCATGCATATACGGCTCAGCGACAGGATCATGGCATCAGATTTGGGATGGCGAACAGAGCGGTTGTGAAGACAATGGAGACCCTGGTAAACCATCGAGCCAAGAGTGATTTTGAAATTGCTCTTCGCTTAGGCATCGAAAGACTCTCCTGCGCTCCACCAAATGAAGACTTCCCAGGCCTGCAAGAGAAGAGATCTGCCTCAATCTTAACTCAACCCGAGCTTGGACTTGTTTACAAGAATGAGTTCAGGGTAAAGAAATTCTTCAGACTAACTGAGGCATTCAAGTATTCATCTGATACACTTGAATGGTTTTAGAAAGTCATCAGAGAAATACTTGGTAGAAATCATGTGCCAAGAGAAGAAGGGAATCAACTCATCATCCATGAGATATCGACAATCATCGGTTATCGAAGACTGCTTATGCGCTTCTGGGATATATCTCAAGGTAGATCATGATGAGTTGTAAATTTTTGCCTTAATATGATGTCTTTTGCTTCCAGTACTGTACGAATTTCATCATCCAATGAAAATTTAGAATTTAATGTTTTTCTATTAGATTAGTCTTTATTCTTCAAAGTTGTTCCTAGATTAGTTTATGTTTGTTCTTTCATTACTTAGAGGAAGATTGTTAGACCCCATAATCCATAAAGTGAAAAAGTAATGAAAAACAATAAGTGATGAAGAACCAGAAGACCGATGAAGACATCAAGGCAGAATTGACTAAGTCTAGAGAACAACCAGAGGGTCGATGRATCGACCAGAGATGCGATGGAAAGAGCATCTTCATCGCCCCTCTGGTAAACAACACTAAGAGTTTTCTTCAGCAATTCAACCAGAGGCATACGATGAAGATATRAAGATAAGGTTGATTCATCATCACATGAAAGACAGCTGGAGATGACAAGTCGACAGCTGGATTTCTAGTTTATCTTAAAATTATAGTTTATCCATAGTTTAGATAAACATTATCTGTTAATAGAAGATTAGCTAAAAAGTCTCAATAGATAGTTATCTTCTAATTAGCTTACTAGTATAAATAGGTGATTAGGCCTATTGTATTAAAACGTCGCTTTTACGTTTTTCCTTATTAATAAAGTGAAAACTTTGACACTCAAGATTGTTCCTTATTGTTCATAATTTATTCTTGAGTGTTCATCACTTTGTCCATCAAAGCACTATAATTTGGTTATTATTAACTCGATTATTAGTGTTATTGAGAGATCTGGGATCAACAGAGCATATGGGCTTCATGAGATGAAGTGGAAGCTTCATCCCTCTTAATGCATGCTATGCTCCTTTGCAAGGCTTCTGCATTCTTTTTCGTCAATTCCTGGAGAGTATCGAGTCGAGAAGCATGTGTCAATGACTCAACTCTCAATACTGCTAAGGATGTTCATATCTCTTCCAGAGCAGATGCAGAAGGTGATGTCTCTACATGGGCCATGTTGAGTTTTAGCTCTTTCAAGGAACACAGCAAAGTGGTGGCAAAGGACTGGAGCTCGTCCTTTGTGACATAAGCTATTTGGGTAACCTCTGGCTCAACACATGGGCCAGATTTAGTCCTTGTTCCAAGGACACCTTCTTGCTCGACTTGATTGATGTTAGTCAAGGAAGGATTTCCAGCAGATCCTCGTGGCTCTCCTTAAGGAGAAGTCACTACTGTTGTTCTGTCATGAAGAGTATCCAAGGCAAATTTAGAGCCAGCTAGAGGACTCTCCATGAGTGGACAAGAAGGTTGGTCGAGAACCTCCATGTCTTGTCCACCTAACCATTGCTCTGAACAAGGTGGGAAATCTACATGTGCAGAGGAAACAAATTCCTCTGTATGGGATAGTGGCATGATATGGGGAGACATATCACTTATTCTTTCAAAGGTTTCACCCTTTTGAGAGGGTGATCCCTGATACATGGCTTCCCTTTGGCTTTCATAACCAGAGGCAGATGCGACCTCTGGTTGGTTTGGCAGGTTTAGGTTCAAGGTGTGCACCTCTGTTTCAATGACCTCCGTGTCTCAACCACTGGAGTCAGATGATGTGTTTTCACTAGGAGTTGGGCTAGGAAAGTATATGTACCGATTCATCATCCTAGGCTGCTCTGGCTTACCCTGAGGCTAAGCAGCTTCTGCACCTCCTCCCTCCTCATCATCGTCTTCTTCTTCTTCACTCTCTTCACTTCCATCACTTGAAGTATACGACCCAGTAGCATCATCAAAGTACTCTTGGTCATCCTGTTTGTCAGAGCCAAAGGAGTGCTCCAAGCCTTAATTGGCTTCTCCCTTTACTCTGATTCTTTCTTCCTGTCGTGCCTTTTCTTCTCGCTCTTCTTCTTCTTTCAAACGAGCAAGTTCTGCCAATCGGGCTCGTTCTGCTTGATCCTCCTCTTCCTTCCTCTTTCTCTCCCTCTCCACTCTTTTTTTATTTGCTTCCTCTCTCTTTCTCTGTTTCTCTCTCTTTTTTTCCAACCTTACCTCCTCCTCCTCTGCCTGAGGCTTTCGAGCTCCGTTCCCTCTTTCTCTTGGGTTATGCCTATGCATGCCAAGGTTCGAAGCACTAGCTCTATTGCCTCGCATGCACATCTGTATGCTCTTCTAGCCTCCCTTGTCTTCATATAGGCAAATAGCTTCATTGGAATAGGCCTTTCTGACGCGTAGCCCTCTTTGTTGACGATGGGCTTGTAGTGGGTGAGCACATTCACTTTGTGCACAGGCAGACGTCCCACGTCTATGTTGTTGTCGTCGAGAATGCGTCATAGAAGAAGACCCAAGAAGCGGGGAAACAAGAGAGATGGCAATTCCTTTCCTTTGGCTACAGCTTGGCATTTCTTGGCAACAGCAGCCTTGAACTCTGTGTAGAGTATCAAGGAGTAGTCCAAAGATAAGTCAAAGAAAATTCCATACAGAATCTGGAGGATGTTGGTAGAACACATGTCTAGGCTTCCAATCTTCCCTGTCAACGATCGATTCACCAATGTGAACATGGTGTTCCACATTTGGGGCAGATATTGGTGGCAATATTGAGATGGGTACTGGATGGCTTTATTGTACCCCAAAAACTTCAAGAACGAGACAATTTCATCCCCAGATGGGAGATGGGCATATTCATTCAGCCCTAGGTCTGTTTTTGTGAGTATTTGTAGAACGCGTGAGAACAGAGAGTTCGATATACGAACATTGATAAATTTCTTTGAAGATGGAACATAAAAGTCGCCAACAATCCCTCGTTGGGAGTCAGTAATAGAACAGGTTTGCCAAATTCCTGGATGAATCTTGCAGGTACAAGATCATCTGTGTTCGTCAAGGTGGGGTTCAAAAAGTGGTGTTGAATGATATCAATAACAGGGTGAAATTTTTGGTCAAAGTTTTCTAGAGAGAGTTGAAAGGCATGGTTATTGGGTTTGAGAGGAAGAGGAACCATGTTTTGGCTGGTTTCCTCAACGGTCTTTAGGGTAGTGGTATGGGTTTGAGAGTTTCCAAATTCTGAGGAAGACATAGTTGCAGTTTTTTGTGAAAAGTGGAGGGTTTGGAAAAACTAGGGTTTTGTCAAGAATTTGTTCTTGATTCTTTAACTGGGTTAAAGAAAAAGGTTTGATTGACTTACTTGACGAATGGAGATGAAGATTCCACCATAGATTGTAGTTCCATAAAATGGTTTGAAAGCTTGAAGGAAAATCAATGGCGGTTTTGGAGCTTTGAAGACGACGAGTTCTTTATAAATCTTTGTAGGCGTAAAAAGGAAATTAGGGGAAACTGATTTGTTTAAATAGAAAAAGAAGTAAAGCATTAGAGTGTAATGCGCCCCAATCATCATAAAACTGAAGCGGTTTTCTCACCACCTATGGGGAGTTGCCACGTGGCCTGCCAGCTGCATATGGCGCCTCCCGAATTTGAGAAATTTATATAACAGGCGGTGACGCTTAGTTAGATGACAGCTATTAAACTATTTTATAAATAAGAACTATACGCCTTCTTATAAAAATAATATGTTTTAAATCTTCAAAAAAAATTAACAAGTGTATATACTCTGGTCTGTATGAAACAACAACCATTAGACATAAGCTCTGTATTATAGTATAGAGTTGTCGTGTTTAGATTGTTTAAAGAATTTGAAAAAGAACCCAGAGTACTATATAAAAGAAAGATAACATACCTTAGGATCTTATACAGAGACTCATGGTTGGACTATACATGTCCTCTGTTTAGTTAACTTGTTATGTTTAGAGGCAGAAGCTCTGTATAGTACATACAGAGGCTCTGTCCTATAATCATAAAAGTTTTGAAGCAGATGCTCTATATAGTACATACAGAGGCTCTGTGTGATTTTTGATCTAATGTTCCCCCTCGACTTGAGCTCTGCTGATCTGCTCCCCCTTGAACTATGCTTGGATCATATATGATAAGTAGTGCACAAGCATGATGAGCAAGGTACAGAGGCTCTGTATGTACTATACAGAGGCTATGTATCACAAGACAACTTATTCTTGAGCAAGAGGCTCTGTATGTACTATGCAGAGGCTCTGTCTCATAGATCAAGACAACACAAATAGAAATATGCTCAAGGGATGCAGAGGCTCTGTATAGTACATACAGAGGTTTTGTCTTAGTTGGAAAGATTTAGCATACCCATCTTGCTAACCAAAAAGTTAAATCTCTTTTCATCAAGAACCTTTGTGTGAATATGTCAGCAAGTTGTAAATCTGTACTAACAAAAAACATTTCAATCGTACCTTTCTGTACATGGTCCTTAATGAAATGGTAGCGAACGTCGATGTGTTTTGTTTTAAAATGTTGCACAAGATTGGCAGTGATTACCTGGCACTTTCTGAGTCACACAGAATTGGAATCTTGTCAAACTCAATGCCATAGTCTTTCAGCTGAGTTTTCATCCATATTAATTGGGAACAGCAACTGGCTACGGCTACATACTCTGCTTCAGCTGTGGAAGTAGAGACGCAGTTCTGCTTCTTTGAGGTCCAGCTTACGAGCTTCTCCTAGTAATTGGCAACTCCCTGATGTACTCTTTCGATCAAGCTTGCATCCTGCATGATCAAAATATGTGTACACAATAAGATAAAAACTAGAATACTTCGGATACCAGAGACCCAGAAATTGAGTTCCTTTAAGGTATCTAAAGATTCTTTTCACAGCTAAAAGGTGAGATTCCTTAGGGTTTGCTTGATATCTAGCACAGAGACACATAGCAAACATGATGTCTGGTCTACTAGCTATGAGGTACAGTAGTGATCCAATCATTCCACAGTAAGTCTTAACATCCACCGGTTTTCCAGATGGATCTGTGTCAAGTTTAGTTCCCGTTGCAATTGGTGTTCTCATTGTGGAAGAGTTGTGGAGTTGGTATTTCTTTAATATGTCAGAGACATATTTATCTTGGCTAATGAAAATACCGTCGTCCCTCTGTTTTACATGCAAGCCAAGGAAGAATGTTAATTATCCCATCATGCTCATTTCAAACTCGCTCTTCATCAAAGCAGAGAACTTATCACAGTGCCTCTGGTTTGTTGAACCAAAAATAATGTCGTCCACGTAAATATGTACTAGAAGCATCTCACCTTTATACCTCTTAATGAACAAAGTAGTATCGATTTTACCATTTTCAAAACCATTAGATAAGAGAAAAGACGAGAGACGTTCATACCAGGCTCGAGGTGCTTGCTTAAGTCCATACAGAGCTTTGTCCAAGAAATAGATGTACTCTAGATATGTGGAGCTTTCAAACCCCAGAGGTTGTTGAATGTACACTTCTTCCTTCAACTTGCCATTCAAGAAGGCTGACTTGACATCCATTTGATAGACTCGGAATCTTTTATGAGCAGAGAAGGCTAAGAACAAGCGTATAGCTTCTACCCTTGCTACTGGTACAAAGGTCTCGTCATAGTCTATGTCGTCTTTCTGGCAATAGCCTTTTGCTACGAGCCTAGCTTTATTCCTCACAACGATCCCATCCTCATCCTTCTTGTTCCTGAAAACCCATTTACAGCCAATTGCAATTTTATGCTTTGGCAAAGGTACAAGAGTTCATACCTTATTCCTTTCAAATTGTTGGAGCCCTTCTTGCATGGCATCAACCCAACTAGGGTCTTGTACGGCTTCATGGACTTTCTTAGGCTCTACCATGCTTAGAAAGTTTATGAATAAACATTCATTAGCCATGGCAGCCCTTGTCTTTACACCGCTTAAAGGTTCACTAATGATCTGGTGAAGAGGATGATCCTTTGTCCATCTTGTTGTTGGGACAGATACAAAGTTCGGGGACATTTGATCATGTTCCATAGGCATATTAGGCATTTGGCTCGTTGATGGCGAAGAAGGTTCTGCTTGCTCCCCCTCGGATGATGGTACAGAGAACCCACATGTGCTGAACCAGAGGTATTGTGCTCTGGCTCTGTGGAAGTGGGCTCTGATGCAGAGCTTGTTTGCTCTAGTTGTGGATTCGTATGATCACGAGAGAAAGCAGAGGTGAGTGAAGGACCAGAGTCAGATGTACTTGTAGTTTGTGGTTCTTCACTTACATGGGAATATTCATCTCTTGTTGCACGTACAGAGATGTCTTCATCGCCATAGAATTCTTCAAATAAGAGCTTGAGTTCCAATTCCCTTGACTTCATTTGAGAATTGGAAGTCTGATTGTTAAGCTTGAGTCCAGAGTTGAGGTACTCTGAAGTCACAAGTTCTTTATATTTGAACAAGACATTGATGCTTTCCATGACAGTCTTGGTTCGTTGATTGAAGACTCTGTATGCCTTGGCTTTTGTGGAGTAACCAAGGAACTTGCCTTCATCGGCCTTCTTGTCAAACTTGCCAAGTTGATCTCGGTCATTCAGAATGAAGCATCTGCAACCAAAGACATGCAAAAATTTAACATTAGGCTTTCTTTGGTTGATTAATTTGTAAGGCATCTTCATATGCCTCTTCACCACCGTTGCTCTATTTTGGATAAAGCAGGCGGTTGAGATGGCTTCTGCCCAAAAGTGGGTTGGAAGACCAGAGCTTGCTAGCATTGTTCTTGCTGCTTCGACCAGAGTTCGATTCTTTCTTTCTACGACACCATTTTGCTGTGGTGTTCTTGCTGCAGAGAAGTTCTAAGTTATGCCCTCCTTGTTTAAGTACGCATTGATCTTTGCGTTCTTAAACTTTGTTCCATTGTCACTTCTCAGCTTTTGAATTTTGCTTTGTAGAAAAACTTGAGTCTTGGTCATCAACTTGATCAGCAGCTCTAGGACATCTGATTTTTGCCTTATAAACTCCATCCAAGTATATCGTGAATATTCATCAATTAAGACTAGGATATACTTCTTACCAGACAAACTCTACACAAAGATTGGACCACAAAGATCTACATATGTGGGATGCTCTTTTGAGCTTTCCCATTTCACATGCAGAGTAGAGATGGTCCTTTTCGAACTTTATGGCAGGAAGTCTGTCAACCAGATTATTCTTCACAAGCTTCTCTATATTTTGGAAATTTAAGTGAGATAGCTTGTGATGCCAGAGCCAAGCTTCTTCACACTTACGAGATACGAGACAGAGAGTCTCTGAATTATCTCTTGGTGAGAAGCTCATGAGATAGAGATTTCCCTTTCTTTTGGCTCTTAGCAACTCCTAATCTGATTCTGACATAATGGAGCAAGCTTCCTTTTGGAAGTTGACATTGTAGCCAAAATCACATAATTGACTTATGCTCAAAAGATTATGTTTAAGCCCAGAGACATAAGCAACCTTAGAGACAGAAATCTTACCTAGTAGATGATCTCCATATCCCTTTATCTCTCTCCATGCATGTTATCCCCAAAGGTTACTTTTCCTCCAATCTTCTTTGTGTATGAGGAGAGCAACCTCTTATTACCGGTCATGTGTCTTAGCATCTGGAGTCAAAATACCAAATGTCCACATGCGGCTTCTGCAAAACAAACTATAGGGATTTAGGTACCCATTTCATAATGGGTCCTCGATGATTAGGGATAGAACATTGTTTTTCAGCTTTAGGGAGAGGTTTTGTCTCAACGCCTGAGTTACCAGACTTGGCTTTAGGAGCCTTCTTTCTCTTTTGGGTCTTCTTGGAGTTTATCCTTGATGACCCAGAGAGAATACAGTTAGGATCAGAGAAATGTTGCTTTAACTTATGCAGCATAGAGAAACATTCACAATTATGAACACATTTTGAATGACAAAATGATTTATTTGATTTGAAGAACACTATTATTACAATCATTCCTAGCATTGGTAGTTCTAACAAACTTCCTATCTAGATCTGATTGTTTTGACGACTTTGAATGAATCTTCTCAGATTTCTTGCTTCCTACTCCTTTAGCCTTCAGAGGCCTCTCTGAAACAGAGGAATTAAAATTAGAGTTTGCAGCAGATTTTCCCTTCTGTTCTGAAGTGAACTTAATTGGCATAGATTTTGAATTAGAGCCCTTCGATGTAGAGGAAACAGACTTTGTACTCTTTTCCCGGTTTTCAAACTTTGGAGCGAATTTAGCTCTTGTTGTCATGCTAACAAGGCTAGAACCTAGGAGAATCTTTTTCTCATTTGGAAGTTTTGCAACCTCTGGTTCTTTAGCTACAATCTCTGTCTCAACTTGCTCCTTAAACGAGTCCACCTCTGACTCAGAGTCAGAGTCAAGAAAATCCTTATGTGAATATCGAAATACAGAGGCATCATTAAGAACTTGAGATTCTCGTATGCATGAGCTAGAGCCTTCTTCCATCTTTTGTTTTGAAGAACCTTCAGAAGTATCCGAGGAGTTACTCTCAAAAGAATTTGCATAACCTTTAGGAGGATAATTCAAGGCCTCAAGCATATCTTGCTCGAAAACTTGTCTTATCGTTTCTGTGAAGTCATCTAATAATTTTGGATCCAGAGTTTTAAGAAAATTTTATGTGGATGAACTCTTGATTTCATCTGGTTCTGGTTTGACAACCTCACTATCAATCTTAAGATGTTCAAGATTTGTAGAGCCAAAACAAAAGATCTCGTTTGTCTTCTGTATGCTTTTTAAATCAACTTGTGGCATACTCTTTGAAGAATAAGAGATATTTTTAAATTTTAACCTTTGAGTTTTGGCCCCATTCTCAAGCCTACATCTTTTGAAAGGTGAAGTTGTATACAGAATTGGAAAATCTGGTTTTTGTTTTTTGCCTAACCTAAACAGAGATTCAAGAGTTGTTTTCTTCTTCCAGGTGAGGTCTAGGTCTGTATAACCTATCCTTGCTCTATCCTGTTGAGAATTTACTTTTTCATACACCTGCTGAGCATCATGATATTTCTTGATCAAGAGGTCTTTTCATTGTAAGCTCTAGTGTACGAACTCCCTTTCCTTTTGAAAGTAATTTTTAGGGGCCTCAGAGTTTAATCTGTCTCATTCCTTTTCTAAAAGCTCTTTTTCTTTCTTCTGTATACACGCTTTTAGTTCTAAGCACTTTGATTTAAGACTTGTTTCAGTGGATCGTTTTGTTTGCAAAAGTTTTTCATTTTCCACTAATAATTCTTGTTTCTCTATAGTTAGCAGCTCGGTCTCTCGTTCAAAGAATAATTTTTCTTTTTCTAAAGATTGCCTTTTGGATTCTTCGACAAAGAGCTTTTGCTGTAGGTTAACGAAATCATTTGTCAAAGCAAAGATGCTTTTTTTCCAGGTCAGAATGAGAATAGCCAGAGATGGAACATACCTGTGAGTCAGAGTCAGATCCAAACTCTTCTATGTCGTTCTTGTTGGTCCCGTAAGGGTCTACAAGAAGAATAATAGTTTGTAGAAGGGGGGGATGAATACAAACATAGTATTTTCAAATTTAAAATATATATTGATAGAGAAGATCAATACAGATTTTACAAGATTGTTTGCTGAAAGATAAGGTGATAAAAACCTATCTAAACAATCTTTGGTTACACACAATGCTTTAGCAATTACAAGAAAAAAAGTTGCTAAAAGAAAGATCCTTTACTTAAGCTAGAAGATGCTAGAAGTAAGATTTAGGTTAGAGAGAGATGCGCACTCTCTGCATGGAGAAGAAACACTTCTATTTATACCCACTGCATTAAATGTCCATTTAATGCAATATGGTAGGTTTAGAKTGCGTGTCAAGCCTTAAGAGGAAGGCTTGTCTTTTGCTACAGTGAATAGTACAAAAGTACTATTTCTGAGCAGACATCCTTACCTAAAGTTGGTGGACAAAGAGTCGACTAGTCGGCTCCATACCGTATTAACTTTTGTAAGGGTATGGGTTTTGTCTTTTGTGTGCATAAGGACAAGACAACAACAATCGTGCTAAGCAAGCTTCCTTTGATCGCTGAATGCTGGAATGACCTGTAGGTCTCATCATCATTCACTGAAGCTTGACCAGTCTTCACACATATGTAGACAGGCTTGTAATCACTAAATACCGCTTCAAATCACGTACTCGCCGGCCTCTAATCTTCAATTTCAGTCTTCGACGTTTGCTGAAGGTTCTTTGGTGTGAGTGTTTTCTTCTTGAAGTATTGATGTCTCTGATAGATTTACAATGCAAGTTCTTCAGCGATTACTGAACATACTCAGTGAAGATCGCTAGAACTGAAAATACAAAAACACAAATACAACATGAAAGAGAAAAGGGATTATCATCAAATCACTGAGAGAGAGGATCAACAATCTCCCCCTATTTGATGATAACAAGATAACATAAAGAAGGTTATCTTATCAAATAATAGTAAGGAAAAAGTTACATATGAAGTACATGTCCCTTTTTACTATTTTGGGATCTTTTTCAGTTTGGTCAGTTTCAGCTTTGCTTCGCTCCATTGCTTATCCTTATCCTCTAGCTTCAGCTTCTTCTTGCGTTCAGCTTATGCAATCAAAAGAAGTCTAGCTTGGGCTTGGACAGGATTCACCGTTTTCTTGGACTTTTTCTTGGGAAGGACTTTAGCAGCTAGTGACTTGGTCAGCTTTAAGCTGTCTTCAGTCTGCTTCTTTTGAAGCTCTAGCTCTTCTTCATCCCTTAATGCCTCGAGTCTTTTAGCTTCAGATAAGAAGTCAAACTCACCACCACTAGAGGTACGAAGAGGAATTTTTACTCTATTCTGGTCGAGTGACTCCTTCAGCTGAGACATCTGCTGGTTTGTTGGAGCACAAGAGACGGTTTGATCAGATACCCACTTCAGTCGACCACAGGTTTTTGACGGGATATGAAGTTGATATTCTGAAGTAATCACTACCTGAGAGGTAGAGTCTTCAAACAAGGTTTGTTGAGGGATTTTGAATAATACCTTCAAGTTACCTTCTTCAGCGACCGCCTTGCCTTTCGACTTGGGGTCCTGGTTCCCTGATGGAGTCGATTCACCTTGCCCTTGCTCCCTCGGGATGCAGAATCCCCGAGAGTAACACCTTTGGTGACGGTTGATGGCTTCTGGAATTTGATGGTAAAGTCATCTTCATCATCATCATCATCGTCGTCACCATCTAGATCATCTCTGGTGTCTGGAATGAAAGGTTCATCATCGTCTTCATCATCATCTTCTTCATCATCATCATCACCAGCAGCAGTGATGGTATGGACATCATCCCTAGGGATGGCTTCGACATCCTCAGCTAGAGCAGCTTCAGTGGACGTGATTATAGGAGCAGCAACTGCTTCAGCTCCGAGAGCCTCAACTTCAACTGCAACTGAAGCTGATACTGGGCCAACAGCCTGAGAAGCTGTAGGAGCAGCATCAGATGATTCACCAGCATTGGACCTCGTCTCCTCCTCTCTGGCTAAGGCTCGAGAGAATTGGCCAAAGAGTTCGTCCAAGCGCTGACGCTGAAGAACCATGGAATCCTCCAGCCTTTGCAAATCATTGGCTAGAGTTGTCATTGCCTCACGCGTCTCATGGAGATGGGCGCGATCATCGGCAGAGAAAGAAGGTGCAATAACTGGAGCTGGTTGACGGACAGCATCCAGGATTTGTTAAACAAGACCAGTTTGCTGATCAGCTATTGCTTGAGCATCGTCCACCCTGCAGTGAAGAATAGCAATGGCATCGTTGTTGGCGTGAATAGCTTCTTGGAGAGTCTGGAGCTGACTCTGAACTTCTTGAACATCCTCCTGGAAGGCAAGGAAGTTCGCATCCAGATCGCCTTGGCGGGGCATCTCTTGGTGAACTTCGTTGATCCTGGAGAGGACGGCATCAACGGATGGAAGGAGAAGTTTGACGTCAGATGCCATATCATAGTCATCATCGATCTCTTCATCTCCTCCATCATCTTTCTTTCTTTCTTCCTCTTCCACTTCTTGAGCATCAGGCTGATGCATCAAAGAAGGACCTGCAAAAGAAGAAGTGTGAGCTGAAGGCTCAAGGTTAGAAGAAATGAAGGGGTAGGAAGATGGAATACCTGAGGGGCCTTCAGTGACATCGAAAGGATTGTCACTGGCAAGAGCAAAGATGTCCTCGACAGGATGGACATTCGTATGCTGAGGAGCATCGAGAGGAGCAGCCTCAGGTCTAGTGATGCGTGTCTCAGTATCAGGAAGGACAGTCGCTGATACATCATCGACATATGTAGAGACCAAGGAGGAAGGAGAAGAGAAAATGGTTGAGAAAAGACGTGGGTGTTCAGCGGTGGCGGTGCTGATATCTACACTTTAAGTGATTTGGGTCACTGAAGTGATTGGTGAAGGT
>NC_037540.1:28119356-28124727 GCF_001531365.2 Cynara cardunculus var. scolymus | reverse complement strand
GTTTCCTGACACGACCTAAAGCAATTAAATCTAAGCCGTTCATCTGAAACAGATTACAGACAAGATCACGTGGAAGACACGAGTAGCTAAAAGACCTAAGTAAAACTAGCTAAAGATAATCTACACAGAAGACTAGCTGCAGACCCTCTGTGATGTTGGATATGACTTGAAGTGTATGTAGCAGAGGAACAACTTACAGAACCTCTGTGAGACACGACAGAGGTTCTGTCGTCTTTTTCTTGTAACATTGTCTTGGCAGAGGACAAGTTTCCAGAACCTCTATGGATGAAGACAGAGGTTCTGTCACTTTAACCTTATACAAAAGAGCTTCTTCTAATGATTGTCCTCTGAGGTCTTCTGTAACAGATAAGCTTCTGTCAATACTTGCTGTTTTACTTTTTCTATACTTTTACAATAAAGGAATGAGAGCTAACAAGACCTGTTCAAGGAGCTCACCATGCTTGATAAGCTGGGCCTGAACATCTTCAGTGTTGCTAGAGAGTACATCGACAACTTCAAAATTGACTTGGACTTCCGTGTTCAAGGCGTTCAGTGTATCGTTGACTTCACGCACCTTAACTTGGACAACAGAGAGGTCGTGCTTCAGTCCGTCCTTGGAGGGCATTTCCAGGTGCACTTCATCCATCTTGTCGAGGACGGTTGCAATGGCTGGTAGCAGCAGCTTGACATCCTCAGCCATGTCATAAGCTTTAGCCTCGGTAACTGGGGGTTCATTCTCCAAAGGACCTGTAGAGAAGAGATCAGAAAGCTCAAGGTTAGTAATAAAGAAAGAAATGGAGTTTTAGTGTATACCTGAAGGGTTATCAGCAGTATCTGAAGGATTACTGTTGGACATTGTTGATCCCAGATCTCTCAATAACACTAATAAACTAGTTAATAATAACCAAATTATAGTGATTTAATGAACAAAATGAAGAACACTCAAGAAGAAATTATGAACAATTAAGAACAATCTTGAGCGTCAAAGATTTCACTTTGTATATAAGAAAAACATAAAAGCGACTCTTTTTACAATAGGCCTAATCAACTATTTATACTAATAAGCTAATAAGAAGATAACTATCTAATGAGACTTTTAGCTAATCTTCTATTAACAGATAACGTTTATCTACTCTATTGATAAGCTTTAATATTAGAGATAAACTTGAAGTCTAGCTGTCGACATGTCATCTCTAGTTGTCATTCATAATGTGATGAATCATCCTTATCTTTAAATCTTCATTGCATGCTTCTGGATGATTTGCTGGAGAATTCTCTAAGTGTTGATGACCAGATGATCGATGAGGATGCTCTTTCCATCGCATCCCAAGTCGTCCATCGGTCCTCTAGTTGTACTCCAGACTTAGCCGTTTCTGCCTTGATGTCTTTATCGGTCTTCTGGTTCTTCATCACTTATTGTTTTTCATTACCTTTTACATTATGAATTATGGGGTTTAACAATCTCCCCCTAAGTAATGAAAAAACAAACATATACTAATCTAGAAACATTTGTGATGAACAAAGACTAATCTAATAGAAAAACATCAGATTCCAAATTTTCATTGGATGATAAAATTCATACAATACTGTAATCAAAAGACATTAAGGGAAAACAAAAATACAACTCATCACGAGCTACTTGAATATATTTCTCTGAAGCTCATGAGTAGTCTTCGATATCCGATGACTGTCAATATCTCATGAATGAGCCGACTCCCTTCTTCTCTTGGCACGTAGTGTCTACCCAGTCTCTCTCGAATGACTTTCTGAAACCATTCAAGTGTATCCGATGAATACTTAAAGGCCTCAGTTAGTCTAAAGAACTTTTTAACCCCGAACTCATTCTTGTATACAAGTCCAAGTTCGGGTTGAGTTAGAACTAAGGCAGATCGTTTCTCCTGCAGGCCTTGGAAGTCTTCGTTTGGAAGGGTGCATGAGAGTCTTTTAATGCCTAGCCGAAGAGCAATTTCAAAATCGCTCTTGGCTCTATGGTTCACCAGGGTTTCCATCGTTTTTACCACCACTCAGTTTGCCATTCCATATCTGATGTCATGGCCTTGCCTCTGAGCCGTGTATGCATATAACTCAATCAAGTCATATGGGTTGAGGTTAATGAGGTCGTTCTTGTTGAACATGAAAACTTGCCCATGTGCTTTCTCCACAGTGAACTCGATGTATCGGATGTCTCGGTTGGCAAATGTCCTTATTTTCAGATCAATGACCCTCCTTATCCCATCATTCGAGAAGACAGCCTGAGGTGCTTGTGTGGTCTGTCTAATGAATCTATGGTATTAGAGGTCCATGGACTCAGGCGATAAGATTGGAGGGTTGATGATCAAACTGTCATCGCGGTCTTGGTATAGGTATTGATGGATGTTCTCTAGGAAAATTGGTTCCCTGGGCGGCAAATCAAGACGTCTCCGCATTGACTCCATGCTCTGTATAATTTCGTCAACCAAGATCTGAGGAGGTTGCCTTGATGAAGAGGGAGTATTCGCATGCACCACGGGTGTTTGGGTTGAGGGTTGTGTATGGGTTGGTGTTGGTTTAGGATGGGTTGGTTGGGGTTCATTGGGTTCGGCTTAGGTGGTTTCTGGTGCATGGGATTCAGTTGGGGTTTGTGGTTGTTGGGGTGATGAAGGTTGAGGTATCATTGGTTCTGGTTGTGTGGATAAGGTGAAGGGTTGAGTGGTGCGAGCTGTTGGTGAAGGGGTTAAGGGTAGGTTTGATGTGGGTGTTGAAGAAAGAGGTTGGTTAAGTTATGTTCATGGGGTAGTAGGTTCTTCATCGATTGAAGAGCTTAACACGATGGGCTCCGGGGTTGTAGCGAAGGGAACATGTACATGTACATCTTCAGAGGGCAGAGCCTCTGGTTCCCTTGCTTGGGTTCCTTCTGTTGAGGGTGGTGGTTGTGTTTGTGGTGATGGTGATGGTGGTGTAGCGGATTCTGTTTGTTGTGCAGCCGCGACCTCTGTCTCCCTCTCATGAGGTCCAAGACCTTGATCACTGGGGTCTTGGTCGTCATGCCTAGCAAAACGTTCGTCAAACAAAGTGGTTCGGAGTTCGATAGCATGATTGTTTGGCCTCATTGGTAGGAAGACGATAGCACGGCTGTCGGCTCCGGTAGACTGGATTCTGCTGTCATTATTGTTTGATTCATGAGATGCAAAGGAGGCCATTGTTGCAGGTTTGAGGAAGTTGCAGGTTTGTAGTTCATCAGAGTGTAGTTGCAGGTTTATATGTAAGCGTAAAAAGAATATGGAAGAAGAAGAAAGGTATATATAGGCGGGAATATGGGGAAGGGTTGGGGTAGGGGGGTGGAAGGGAAACATTTCTTGATTATTAAAATACAATAATCATGAAAAGTTTTGACGGTTTGGTTTGTGACGATTTGATTTGAAGAACGTGAGCCGTCTTGATAGTACGTGCATTTAATATGGTAGGACACGTGTCAAGATGGGGTAAGGGAGGGGGAAGTTGAAAAGGGTATGTGGAGAACAGGCTGTTGAGGGTGTCAGGCGCGTGGTTATGATGACGTTAGAAATTATTTGAATAAAAATTATTCAAAATAATAACTTGATGAATACGTAACCCAAAAATAATTTGAATTTAAAAATCCCATCTAATTGTAAGATTAATACTAATTACGAAGTTTTGGTCTTCTAAAAACTCATGATGTATAGTTTTTAGTCACAAATGCAATTTTGTATAATCTTGAAAAATGAGTTTCAATTAAGATGAGTTTTTTTTGTATGAAAATTATTGTCATGGAACCAGAGGAGCTCTGGTTGGTCATGATCCATTTGGGAGGAACCGGAGGAGCTCTGGTTTAACATCTATGAAGGAGTTCATTGATGTAATGTTGGATTGCATGTTATAGAAGCCTTGGATTTCAAACCAAATGTTCTAGATAAACATTGTTAATCCATTATGTAGAACCAGAGGAGCTCTGGTTAAATACATAAGTAGCATTTGGGTGACGAGAGGCTTTGAATAGTAGAACCAGAGACTCTGGATGAAAAATGCATATATATATATATATAAATGAAATGTGAAGATGAATATTTTGCCCCCCCTCAAATGATGCAAGTGTATTGACTTGGAAGTATTGAAAAACTCCCCCTCAAACAGATAATAATGAAGAATTTGAGGACCAGAGGCTCTGGTGTATTCAACCCGAGGCTCTGGTTGTGAAAGATGATTAATATATGAAAGGTGTGGCTAAATATAATGGAGGAGGAGAAAAGATGCATGAGAAATGGTTGAGGTATGTCGAATCCATAATAAAGATTATTGAGGTGGGCAGAGGCTCTGGTCTATACAACGAGAGGCTCTGGTTGTGAAGGGAGTATAATAATGAATCCAAAGACTTGATCTTTAGAACTATAGGCTTTGGTTATGAAAGCAAAAGAATGAAATATGAAAGTATATGGGGTAGTTTACTTGGAAGGAGAAGAGGGAAACTCTTTGGGATCAGAGGGGCTCTGGTTCCAAAGGGTGGGAAAAAAATTGGTTTAAAGAATTGGAATCCAGAGGCTCTGGTCTATATAACCAGAGGCTCTGGTTGGTAAGAGAATACTTGGTAAAAGTTACTAAGTGTTTGCTTTGGACCAGAGGGGTTCTGATTCCAAAGGCGATGGAGATTGTTTGCCAAAAATTTAATCGAAGTGAATCTAAATAGCCAGAGGCTCTGATCTCGATGACCAGAGGCGCTGGTTTATGGCTAATAATTTATCTATCACTTATAGGCATAACCATGAGATATGGAAGACCTCTGGTTTCAAGGTGCCTTTAAGTGGTGAGATTCAACATACCCATCTTGCTGACTAGGAATAAAAATCTTTTCTCATCAAGAGCTTCTGTAAAAATGTCAGCAAGTTGAATCACAGTTGGAACAAAATACATTTATGTATTACCTTTTTCAACATTGTGTTTTAGAAAATGGTACCTTACATCGATGTGCTTGGTCTTGGAATGCTGCACTGGATTGGCAGAGATTGCTATAGCACTCTTGGAGTCATAGAGGATAGGAATTTTGTCATAATTGAAACCATAGTCCTTAAGCTGAGTCTTCATCCAGAAAACTTGTGAACAACAACTAGCAGCAGCAACATACTCTGCTTCTACTGTGGATATTGAGACACAATTTTGTTTTCTAGATGTCCAACTTACTAGCTTGTCCCCCAAGAGTTGACAGCTTCCAGACGTGCTCTTTCTATCAAGCTTGCAACCTGCATGATCTGCATCTGTATAGGCTATTAGATCAAAGCCAGAATTCTTAGGATACCGGAGACCCAAGGAAGGGGTGCCTTTAAGGTATCGAAAGATCCTCTTGACTGCAGAGAGATGCGATTCTTTAGGATTTGATTGA
>NC_037540.1:28117192-28118806 GCF_001531365.2 Cynara cardunculus var. scolymus | reverse complement strand
CATACCAGGCCCTGGGTGCTTGCTTCAGCCCATAGAGGGCTTTATCCAGAAAGTAGACGTAGTCTGGATGTTGTGGATCTTTGAACCCAAGTGGCTTTTGCACGTAGACTTCTTCTTGAAGTTTGCCGTTGAGGAAGGCAGACTTGACATCAATCTGATAAACTTTAAAGCCTTTGTGAGCGGCATAGGCTAGGAACATTCTGATGGCTTCAAGTCTTGCAACGAGAGTGAATGTTTCATCATAATCAATCCCTTCTTCCTAGTGGTAGCCTTTGGTAACAAGTCTGGCTTTGTTCCTTATTACGATGCCATCTTCGTCCTTCTTGTTCCGAAAAACCCATTTGGTTCCTATGGCCATCTTCCCTTTGGGTAGAGGCATAAGRGACCATACTTTGTTTCGTTCAAACTGGAGTAATTCTTCTTGCATTGCGTCTATCCAGTTTGGGTCTTGTAGGGCTTCTGAAATCTTCTTTCGTTCTATCATGCTCAGAAAGTTGGCGAAGAGACATTCATTTGCTGTGGCAGATCTCGTCTTGACACTAGAGGTTGGATCACCAATGATTTGATGGTGTGGGTGATCTTTTGTCCACTTGATGCTTGATTGAGGTTCTGGAGCAACATGATGCAGCTCGTCATCGACTGATGGAACTGCTTGCTCMCTCTCGATGAGATCATCTCTAGAGTTAGATTCTGGATCTTGATCGTGATCTGAAGACATAGAAGAAGTAGATGGTGAAATAACATGAGTTTCTGTAAGAGTTGTACCTGTAGCTTTGGAGACTTCATGATTTTCATCGATTCTGGAGTTAGATTTTGCAGTGGGCACATTTCCAGAGATTACTTCTTCATCGAAGATGTCTTCAAATAATTGAGCTAGCTCTGATTCATTGAGTTTGCCAAGTGATGAATCAGATGCTCTTCTTTGAAGTCCGAGTTCTGAATTGTTGTGTCCAGAAGTCATTGATGTGGAATCATCAAAGGACACGTTGATGCTTTCAATGACGATCTTTGTCTTTTTGATGTAGACTATGTAGGCTTTGGCGGTTTGAGAATAGCCCAGAAAGACTCCTTCATCAGCTTTCTTGTCAAATTTGCCAAGATGTTCTCTATCATTGAGTACAAAGCATTTGCACCCAAAGACATGAAAATATTTGACATTTGGTCTTCTGTGATTGATGAGCTCATAAGGTGTCTTCTGGTGTCTTTTGTTTATGATTGATCGATTTTGGGTGAAGCACGCAGTTGAAATAGCTTCAACCTAGAATGGGATGGGCAACTCCGATGAAGCAAGCATGGTCCTTGCTGCTTCCACCAAGGTTCGATTCTGTCGCTCTACTACTCCATTTTGTTGTGGATTTCTCGCGGATGAAAAGTTTTGTGTAATGCCTTCACTGAAGAGGTAGTCATCAATTTTAGCATTTYTGAATTCAGTTCCATTGTCGCTTCTAACCTTCACTAGTTTTTGTTGTAGAAGGACTTGAAGCCTTTTCATCACTCCAATGAGTAGGTCTGGAACGTCTGATTTCTACTTTACAAATTCAACCCAAGTGTATCGGGAGTATTCATCGACCAATACTAACATATACCTCTTGCCAGAGAGACTTTGGGTTGAAA
>NC_037540.1:28116089-28117092 GCF_001531365.2 Cynara cardunculus var. scolymus | reverse complement strand
TTTGCTTGAAACCTCTGGACTAAGGAACTGCTTAGTCGGGTTTTTCTAAGCTATATTTGTTAACTGTTATTGCACTTTGAATAAATGTTA
Source organism: Cynara cardunculus var. scolymus (assembly GCF_001531365.2). Lineage (NCBI taxonomy): Eukaryota > Viridiplantae > Streptophyta > Magnoliopsida > Asterales > Asteraceae > Cynara > Cynara cardunculus. The sequence goes on along the minus strand of NC_037540.1, from coordinate 28,117,002 downwards.
AATTGATATGCTTGAGAGTATATTTTCCAAATAAAAGTCCCCGTCCATAAACGCTACTTGTTAACTCGGATACATCCCCGGGCCATGGTATTGTGGATAGCCGCTATTGTGTTGACAGTCCCACCCAGAAAGGGGTGCACATTACCTACGTTTTCTCGGTCTAATCATGTGGAATTTGGACCGTCGCTGAATTAGTGCTGTATCGAACTGTGGGACCTAAGTAGTGTACGGGCTACTTTTGGTTGTTCGAAAATTAATGGGGCAGTTGGTCAGGTAAGGCTTGGTAGCGTCTCAAGTTCTACATCGTGAGAGATTTACTTTTATTAAGTGCAAAGAATTCGCATAAGTTTGCAAATTACTTGGTTTATGCATTGAAATGTTTTGTACATATGAAAACTCATGAACTCACCAACTCTTTGTAGTTGACCTTGTTTTATTTTCATGCTTTTCAGGATTTAAGTAAAGTTGGTTCTGTTTTGGGAGCATACTCATGGCAAGATTGATTAAAGTCTGAAATTGAAGTATTTTGAGAAAAGTGTATTCAATTCTAATTTCAGTTATGTTGATAAACTTGTTTTGTTTTTGAACAACTTGGAATGGTGTTATTTATTAACTGTTGCTATGACTCACTTGCCTGTTACATCTTGTGTTTCTGCTTTAGCGGGGTGTGACATATTTGGCATCAGAGCCTCAGTTATAGAGAACGTTGGTTTTCTTTAAAAAAACCATCGACTATAACCAAAAATTTTCAAGAAATTTGAAATCATATGATTTTAAAGCGGGTCATATTGTTACATGTCGCTTAAGYAKARCCTGATCACCTGTGCTTAATTTACGTGTAATGAGAAAAACTTAATCGGTCGAACCAGAGGTATGCTCCAGCAAAAGAAATTGTTATGAAAAGCATGAGTTT
>NC_037540.1:28112686-28114694 GCF_001531365.2 Cynara cardunculus var. scolymus | reverse complement strand
GGAGAAAATATAGCTGCCTACACAGCTCGATTCCATGAGTTGGCGAGTTTAGTACCTCATCTAGTAACGCTAGAGGAAGTCCGAATAGAAAGATATATTTGGGGATTGTCTCCAGAGATTCGGGGAAACCTTACCTCGGCAAATCCAAAGACTCTCCAAGAAGCAATAGACATTGCCACCAAGCTCACGAATAATACGGTCCGAACAGGAGAATTTGCCAAGGGAAAAAGAAAAATGGAAGAACAGGGGAATCGAAGGTTTGGGGGAAAATATGACAAGAATAGAAGAGTGATGAAAAACTTTGGGGCACAAACTCAGGCAGTAACTCAAGGAGGCATGACCAAGTGTAATAGATGCAAATATCCACATCAGGGGAATTGCATCATTTGTCAAAGATGCCATCTAGGGAGTCACACAGCAAAGGATTGCCGGAAACGATTGTGCTTCGATTGTGCAAGTCCAGATCACATCAGGAACGCATGCCCAAGGCTCAACCGAGGGCCAGTTGCTAACCCAACTCGACCAGTAAACCAAGGAAATCAAAGAGATCAAGCATGAGGTCAAGCGTTTGAGATTGGGATAAAAGAAGCCCGGCAAGACTCAAACGTAGTCACAGGTACGTTTCTCCTGGACACTCGCTATGCATCTGTATTATTTGATTCTGGAGCAGTTAGAAGCTTCGTGTCACTAGAATTTAGACCAAAGATTAGTTTTAAGTCACAAAAGTTGAAGGAAGTTTATGTAATTAAGTTTGCCAATGGTTGGGAAGTTAGGGCTAGGGTTGTAATTAGGAACTGCACCTTAAGCATAGCCAAAAAGGACGTTAGCACATATTTATTCCAACCAAAGTAGGAAGTTTTGACGTAGTTGTAGGTATGGATTAGCTATCCAAATATCAAGTTGAGATAGGGTGTTTAGAACGATTATCCGAATTCCGCAAGATGGAGTGCATTATTTGGGAAATAAGGTTTGGATACCTAAGGTTGGTAATCTTAGATCAATAATTTTGGATGAAGCCCATAGATCAAGATACCCAATCCACCAGGGAGTAGATAAGATGTATAAGGGTCTTAGAAATCACTAATGATGGCCTGTCATGAAGAGAGATATTACCTTATGTATGAGTAAGTGCTTAACCTGTGCATTGGTCAAGACAAAACACCAAAAACCGTCTGGTCTACTCCAGCAACCAGAGATTCCCCAATGGAAGTGGGATCTGATATCAATGGAATTCATTACTAAGTTACCCAGGAATAGGAAGGGATACGACTCAATATGGGTCATTATGGACCGACTTACAAAATCTGCACATTTCCTACCCATTCGGGAAGACTTTAGTACGAAAAGGCTGCTCAGATATACATCAATGAAATTGTATCGCGACATGGAGTGCCTATTTCTATCATATCAGATAGAGATAGTCGTTTTACTCCATGGTTATGGCAATCAGTCCAAAGGGCACTAGGCACAAGGCTGGACTTGAGCACTTCCTATCATCCTCAGACGGATGGGCAAACAGAAAGCAAGTATCCCCACTTATTCTCGAATAAGTCATGATCTGACTTTGACGCATAAAATTTCGGGACAAAATTTTTCTAGCTTGGGGAGACTGTGACAATCCGTCATTTCGGGATTTCAGGTTAGTACCTTATTTTAGGATCTTTATTGAGAATTAAGTCTTACTAGGAGTTAGCTATGATGATTAGAGATCATCTTGCTTAATATCCAAAATTGGTTCGGAAGATCACGTTTCGGCGGGTAACTGACAATGTTAACTTGTGCAATGCCAAATAGTCTTGAAATGCGCCAAATAAAATAAAGTTGATATTTTAAGTTTTGTATATAAGAATTTAAAAATTTTCAAAGTCCCATTTTGTTGGCCAATTAATTTATTAAAGRGTGGAGTTTTAAAATCTTTTATTTAATTGCTTTGTTTGAATAAATTATAATGGGGTTTTTATTTATTTAGAAAATTAATAATTTATAGGGCTTGGGCCTTTAGAGGCCA
>NC_037540.1:28096841-28112586 GCF_001531365.2 Cynara cardunculus var. scolymus | reverse complement strand
AGGCAATGACCCTGATCGTCATGAGGGGGAGAAGAAGACAGAGCAAAAGAAATCAACCTCTGCCAAACCACTGAAAATAGTGGATTCTGCTGCAGCCCTATTCTCCAAAGAAAAATCTCCAGAGCCTACGGGGAAAGGCAAGGGTAAAGCAGTAGAGGAGTCGCCAAAGAAAGGGTCTAGCTCTGACACACTATAGGAGATTAATGAAGATGAATATGACGACCCTGATCTGGTTCAAGCCCTCAAGGCTTCTCTGGCAGAGGCTCGGATGAAGAAAGGCAGAGCTCTCATCCCCAAAGTCGGAGAAGGCTCTTCCAAACTTGCCAAAATACCTGAAGAGACGTCCACAGCTACGTTCGATGCTCTGTTAGGAACAGTCAAGCCAATCCTACCAGAGGGGTCTACCCAGAAGCCTATACTTGAAGAAGACACCAGAATGCCAGAGTCTGCTATGGTAGGGAGGGTCTCTGAAATTTGATTCGATGAACAAGATTCCTACGCAGAAGATGTGTACAGAGCCCGTAACCACTATCGAAGAGATTCTGCGATGGCGTTACTCATCCATTGACACAAAGCCCCCTTACAATCCAGAGCTAACTGGCATGCCCTCTGTCGAAGCAAAGTTTCATTTCTCTAAACTCACCAAGCCACCAGTGCAGGTTTTCTCAGAGCATGTTATTTGCTCACTTGAAACCATCTCTCCGCACACCATGCTGAAGAAGACCGTGTTGTACACTCAATATACGGTGAAGAGGGTGATGGCAACCTCTACACTTTTACAGATGCTGACCTCCACAATCTATGCATATTTGATCTAATCATCTTGCACATGATCCTGAACAAGTACATGGAGAGGAGGTCAAGCTACTCGATTTCTCTCCGAAGGTTGATAGAGGTGATGCATGCCCAAGTCAAATTCTACAGCCAGAAAGACTTCGATATTGCTATGAGGTTGGCCCAGCCAGAGCTGCAAATTACTCCTCCAAAGAACAGACCCATTTGGCTGCACAGGTTCCATCCCAACACTATTATCCATAATCCCATCTTTGGGTTTGTTTTCTTGGATAAGGATGAGATCCTAAGATTCTTCGATCCGAAAGAGGTGCACAAATATTCAACAGAGTCCCTCGAATGGGTGTTCAACTTGGTGGTGGCCGAGGTGCAGAAAGGGCGAATAAGGGAGGATGAAGTAACGGACCTTCTGGAAACCATCAAAATACAAGTCTCATTCAGGGAATGGATCTTCAAGGTCTACAAGACTGTCAAGTCTGATTTACAATATGTTGTAGACGATTATCCAGACTCTGCTGTTGAGTAATCCTTTGTAATAGTGTAGGCCTGCACAATTTTTTACTTTTTTTAGTAATATAATTTTTTGCAGAGGATGAGTTTAATCTCCTCTTGTATCTTTCCTTATGTCAAATCTTGCACCCAACTATCCACAATTACTTTTTTATACTTAGGGGGAGATTGTTAGCTCCATTATTCCTATCTTGTRAAAGTATAGAAAAAGTATATTGCAAGTCTTGACAGAAGGTTATCTCCACAGAATACAACAGAGGACTAGCAACAGAAGTCGTTTGATCTAACAAGTGAAAAGTGGCAGAACCTCTGATGTGTCTCACAGAGGTTCTGGAAAATGGTTCTCTGTCAAAAAGAACACACGTCATTTACAGCAGAGCCTCTGAGATGGCTCACAGAGGGTCTGCGGATTTGGTCTTCTGTGAAGTTTTTGTTCTATCAGTTTTCAAAGGTTGTTAGCCGCATGTGCTTTTCACGTGACTAGGGAATATTCGACTTTATTTGGACGACTCAGATGAAGACACGCGTCAAAATCTTGTCTCTAAGGTCGTTAGGAACTAGTATAAATAGCGAATAAGACCTTTGTAATCGGCGGTGCTTCAAGTATTGTAATTGTCAAAATTTTCAATTGAATCAATTGAAAACCTTTGGAGCAATCTTCCTGCATTCATCTTCTTCGTTGAAACTGTGTGTTCTTGGTGTGTTTAGAATTTCTAATCACTTACTCTGTTTTGCTCTTATTATTATTTTCGCTGCACTTCAATTGTTTTAGAGCATATTGAGAGTATTAGATCAATACCAAAGTCAAATTCAGATCCAACAGAAACCTTATTATGATAAATACAATAAGCACAATGGCTATAGAAAATACAAGTCCAAAAAGAAGAATGAAGAAAAGAAGAAAGAAAGAGAAAGAGAAAGATGAGGAGATTCCCAAGTGCTTTAAGTGTGGGAAACCAGGACACTTTGTAAGCAAATGTAGATTTAAAAAGACAAAGAGCTCATGTTACTATTCCAGAAAACTAGAAATTTCCGGGAAGAAGGAACAAGGGCAAGACTGATGGCTTAACAAGAAAACTGTTTAGGTAATTCAACCTTATCAAAGGAAGAGGTAGCCAACATCTGCATGATGGCTTCAATTGGCAATTCTGAAGCAAAATCTGAATCATTTTTCAACGCTAGAAGATCATATATAGAGACAGAATCTGAGGTACTTAATTCTCTCGAATCTCTCTTTAGATATCAAATTAACAAGTTAAATGATGAATTTATGGATGTTAATAATAGATTAAAATATGAAAGAATTCTTGTTAATAGTTTTAGAGCAGAGAAAGAAGTTTTTAGAGTTAAATATGAAGATATTGAAAATGAGAGAGAGAATTCTTAAAAGGAAAATATGATTTGATTGTCACGAATTTTTGAGTCAGTAAAGGTTGGAGATGAAACAAACAATTTAGAATTAAAATGATTTTTTTTTTCATTTGAAAGAATTGAGTTATATAGAAAGATTAAACAACTTGAGAATTTAAATTACAAAAGAGGCCAGACTTACAAACACTCAATTTGCTAACAAGGAATCCTAAGGATGTCATATTTTATTATCCTATGATGGGACTGGGTATAAAAGAACATACTTGATTGAAATATTGTTAGGACTAAGATAGTCCTAAGTATTTGAAAGTTTTATAAAGTCTTTTACTTTGTATTATATTGTAATATTTGTAATTGGGCTTAAGGGCTATTGAGCTTTATTTTGTAAATGTCACCTATAAGTAGGTGACATGGGCTACGATTAGCATGTTGTTCATTTTTGTATTTCATGTGAGAGTCGTTTGATTGAGAGAGTGTTTGTACGTTTACAATTTTCATTGAATAAGAGAAATTGGCCGGTTGATCAAATTCATGTTCTTCTTCATTTTTCAATTTGTTCTATCAATTTATCTTGAATTGTTGTATGATTTGGGACTCACAATTGGTATCATGTGATGACCTGAATTTCAGACAGCATCGGTTGAGGTAACCTTTATGTGATTATATGTGATAATATGCATGATTAATTGAAGAAAGTACGTAAATCATGTATATATGTGAAAAGATGATATTGTGCATGCATAGGAATATAATACAATATGCGTGTACGTGTAAGGTGAAAAGCATACGTGAGTTATTAATATTTTATTGAGAAGGTGAGTAACCTTCATGGTTAAGAAGGGTTTGTTTATAAAATATTAAACCCACCGCCCAAAGGGGTTTTATATTAATAAAAGTCCCCACTGCCTATATTAAGAAATATATAAAGGAAATAAAAGATAAGATCTTATTTTATCTTGTTTTTGGAAGAACTTTTGAAAGAAAAAGAGTGTGTGGCAGTGGAGATTGTTCTTGAGAAGGATATTTGATTAAAAGTGATTTAAGGAATCTGTGTTCCTTTGAAGAAACTGCTGTCTGTTTGAACCTACAAATCTGTGCTTTTAAGGTGAGTTTTTTATACTAAAATCTTTCTATGATGTTATTTGAACTGTTGGGTTTTGATGATTTGATATTTGGAAGAAGATTGGTAAATGTTGTTTTCCAATAGTTTAAAGATGCATTTTTATGAATCTGGATTTGGAAACCGTTTTGGAAAATAAAGCAGATATTGCTCTTTTGAAACAGTTTTGGATGATATCCTATTTTGAGGATTTAAAGAAGATTTCGAGTTTGGAATGATATTGAAAGAACTGGTTGTTCTTGTATTTTAAGTTTTGAAGATAAAACTTTTTTGAAGCCATTATTGGTTAAAACTATAGCTTCAAGATGGTTGTGACTTCGGTCTGTCTTCGTTTGGAATTAATCTATAGATTTTGGTGGATAAAACTATCGAGGCTGTTTCATCAAGACGGTTGTGACTTCGTTCTGTCTTCATTTGGAACTAATTCATAGATTTTGATGAGGAAATAATGGTGGCATATCAAGGAGAGGTGTACCATGGGATAAGGGTGGCATATCAAGGAGAGGTGTACCTTCGGTTATAAGGGTGGCATATCAAGGAGAGGTGTACCTTTGGATATAAGGGTGACATTTGTATGTGTGGTTATTATAGTTCTTGTTATTATGTCTCTTAAGATTGCAAGAGATTTGAGTTCTTACTTCTTTGTGATTTGAGGAGTCAGAGATGTTGCTCTTATTAGAAATGATAGTATTGATATTATTGATAAGAGGAAAACTTGGCTTATGGCCAATGGTTTTGGATAAACTCTGTTTTGGAAAAGTTTTTGGTTTATGAGGAACTAGAGAGGCTCTAGTTGTTCCTTGAAAGGAACCAGATGGGCTCTGGTTGGTCCTCACAATAAGAACCAGAGGGTTCTGGATATTGGTTTGATATGAATACAAGTCCTTTTACAACTATTTTACTTAAACCAGAGGCTCTGTATCTATTTGATAGGAGCTCTGTGTCAAAATTATACTTTAAAAGATGTTTCAAATATTTTATACTTAGAAACTTTTCGTACAAGGGAAGACAGACCAGAGGGGCTATGGTTGGCCTGCGTATTGAACTAGAAAGCCTCTGGTTGGTCTTATGTTTTGAGCCAGAAGCTCTGGCTAGTAGAACCAGAGCTCTAGACACACTAAAATACTTTAGTGAATAATTTTATACTTGGGAAAAACTATTTTTAACTATTTATGGTGTTAGTCTATCAACCTTTATGAGGATTTTATTTGAGTAAGAAGCATTGTTGGCTTAACTAGAAGCTCTGGTAGAGGAACCAAAGGAGCTCTGGTCCTGTTGCTTTATAAAATATTTTCGAAGTCTAGTTCTTGGAGCCAGATGACGGATGAACACAAACAGAATATGGATTTACATCTTATTATGTGAAATGATTTATTTGAATAATGTTTTGGTGATTTTCACCCTGCAATTACATGGAAAAGGGATCTCACTAGACCTTCAGGTCTAACCCTCATTTTCTGTTTCGAATATGTATTGTTGGAACTGCAGATTATAATGATAGTAAAAGAAAGGGAAAAATATGATTAGTTTCCCTATATGCTTAGCTATGAGAAGGTCAAACTATGGATGTATTTTGAAGTTAAATGTCATGTAGTACAAGAGCATGTATTTTGGAATTTTTGGGTTGTGTATTTTGTAATGTAGTCTCTTGTATTGTGGACCTTTGTGGGGATTAAACATGTATTTCTTTGAATGAATTATATGCAATGTGATTTTGGGCGGTGTTACATATCCGAGCAGAATCGATTCATCCTAATCGATACGATCATTCAGTCTGCAGCAAATTCAAGTTATTTTATGTTTTGATGCAATAGAACAGTACTCATGAACTCAATCTTCATGTTCGACTGTTTTGAGCTTAAAAGATCATAATTCACCATTGATTTCAAAGTTTTAATCATATTCCTTTCAAAGAAATTGCATTTTTGTGGATTCAAACATTTTTTGATCATCAATTTTTGGGTGTTATTTGATAATTTTGAAGATTTTATGATTTTTGGGTTGAACTGTGCGTTGATACTGTCAGATTCATCTTCATCGCTCGATGAATGTTCTTGATGAGCGATAAAGGCGATTTCATCGCCCATTGAAGATCTGAAGTTGTTTTGTGCGATATATGTGTGTTCATCGGCCGAAATATGTTGTTGGTAACTTGGTATTTTTTAACCGTGTTGAGCGATATGATTTTGACTTGGATGGATTTTTGGCCAAGTGTTGAGCGATAACTTTAGTAATCGCCTAAAGCACTGCCCGATAAAGAATGCTCATCGTTCAAGTGTGTGGCTAAATGTTTCAATCCGCTCAACGTGCTGAGCAATAAGGATCTTCATCGCCCAACACACTAGGCGATGAAGAGTTTTTTGGTGGGCGACGACCTTTCCTTAACAATTTTTCCTTGTTACTTTTGATCATTAAAGTGTTGCATGATGAAGACTCAATCTACCTAAAGCTTCATGCGATGAAGCTTATATGTTGAATGATGGATAAGGAAGTTAGTTGTATTCGCCAAAGGATTGAACGATAACATCGTTCACCGTCTAAAGGTTGAGCAATAATCTTGCTCATCTTCCAGGACGCTGGTGATAAACTAACAGTTCATGCCTATCTGCCTAAGGCTTGGGCGATCAGATACCACAGTCTGTGCTCATCGCTCATCATCCAGAGTACTTTTTTAATCGACTCTCCATGCTTAAATTGTGTGCTTAATGGATTTATTTGCCCAGATCACCTTGCATTTAATGATTAAGGTGATATTTTATTATTTATGCCCTTAAGAGCATCAATAGCAAGTTTTGTCAACATTAGACTTTTTAAGTCAAATTTTGACTTTTTGGTCAACCTATTTGGAGTTTATTGCTTAAAGCCATATTTGAAAATATTTCAGAATTGTTGATCGGTTTCTGTATTTGATTGGATTAGCTAGAGTTTGAGTATTTGCAATTGTGACTCTGAAGTTTTTCTACAAGTGGCTAGACCATTGAGTGTCTTAACTCATTTCTTTTGGCAATCAATCAGATGTCTTGAAGGTTTGCAATTAGTGTTCTGGAGGTTCTGGAAATTATTAAATCTTTGAGTGTTCTCAGTCATTCTTTTAACCTGATCAATTAGAGGTTTGATAGTCTACAATCATTGATGAACCTTATATGTTGACCAATGAATAAGGAAGTTAGTTGTATCCGCCCAAGGCTTGAGTGATAACCTTGCTCATCGTCCAAGGCATAGGCGATATGCTAAGAGTTCATGCCCTCTCCGCCTAAGGCATGGGCGATAAGATACCACAGTCTGTGCTCATCGCTCATCATCCAGAGTACTTGTTCAAATTTGACTCTCTATGCTTATCAGTATGCTTAATGGTTTTCTTTACCCAATTCACCTTACGCTTAATGATTAAGGTGGTATTTTATCATTTCTGCCCTTAAGAGCATCAAACATCAAGTTTATCGACATTGACTTCTTAAGTCAAAGTTTGATTTTTTGGTCAATCATTTGGAGTTTATTGATTAAAGTCAGATTTGAAAATATTTTAGAACTGTTTGATTGGTTTTGGTATTTGATTGGAATAGTCAAAGTTTGAGTATCTACAATCATTACTCTGTAGTTTTTCTATAATAGGCTAGACCATTGAGTGCCTTCACTCATTTCTTTTGACCAGATCAATCAAAGGTCTTGAAGGTTTGCAATAAGTGTTTTGGAGGTTCTAGAATTTATCAGATCTTTGAATGTTCTCAGTTATTCTTCTAACCTGATCAATTAAAGGTTTGATAGTCTATAATCATTGTTCTGATGTTATGGTTGTGATCTAGAGTTTTGAGTGCCTTTAATCACTTTTTTGGCTGGGATATTTGGATCTAATTCTAGTTATTTCAGTTATCTGAAAGTTTGACTGAAATCGGCTTATCTATCTAGTTGACTTGTTGTTCTTGAAGCTATGTGCTTAATGTTGATTCTTATCTTTGATTCTTAATGTTAAAGGTGTTTGCTTTGGTACTTCAAGCTAGTATTGAAACCCCATTATGTGAGCTTACCAAGATCAAGTTCTTAAGCTGAATGCCTATTCAACTCGTGGTTTACAGAAAGATTCTTTGTCATAAGACTGTTTACACTAGAATGTCACAAAACTCACACTATTTTCTATCCACAGAGCTGGATGAATTAGTTGCTTGTGGGCCGGCAATAATTCCGAGGTTACGGATTGTGTTGAGTTGTCTACAATTTTTGTTATACTTTGTGCAATCAGTGGAGCTGAACTCACATTGAATATTATCTTAAATTTGAAACTTAGGAGTAAGATCTATCTTTACGGGGGAGCTTGAAGATTTTATTAATGTCGGGCACACCAAAGTTTTCTTAAAGAAAGTAGGGGGATAAGACTTGAAGCTTTCAAGAGATGCTTACTTTATAAAACTTTGGGGGGGGGGGGATTGTTAGGACTAAAATAGTCGTAAGTATTTGAAAGTTTTATAAAGTCTTTTACTTTGCATTGTATTGTAATATTTGTAATTGGGCTTAGGGGGTGTTGGGCTTTATCTTGTAAATATCACCTAACATGTATAAATAGCTGACATGGGCTAAGATTATCATGTTATTCATTTCTGTATTTCACATGAGAGTCGTCTGATTGAGAGAGTGTTTGTACGTTTACAGTTTTCATTGAATAAGAGAAGCTGGTCGGTTGATCAAATTCATGTTCTTCTTCATCTCTCAATCTGTTCTATCAATTTACCTTGAATTGTTGTATGATTTGGACTCATAAAAATGCCTCATTAAATCTTTATGATTATTCAAAAAATGAGTGTTTCTCAAGATACGGGTGAATGTTCATACTCTAAGTCATCTCTTGAAAATCTGGTTGAAACGATTCCTATTTTAGTGTATTTTGGGAAGTCTGATTATGATGTGCATGACAAATATGAGTCAAGTTCTGTTACAAATGATAAGATATTTACAAGAAGATAATCAGACTTGCGAAAGCAATAGTTACATGAATGTGGCTTTTGATTACTCTGATTTGAATAAAAGTTACAAAAATAGAAAATCATACTTTACTTATTAGGATTATGATATTGCTTATCAACATGAAAGTCTTGACAACGGGTCTAATTATGTGACAGATGTAAAATCTGAATATTGTTCAAATTCTGGTGATTCTAATCAGTGTTTAGAACAATGCATTCAAGTGTCTGACTTCATTGTTGATAAATTTGAAACTAAAGTTCAGATGAAGTCAGATTATCAAAGTGATAACTTTGAGATACCTGTTAAGAGTATTTTAGATATTTGAGTCAACTGAAACAAACTACGATTCATATGCTCAGACTTATGATGACAATGTAAGTTCATAAACTACTAATGAGATTAAGCAACAAGAATCATCTAAGCCATTTGAATTCATTAATCAAATGTCTGAATCATTATTTGTTGGGTTAATGAATCCAAATAATTCAAATTACGAACTTGAAGTGGAAGATTTGTTTATTGTTGAAGTGATTGATAAGAATGGAAATCTTGTCTATAAAGCAAAGGAAGAAATCGTTGAAGGTGATGTTTTAAAATATGAAATTAAAGTACCTAATAAGCTATATGTCCAGTATTTTTAAAGTCTGATCAAAACCTGGATGCAAATATTCAAGGCATTTCAAAATCATCTTCCAACAAGAATGAATGGAAAATTCACTCAAATCCTGAGTTTGATAAACAAGAATTAACATTACATTCAACACTTTCATCAAAATCTGAAACTATGGTTAAATTTGAAGTTGTAAAAAATCTTAATTTTTTAGAAATTGGTGTCTTCCGGTACAAAACCAAAAGTATCAACTAGAAGGTTACTAAATCTAAAAAAGGTAAATTTGTGTTATTTTCTCCTTCTAACTATAAATCTTTGCATGTTTCAGAAAACAAAAGAGAAAAGGATTTAGTCTGGATACAAAAGAGAAGTAGTCAGGATTCATCAAATGTAGTTTCAAAGAAAAAACATGTACTAGCTAGGATATCTGTTGTTGAAACTAAGACCAATATGAATTATTTGTTGCTACTAATGTGTCTTATAAGCATACAATTAATCATTTTGTTAAGAAAAATTCAACTAATTGTTTGTGACGTAGACATAATAACGTTAGTATAAAAACACTTGCATTGTGATCATTGTGAACAACATAAATTCAAGCTAAATTCAGAAAGTTTCAAACGGAATTTAACTAATTGGAATAAAGCAGCATATAATTCAGGATATTCTAATGCTCACTAAGAAGATGTTACTAAGAATTTTTCATAATTCTAAACTTTCAAAGAAGTCAAAAGCATTATCCAAGTCTTCATTAACTATTATTGACAAATCTGTGATGAAGTGGAAACCTGTCTTTAAGTCTGAGCTTTCAAAAGCAAAATCTAAATATGAACTTATTAAGACTTGGAGACCAAAAGCAAAATCAACAATCTCAATAAGTTCTTCATCTTCAAAGGATACTAACTCTAAAGGACCCATTAAAAGATGGGTACCTAAATCTAAGCAATTAAATTTGTAGGTTCGTCATGTGTGGATCTTTGACTCTAGATATTCAATACATATGAATGGATTCAAGCATTTAGTGATCAATTATAAAGAAAACCCTGAAGGAACAGTTAACTTTGGAGATGATGAGAAAGGTTATGTAAGAGGACATGGTGCATTAACAAATGGCAAAGTCACCATTCTGAAAGTACTATGTGTTGAAGCTTTGAAGCATAATCTATTCAACATTAGTCAATTCTGCGACAAGCTGTATGATGTCCATTTTCATATAGAAGGTTGGATTATCAAAGATCCTATCGGCAGTGAAGTTTTAAGTGCAAGAAGAGATAGTAACCTTTAAATTGTTAACTTTCCTACTTCAGATGTTCCAAAAGTTATGTGTGTAGTTTCAAAGACTACCAGAGAAGATAGTTGGATCTGGCACAAAAGATTATCACATCTCAATTTCAAAGGCACTAATAAGTTACTAAAGAATGATCTTGTAAAGGTGCTTACCTGGTATCAAATTTGAGAAGGATTCAATGTGTTCTACTTGTGAAATTTGAAAGACGAAAAGAAGTTCTCATAAGTCTAAAGCATTTTCTTCTTGCAAATCACCTTTAGAACTCAAACATATGGATTTGTGTGGTCCAACGAAAGTTCAAAGCATAAACGGGAAGAAATATATTGTAGTTCTGGTTGATGAGTATTCAAGATACACATGGATGGAGTTATTAAGAGCAAAGTTTGATGCTTCAGATGTTATCATAACATTCATTAAAAGGATACAAGTGTTTCTTCAACTTCCAATTCAAAATATAAAGAGTGATAATCACACTGAGTTCATAATAAAGTTCTCAGAGTTTTTTTTTATCTTCAATAGGAATCTCAAACAACTTCTCACTATTAGAACTCCTCAGAAAAATGAAAGAAAGAACACGAACTTGTAGAAACAGCAAGGACAATCTTTTCATACTCAAACTTACCTTTGTTCTTATAGGCTGAAGTTATCTCTGAAACTTGTTTTACTTAAAACAGGACAATCATTACTAAAAGGCTTAATAAAGCTACTTATGAAATTACTAATCTTAAAAAGCCTAACATTAAATTCTTTCACATCTTTGATTGCAGATGCTTTGTACTAAATGATAGAGGCAATTTTGGAAAGTTTGATAAAAAGACTATTGAAGGAGTATTCATAGGTTATTCAACCTTATCAAAAGCCTATAAAGTTTTGTTAAGTAGACTAAGGTTGTACTTGAAAGTAAAAATTTGACCTTTGATGAAAAGTTTATACAGACTTCTGTACAAAGACAATATAGGACTCAAGCTAGAAATCTTAGCTTTTGTACAAAGCTATACAGGACCTGAAATAAATCAGACTAAGACTTCTGAATCTACTTTGTCAAATTCAAGTAATTCAGTACTCAAATTTATCGTTTGAGAATTTGTTTGATAATTCTCTGGATATTAATGCAGATCATCAAAATCTAAGTACTTCCAGAGAATAAATTGTTCCAACTTCAGATTAACCAAATACAAGTGAAACAAATTTATCTGGACCTACTGAAGTGATTGTTGATTCTTCCTCAATCTCACAAAGTGAAGAAATCTCTGAGCCTGCTACTCAGAACATGAAACATATAGGTCAAAATTCTTCTTCTACGTAAAATACTAATCATGTTGTTTCAGACTTATCCATGTAAGAGATTCAATCTGTTGAGGGGGAGCAACAAGAGGAACAACCAGAGATACATGCCATTCATGAGGAAAATGATAATCACAATAATTAGACTACGATTCAATCTTTACCAAATGTAAACACGTGGACTAAGGATCATCCCCAACATCAGATTATTGGTGAACCATCTAGTAGAGTAAGAACTAGATCTGCAATGAGGCATTACAAGATTCAAATTGGGTTCTTCATATGCATGATGAACTTTTTCAATTGGAGAGAAACAAAGTCTAGATGTTAGTTCCAAGACCTAAAGATAAGTCAATCATTGGAACCAAATGGGTCTTCAGAAATAAGAAGGACGAAGATAGGGTAGTAGTAAAAAACAAAGCTAGACTTGTTGCCAAAAGATATTGAAAAAGAAGGAATTGACTATGGTGAGACCTTTGCACTAGTGACTAGGTTTGAAGCCCGAAACTTCTTCGTAGTGGCTCCCTTCCATGCCTCATTTCATAGGAAACCTCAAAGTGGATCTATTTCATTATATTCCATCCGTGACAAATATAAAAAGAAACCTTGGTTTATCCCAAGCAAATTACTTCTTTTTCAGGATTTTTCTTGCCTATGCAGCACACAAGAACATTAAAGTGTATCAAATGGAGGTTAAACCTGCTTTTCTAAGTGGTGGACTACATCAGGAGGTATATGTTGGTCAACCTAAAGGCTTTGAATATCCTAAGCATCCAGATGGTGTATATGTTTTAGACAAGGCTTTGTATGGGCTAAAATAGGCTCTAAAAGCATGGTATGACACTTTGACCGACTTTCTCATTAAGTCTGGATTCAAGAAAGGTACTATTGATACTACTCTTTTTCTGAAGAAGCAAGGTAAGGATTTAATCTTGATTCAAATTGATGTGGATGACATAATTTTTGGGTCAACTAACAAAAAATATTGTAAGAAATTTGAAAATTATGTAATATAAGTTTGAGATGAGTATGATGGAAGAATTGACTTTCTTTCTTGGGCTTCAAGTTAAACAATCTCCTGAAGGCATATTCATTAATCAAGCCAAGTATGTTATAGATATTTTAAAGAAATTACTTAACATAAATTTCACAACCCTATATTCTCATATAAGATAACTTTGGGATATTCCCAATCCACAAT
The DNA here is from genome assembly GCF_001531365.2 of Cynara cardunculus var. scolymus. Classification (NCBI taxonomy): domain Eukaryota; kingdom Viridiplantae; phylum Streptophyta; class Magnoliopsida; order Asterales; family Asteraceae; genus Cynara; species Cynara cardunculus. The sequence continues at coordinate 28,099,454 of NC_037540.1, read as the reverse complement.
TCATATGGGGTATTTGGTGCATTATTCAGTATCTGGGCAGCTATTTCTAGGGCATATCCCTAGAAACTTCTCAACACTTCTTAGACCCTGTAGAGTGGTACAAATGTGAGTACCACACTTGTATCCAATACCCAAGAGTTATAATCAGAAGTAAATTGTAACACCCCACATCATATATTGCATGTAACACATACTTCATTCAACAGAAATACATGTATTACACCACTTTAGGTCCCAAAGTACAAGAAATTATCATACAAATACATGGTTTAAAAATTCCAAAATACAATTGTTGTACTGATCAACATTCATCTACAAAACTGGATTCAACATGAACAGATCTTCACACAGATATACATATAGGAAAATATCACATTTTTCTCTTTCGCTTACCATCACGTAACTCAGCAGTTCCTGCAATAAGTATTTAAAAATACAAAATGAGTGTTAGACCAGAAGGTCTAGTGAGATCCATTTTTCCATGTAATTGCAGAGTGAAGATCACCAAAACTTAATTTAAAATCAACTTTTCACATAAACAAATACATAATCATTTAATCCACATTACCAGTGCCCTGCTGATTTCCACAGCCAAACATTTGACTTTATAAATACATATTAAGTCAATCAAGCTAGAACCCTTCAGGTTCCATATAACTCATCTCTTGAACCTTTTCATCAGAAACATAGTTTATTCAAAGCCTCTGCCCAAAAGCCAGTTATCTTCTCCTCAATAACATCCTTACTACGATTTCCAATAAGAACCATGATCTTGTGTGATAACTGAATCTTGGTTATTACCTGAGGTAAAGAATACGTGATTATTTATTATGTGCTTATGTGACAGCATGATAAATTTGTACATTTGATCATGTGGGTATGCGAATTTTATGCATATATGTGAATTATATGTATATATATGTATATGTATACAAGAATTATATATATATATATATATGTGTGTGTGTGTGTGTGTATGTATGTATGCATGTTATAAATATGGAATTGGGTGTATGCATATATACATACATGCATGATAGATGTTTGCATAGGGTGGTGTAGCTGCCTTCCCTGTTTGGGAAGGGTATAAAAGGAGATGGAAATCTCCATTTCATCTTCTTACTATTTTTGAGAATATTTGAGCGATTTAAAGTAATAAGTGCTGACCGAATTTGATCCTTATTTGCATCCCAGGAAAACTTTTCAAAAGAATTGCCTTAGGTGAGTGGTTTAGCAGCTTTGAAACTCTTTATAATTGCATAAATTGATTGTATAAACTTTTCATTCGATTTGAAGTTTAAACTATTTGAATGTTGTCCGGATTAAACCTAAACCGGATGAGGGTTGAACGGTTTAGTCTTAAACCGGATGAAGGATGAGCGGTTTACTACTTCATCGATCAAAGCTTGACCGGATCTAGACTAAATCGCTTAAGGTATGAGCGATGTGGCCTTAAACCGGATGAGAGTTAAGCGATTTAGACATTATACCGGGCATGTTTTAACCGGTTTACAGATTGAGCGATTTATGAATTACTGATCATGTGTTGAAAATTTTGAACGGAGAAGTAGGAATACGACTATGAGATGACCGGTTTATTTTAAATCGGACAAATATGCATAGTGCTGTCCGGATTGGTAATCCGTACAAAAGTAATGGAATTTTATTCTAAGTATTAATCGGACAAAGCCTTGTGAAGTCTTGTCTGGATTTGCTATCCGGACGAGATTTGACCGGGTCATGATTAGGCATGTTATTTTGATTCTTTTAACAAAGAAGTTGGGAATTTTGATAAAGAATGATTTTGGAACTGATAATATTCCATTGACTGCGATCTATTCTATATGGAATTGTTGTGTGAAATATTTTGATGGGAAAATAAGGGTGGCAAATTAAGGAGAGGTGTATCTTGGGATAAGGGTGGCATATCAAGGAGAGGTGTACCTTTGGATATAAGGGTGGCATTTGTATGTGTGTTATGTGATATAACTCTTACTATTATATCCTTTAAGATTACCGTGGTCTGTAATCTTTATTTCCTTGTGATTTAACGGTTTAGGATTAGGGTTCTTATTGGAAATCATAGTTTGGTCTGAAACTTTAAGTAAACCTTGTTTAATTAAAAAGGTTTAAAAGTGACAGTAGGATAACCTGGTTAGTGCAAACCTATTTGGGTTTGATGTGTTGTTTGCAAACAGAGAATTTGGCTTGAAAAGTGAAAGGTATTGGTATTAAGTTCTTACTTGCTTGTATATTTGTTGTATATATATGAAAAGTTGTTTTATATAAAAGTTTTGGTGATTTTCACCTCGCAATAACATAAATAAAGTAACTCACTAGACCTTGCGGTCTAAAACTCATTTTGTGATTTAAATATGTATTGTAGAAGGTTCAGATGGTAAATGAAAAAGGGAAATTGTGATATTTTCCTAGGTGCATATTTGATATAAGATTTGGCCATGCTATGTATAGTTTTGTTAGCCAAACTGTTAGGACCTGTAAATTCAGCTTTGGTATTTGAACTCTTACTCTGAATGATCTCTAGGACGATTACAGTGCAGYGGAAAYAATGATAAGAACAAAATAGAGTAATTAACCAAGAACACACAGATT
>NC_037540.1:28093712-28095969 GCF_001531365.2 Cynara cardunculus var. scolymus | reverse complement strand
TCTGTGCACCTCTGCTGCTACTAGGTTGAACACCCACTCAAGAGTCTCTGTCGAATACTTGTTCGCCTCTGTCGGATCAAAGAACCTTAGAATCTCATCCTTGTCCAGGAAAACAAACCCAAAAATGGGATTTTGGACAATGGTGTTGTGATGACATCTAAGTAACCAACTTGGCCTGTTCTTCGGAGGGGAAATCTTCAAATCTATTTGGGACAACCTCATCGCGATATCGAAGTCCTTCTGGCTGTAGTATTTTACTTGAGCACGCATTACTTCGATCAGCCTTCTGAGGGAAGTCGAATAGCTTGACCTCCTCTCCATGTACTTGTTAAGAATTTTGTGCAAGAAGATAAGGTCAAATACATAGAGGTTATGGAGGTCAACATCTGTGAACGTGTAGAGGTTGCCATCATCCCTCTTCACCACATATTGAGCATAAAGCACGGTCTTCTTCAGCATAGTCCTTGGAGATATGGTTTTAAAAGGAAGTTATCACGTGCTCTGAGAAGACCTGTTCGCGTGGCCTTGTGAGCTTTAAGAAGTGGAACTTTGTAGTGGCAGAGGGAATTCCTGTAAGCTCAGGATCGTAAGGGGGCTCTATGTCCACAGCAGAGTAACGCCACCACAGAATCTCCTCCACAGTAGTTACAGGCTCTGTACGCACTTGCTGCGTGGGAATTTTGCTCATCGATTCAAGGATCTCAGTAACCCTTCCCACTGTGGCAGATTCTGGTACTCTGGTTTCTTCTTCTTCTAGTATCGGATTCTGGGTGGACCCCTCTGGTAGGATTGGCTTGACAGTTCCTACCAGAGCGTCAAACGTACCCGTGGACGTTTCCTCCTTTGCCATTTTGGAGGAAGAGCCTTCTCCAGCTCTGGGGATAGGGGCTCTGCCCTTTCTTGCTTGTGCCTCTGCCAAAGACGCCTTTAACGCTTGAACGAGTTCTGGGTCATCATACTCTTCTTCATTTATCTCCTATGGCGTCTCAGAGCTTGACCCCTTCTGTGGAGACTCCTCTACAACTTTACCCTTGCCTTTCCCTTTAGGCTCTGGAGATTTATCTTTTGAGAACAGGGCAGCTGCAGAGTCCACTATCTTTAGTGGTTTGGCAGAGATTGTCTTCTTAGGCTCTTCTGCTTTCTTCTCTGTCTTCTTCTCCCCCTCATGACGATCATGGTCATCACCTCCTTGMTCGTCATGGATTTTGGTGGCTTCTGCTTTGCAAGAGTTAAGGGGAGCCTTCTTCAATCGCCTTAGGATTTTGGTAGCCGCCTTCTCCATTTTCTCGATCACCAACTCAACATTCACAGAAGCGTTGTTTATGTCGATCTCTGAGGCCCACTTCATTTTAGAGAGGTTGCGATAGATTTCGCTTCTGAAGGAGTCACCCTCTTTGACKAGCTTTGAAGTGCAGTCTCTAATTGATTGGTTGGAAGCTTGGGCTTCTTTGAGGAGTTGGTCTGTGTGTTTGCTCATGATATCTCCTAGGGCTTCAACCATTGCGTCTAGCTCTCTGCGAGTGGCTAGATGGTTGATGTTTGCCCTGGAGGTTTTGGTATCAACTCCATAGGTGACTGCAGAGGAGAACATCTGCTTGATCTCATCCTTGAAGGAGGAATAGTCTGTGTAGCCGGCGGTGATGAAATCAGCAGCAAACTGGGCGGCTACCTCTGATAACTCTGTCTTCAGCTTCTGGATTGAGGAAGGGTTGAGAGACAGAGTGCTGAAGGCTTCTGTGAGGTCGTCCTTATGAAGGACAGAGCTCTGAAGGGCTGAAAGAGTCGCCTTGAGTTCTGAAGTCGTAGATGTCAACTCCTTCAGAGCCTCTGTGATTGGAGCAAACGCCTATGTCGTTGGTTGAGAGGTGAACAAGATTTTCAACTCGTCCAACCTCTGGAATACCGCTGTGGTGAAGGTTTGTAACTCCCCCTTCGTCACATAGGTATCTTGGGAACCTAGATTGCCAACACATGGTGACCTAGTAGCCTCGGAGTGTGAGGCACCCTCAGCGACTAGTTTTTTGAAGTCAGCTCAGGGACTTCCACCGGATCCTCGAACATCTCCTTTTGGAGAGCCTACTAGTGTTCTGTTGATATCTTGCCTAGTAGGTTCAGAGCCTAACTCGGCAGAGGGATCGAGTGTGGACTTTGGGCRTTYTARACCCTCAGTCTCTGTGACTCTCGCATATGCCTCTGAAGCATACTTTGGTTGGTCACTCAAGTGTGGAGAGGCAACGGATGCCTCTTTGGGTTGTGA
>NC_037540.1:28092104-28093612 GCF_001531365.2 Cynara cardunculus var. scolymus | reverse complement strand
ACCCTCTGTGAGCCATCCTAGAGGCTCTGCTGTATATGACTTGTAAGCTCTTGATAACAGAGGACCATTTTCCAGAACCTCTGTGAGAGACAACAGAGGTTCTATCAATCTTGACTTTGTACGATCAAACAGCTTCTGTTGTTGGTCCTCTGTTGTCTTGTGTGGAAGAAACCCTTTTGTCAACAATTGCAGAAATCTTTTTCATACTTTTACATTAAGCAAATATTGGAGCTAACAACCATTGCACAAGTTAAGCACTTATTTACATACAGGGCAATGTCTTTATTCATTCCAGGCCACCAGTAATGTTCCCTTAAATCCTTATACATTTTATCTGCTCCCGGGTGAATTGAATATTTTGATCGATGAGGTTCGTTCAAAATTATTGATCTAAGATTGCCAATCTTAGGTATCCAAACCCTATTTCCCAAGTAATTCACTTCGTCAGATTTCAATTGAAACTTCGTCTCTATGTGGTGGAGAGTCTCATTCATCAAATTCTCTTTCTTTAACGCTTCTTTTTGATCTTTGAGAATTTGTGATTTCAAACTTGTGTTTACTATTACTCCCAAAGCCCTCACCCTTGTTGGTTTCACTCTTTCCTTCCTACTTAGGGCATCAGCTACCATATTTTCTTTTCCGGATGGTACTTAATTTCAAAGTCGTAATCACTAAGTAGTTCAACCCATCTTCTTTGTCTCATATTTAACATCTTCTGGCTGAGGATGTGTTGAAGGCTTTTGTGATCAGTAAACACAGTGCACTTGGTACCATAAAGGTAATGTCTCCAAATCTTAAGTGCAAATTGTTAGCTCTTATATTTGCTTAATGTAAAAGTATGAAAAAGATTTCTGCAAGTGGTGACAGAAGGGTTTCTTCCACAGAAGACAACAGAGGACCAGCAACAGAAGCTGTTTGATCGTACAAGTCAAGATTGACAGAACCTCTGTTGTCTCTCACAAAGGTTCTGGAAAATGGTCCTTTGGCAATAAGAACCTACAAGTCTTCTATAGCAGAGCCTCTGAGATGGCTAACAGAGGGTCTGCGGATTCGTCTTCTGTGAAGACCATGTTCTACTGTTTTTCATAGGTTGTTGGCTGCATGTGCTTCTCATGTGATTAGATCTTTAATCGACTTTATTTGGATGGCTTGGATGATTTCACACGTCTAGGTCATGTCAGAAAGGTCGTTAGGAGTCTAGTACAAATAGCAGCTTAGGCCTTTGTAATTAAGTGTGTTTCCGTATTGTAATCGTCTTATTTTCAATCAATTGAAAAACCTTTGAAGCTATTCTATTGCGTTCATCATCTTCATATCAATCTGTGTGTTTGTTAGCTCTCATTTCCTTAAATGTAAAAGTATAGAAAAAGTAAACTGCAAGTATTGACAGAAGATGATCTGTCACAGAAGACCACAGAGGACCAACAGCAGAAGATGCTCAAGCGTTCAAGTCTCAAGTGACAGAACCTCTGTCGTGTCTCACAGAGGTTCTGTAAACTGGTCCTCTG
>NC_037540.1:28089618-28091099 GCF_001531365.2 Cynara cardunculus var. scolymus | reverse complement strand
CAACTGGAACCACACCTGAAATACCTGAGCACTACGAACCACGTCCTGAAGCAAACTGGAGCGACGAGGACAAGATTATCGTCGATTTGGGGAACAAATGTAAACGTTTATTGATCATGGCAATTCCTACTGACATCTTCAAATGTATTGATCACTGTCAACTGTCCATGGAGATCTGGGCAAAACTGGAAAAGCAAATCGAAGGTGGAAGGAAAACACGAAAGAACAATCGTTTTATCTGCATCGACGAGTACTACAGTTTCAAGGCCAAAGAGGGAGAGTCTCTGTCGGATACATACGCGAGACTAAACACGTTAATAAGTAAATGTAAGAGGTATTGCATCCCGAGAACAACAGAGGAGAACAACTCACTTTTCATGAAAAGCCTTGGGGCTGAATGGATGAACATCACTATGTCCATGAAGGCCATCCTTGATTTGGAAACATGGACTCTGGAAGATTTGTTTGGATCTCTCAAAAGCCAAGAGTCCCAAGTTATGCAAATGAAAAGAAACTTGGGTGGCCCTCAGGCTCTAGTTGCAGAGGACGGGTGTTCGGGTAAGGGAAAGGAGGCAAAGGAGGTAAAGAAGGAGAAGAAGAAGAAGAAGAAGGTGGTGCTGCTTGCAGACAGTGACAATAGCTCTGAGGAAAAAGAGATCTCCATGAAGGAGATGATGAAGACTCTTGCATTAATCACAAGAGAATACAGGAAAGGTGGAGACAGAAAGGAGTACAGAAGCTTCAATCACAGAAGCTTCACAGAAGGAGAAAGATCTGAGAAGAAAGAGAAGGAGCGGAAGCCCTATCAGTGGGTTGAAGAACATAGGAAGGAAGAGCCCAAAGATGGTTGCTTCAAGTGTGGCAAACCCGGCCACTATGCTGCAGATTGCTGGTTTAAAGGACCAAGGGCACCACAGAGGGGTCCAAAAGACACAGCCTTCTACAAAAAGAAGGCTGAGTACTACAAACAGAAGTCCCTACTAGCTCAATCTAGTGAGCTAGTCACAGACGAATCCTCTGACAATGATGATCAAAAGGGTCTTCTTGCATGGGAAGACTCAGACATAGAGGATGAACTCTTCTGTGGGATGGCTGATGTTGAGACAGACTCCTCTGTGAGAAACGATCAAGAGGTATCTACTTCCTCCTCTTCTAATTCCTTTGATTTATTCATAGAGATCCTTGAAAATCTTGATACATGTCATTTGGAGCATCAAAATTTTAAAGAAAAACTTTCATTATGTGAAAAAGAAGTAATTCGGCTCACAATAGAAAGAAACCGCTTTTTCAAGATGTTCGATGAAGAGCAAACCAAGTTTTTAAACCTTGAAAATTCTTCAAAACTAAAGCTAGCCAAGGCTGAAAAAGATTTVAAWGTAAAGGTGGAAGAGTTGAGACAGATGGAGCACGAGAAATGTAATGTTACTTCTGTGAAGGAGTTCTTTCAAAAAGAAAGGGAATTTTTACATCAAGACGTGCTT
>NC_037540.1:28088080-28089068 GCF_001531365.2 Cynara cardunculus var. scolymus | reverse complement strand
AAAGCTCTGTCTCCAAGACACAGAAGCCTACTTACACTTGGCAGCAAAAGAAAAAATGGCATTTGTCTAACAAAGCTTCTGTTGCAGTAAATGCAGGAAAACCAAAGGAGGGGCAAATACAGAAGGACTTTAAAAGGATTTTGAAAAAGGAGCCTAGAATAGTGAAGGAATCTTGTAATAAGAGACCCAAATCTAGAAAGGGCTCTAAAAACAAAACATCTTTACCCTTCTTTGTGAAATCTAATGAAAAATTTATGCGAACTCCTTGTGATGTCTCCTCTTGTAATTGCTTCGATTTCATGCATACTCCTTCTGCATACATTCACCACTCTTCTTGTCAAGTCTCTCACCCTAAGAGTATAGGCTCTGGGGAGAATAAGAGACAAATTGGCGTTTCTTCCAAGAAAATTAAAGCCAAATCTAAGGATGCTAATACATACTTAAAGCAATCTAATTTTAAAGGACCCAATTGGAAGTGGGTACCTAAATTAAACGTTGTATGATTGCAGTTTCAACAACATGTGTCTACCTGGGTTGTTGACTCGGGGTGATCGAGGCACATGACTGGTACAGTAGAACTTTTGTCTTCTTATTTGCGTGAAGAAGGAGGCTCTGTGGCATTTGGTGGTAACCAGAAGGGGAAGATCAAGGRTTASRGGATGATTGTGAAGGGAGAGATCAAAATGAACCAGGTCTCTTACGTGGATGGGCTTAAATACAATCTCATAAGTGTCAGCCAACTCTGCGACAACGGTCTGGATGTGCTGTTCAAGGTTAAACAATGTATCATGTACAAGGTAGATACATTGATAGAAGTGATGAGAGCCGACAGAAGGGGAGACTTGTACCTTCTGTGCTTTGACTCGTTAGATGGCAAAGAAGAAGTTAGTCTTGTCTCCTATGTGAAGAACGAAGAAGCTTGGCTTTGGCATACCAGGTTTTGTCATCTCAACTTTCATACTCTTGACAAACTGGTTAAGCTGAGTTT
>NC_037540.1:28083053-28084355 GCF_001531365.2 Cynara cardunculus var. scolymus | reverse complement strand
AATAAAATGTTTTAGTTCACAGAAGTCTTTTCACAGAACCTCTGTGACTGCTTACAGAGGCTCTTTGAACGGATCTTCTGTGGACACTTCTTCTGAAGGATTTTAAAATGGTTTTTATTCAAGGGGGAGCCAAGTAAGCTGGATAAGAGGGGGAGTTTTCAAAAATTAAAACCACAGAAGGTGCAAAAATGTTTGAATTATTTTGTTCTCAGAGGTCATCTCATCAGAACCTCTGGCGCTTCCAACAGAGGCTCTGTGAGTTGAGCTGAGCAAATACTCATCTCTCTGTCAATTTTCTAAAACCGTTTAGGTAAAAAGGTGTAACAATTATAAGAAGACCCGGCATATATCACAGAGGCTTTGTAACCCTTAGGCCTCTGACAGAACTCTGTTAATAGTTCTTGTCTATTGATATGGTGCGCGTGGTTCTATGGATAAGGGTAAAAACAAACACGCTCGTGTCAGTAAAAGGAAGCGCACGTCATCAATCGCACGTCTTCCCAATACGGCGTGTCATACTTTTTGAACCGTTTCACCTAAATCCACTCATCACACGACCTTTCGTACTATAGACGGTTCAATTTAAAAATCCTTACCTATAAATACCCTCCTTCCCCCCAAATTAAAACCTTACGCTCACAAAAATCTTCCAAATACGAACCTGCAACTTGCAACTCTCTCAAGCTTCCTGCAACAATGTCTTCCTCAAGTGCATCAACTCAGTCCGTTAACGCCTCAAGCGATAACGAGGTCACTCAAGCTCAAGCCCTAACTTCGCACACCCTGTCCTTTGTGCAAAACAAATACGAAAAGAACGTATTAGTGAAAAAGCCTAATAACTATTACTTCGTCCCCTCAGGATTTCCTGAAAATACCTTCACTTTAATGGAAATCTTAAGAAACCATCCCCTTTTCTATGCTTTGACTGCTACTCGACCTACACCTGAAACTTATCTCACACTGTTCTTGCTTAGTGCTTATTTGACAACCCTCGATAATTCTGGGCTAACCATTGTTGGTTACGCCTCTCATCCAGTAAACAAATCACTGGTTCCACTTGAATTAAATGTTGAATCTTTGAGAACTGCTTTACATTTGCCCACTCTTGCACAATTCAACCTAAATGCCTATGCCGCCACTCCTACAGACGAAGAACTAATCCAATTTTTGGAGTTCCATTCCTATGCGACACCGATTACCAAAAGGACCCAGTTCAGGCATAAGGGACTACCCCCTGTGTGGAACACTCTATTCTCCATCATCAATTGCTGCCTCACAGGGAAGGTAGGTAGCCATGACCAA
>NC_037540.1:28081886-28082953 GCF_001531365.2 Cynara cardunculus var. scolymus | reverse complement strand
TTGATATCTCCTCCCTTCTGTTCTGAGGACGCAGTAATAGGTACAGATGCACCAGTTATCGGTGTACTAGCTCCAACTTCCTCTTGCTCAGAATTTCTTTCCATATTTGGATCAGTTTGGTTTGTATGTTTCAACAAATTTACCAAACTTTCCTRRAATTTTCCCAGCTCAGCTGCCAACATATCTTGAGTAATATATTCAGGGTYAGAAACATTACGTCCACCCCTAATTCTTTCGTGACCATGACCAGACATTGCACTTTCTTGAGCCGTCAATTCATGTTCCTGTCTAGTACCTCTACCTCTTTCTCGTCCTCTACTACGACTTCGTGTTTCAATTACATTTTCTGGATTYTCTTCTTGCATAACATTCCTTCTTCCACGACCTCTTCCATAACCAGCAGAGGTTCTTTCAGACTGATTGGGATTATCTACCATTTTCTCAATTCGTAACCTTTTCTGTCAYATTTAAACACACATGATTATTCTCATAATCATAACATAGTAACACATAGCACATTTATCCTCCTGTCTACTCATAACTCAGATTATATCAATCATATATAATCTACCTTTCTCATAAWAGTTTYAGCTATAACATATTCTCATGTTCATAGACCCAGTGAAACCTATTATCTTAACYTTCCACACCWCTAGTTTAAGTCTAAGTATTTCGCAAATACCCAGATCCCTTAAACTAAAGCTCTGATACCAACTGTAACAACCCTCAYATYYCAWATACATATAATTCACATCATCATTCTTATAATACTAAAAATAGTATTATTACAAAACATGAACTATCAAAATGTATCTTTAATAGATATGCATAACAATCTAATATCAGCTATTAGACTTTTCCCTCGCCTTTATCTTTCAGAGTACGCTGTCCTGCAAAACAAATTAATCCACCATCTGAGCGTTAGACCAAAAAGGTCTAGTGAGTGTATAATCTCATACAACAATATATATTCCAAACATTCAGTTTAGAATCAAACCTGTTCTGAAACATAAACATATTTATGTTTCTCGCGAATTACACCGCCATCTCATTCTCTTATCTCATTC
>NC_037540.1:28068153-28080646 GCF_001531365.2 Cynara cardunculus var. scolymus | reverse complement strand
TTCTCATTTTTATGTCATTTCTTTATTTTATTTATTTTCATTATAATTTAATTTAAGTTTAATAATGAAATAATTTATTTTTGGTTTAATAATATAACATTTTATAAAGATAATAATTAACAGTACTTTACACATAAAAAATAGTTTTTAAGAGTTTTTGTCAAATGATTTATAATATAGTATAGATAACTAGTTGGATATCTGCACAAGGCGGCGAGATGTCATTTTTTTTTGTAAATCGAATGTATGAAGTTTATGATCATTATAAACTTTAATTTTTGTAACGGTAGACTGACTAGAGATTTGGAAAGAGAATTGCGCAATTAACGAATTTCTAACACACACATCAGTTGTTATTCTTAGATTGTTTAATAATAAGTTTCACTTAATGCAACTCATGATCAACAAAAAAAAACCCAAAATTCATGTTTAAACAAAACAGAGATATAATCATATATAATAATATAAATCGACACATACAGGATACGATAAGATACCACTTGAAGCATCCATATGTAGACATGCCCTGTAAGAAAGGTGTTATGATTATAATAGATACATACCAAGCGTAGTTATAAAAAATGTGTAATAATAAGTAGTCGTTTGTATCTTATTAATCGCATAAAACTTCTTGATACACCACGTTTGATGTGTAGACTCCGTCACAATTGAATTTTTTTTGGTAGACTTTACTAATACCTTTGTATTTTCACGTGATGTCCCTCTTGATAATGCCACACAAAGGGTGTCCGTGCGAGAATATTGATTCTGGTAGATATACACCTACATTAGGAATGGTCTGTCCTTGAGCTTTATTGATTGTCATAGAAAAGTTAAGCTAGACTGGAAACTGGTTTCTCTTCAATTTGAAGGGGAACATGTTATCTTCAGATGGACAAAGAGGAATTCTCGGTAAAAATACTCTCTTTCTAAAATGTTGACCAACAGTTATTTCTGCATCGATTACATTCTGTTGAAAACCTCTACATATCAATCTAGTGACATTACATAAGCCACTAGAGGATCGATATTCAGCAATAGTATTATTAGGCATCTAATTTTGAGCCGGAGGTAATGCGGGGGCAAACCATTGACAGTCAGCGATTTTAAGAACTCCATTGGATAGAAGTTATTTATGTCATCTTTTGCTTCATCAAAATTGTAGTAAACCTTTTCATCCCCCCGAAATCTATCAATCAACTGATCATTAATCTAATTGACATTCTTATGTTTTGTTGATAATATCACCCTCGAAATGATATAGTCTGAATCGCCTCCCTTGATTTGCAGAGATGGAAATATTGCGTCAATCAAATCATGCTTTGAATCTTTATCAGTATAGACAATGTCTATGTCATCAGGAATGCATATAAAGCTTTCTTCCATCATTTCTTCATCTCCATCACCCACTCGTAATAGAAAATCTAAAAACCATGGATCAGTTCGTTCTCTCATATTGAGAGTTGAACATATTTTTTTAATTGAAGACCAAAGAGGTGACATTCGTAGGCTTGAATCTACAATATGTGCTAGGGTTCCACGTCTCACGACCGGTAAGACCTGTCTAAAATTGTGAGTCTCAATATCAAACAACAATTCAAGATTAAAGATGAAGACTGAGAAAATTAAAACATGAAATTGATGAAGAACCGACCAGCTTCATATTATTCATAAAAGCAGTAAACTACAATTCTCTCAATCTCACTATATGACTCTCATTAGGCACTACAAAATGAACAACATGCTAATCTTAGCCCATGAACCATTCCTCTTAGCCCAATTACAATGATATTACAATACAATACAAAGTAAAGGACTTTATAGAACTTTCAAACATTTAGGACTATCTTGGTCCTAACAATCTCCCCCCCGGAGTTTTATAAAGTAAGCATCTCTTGAAACTTCAACTCTTCCCCCTGCTTTCTTTAAGAAAACTTTGGTGTGTCTGACAATGATGAAATCTTCAAGCTCCCCCCCCTGAACAAAGCTCTTACTCTTTAAGTTTCAACTTTAAGATAGGATCCAATGTGAATTCAACACCAGTGATTGCACAAAGTACAACTAAAACTATAGATGACTCAACACAACCTTGAACCGCAGAATCATCGCTAACCTGAAAGTAGTAGATTCATCCAACTATGGGATAGATAAATGTGCGAGCCTCATGACATTCCAGTGCAAATAGTCTTATGACAAAGAATTTTTCAGCGAACCACGAGTTGAATAGGCATTCAGCTTAAAAGCTTGATCTTGGTAAGCTCACAAATTCGGGTAAACATTAAAACCGGAGAGAAGTATCAACAATAAGCACATAGCTTCAAGACCAACAAGTCAATCAGATAGATAAGTCGATTTCCTTTAACCTTCCAAAAAACTGAATAACCAGAAGCAAATCCAAAATTCTCAGCTAGAAGAGTGATTATGAACACTCAAAACTCTTAGATGACAACCCTAACATTAGAAAAATGATTGTAGACTATCAAACATCTAATTGATCAGGTTAGAAGAATGACTAAGAACACTCAAAGATCTGACAATTTCCAGAATCTTTAGAACATTGATTGCAAACCTTCAAGACCTCTAATTGATAACCCCATTACCCGTAGCTCAATTACAATGATATTATAATACAATACAAAGTAAAGGACTTTATAAGACTTTCAAAAAATTTGGATTATTTTGGCCCTAACAAAAATACCTCCCATAACCATTATTTTTCCACCGAATGAGAGTGTCACCCTTGTGATGTCTTGCATTGTTTGATCAAGCGCCTCCATCGCTTGCCTCTTAGACATTGATGCTTCGTCCTAAATGATTATTCTTGCATCATGTAGCAATTGAGCAGGCTCACTTTATTTTTTTTTATGTTGCACATAGAGTTGTTATTGAGATTGCAGGGAATCTTAAATTGGGAGTGAGCTCTTCTCCCGCCCAAACATATTTTTAGTTGCAACACATGAAGAAGCGGTAGCGAGAACAATGAGACCACAAGAACGAGTGTTAGCAAGCAATGATTTGTACAAAAATGTTTTTCCAGTCCCACTTGGACAATCTATGAAGAACACTCTTGAACAATCACCGTCTACGTGCTTCATGATCTCATCGTAGGTGTATTTCTGGTCGAAATTAAGGAGTCTCGGGCACACAAGTGTTCATCTTCCATACTATGGAGTATTACTCTTGTACCTCATAAAAACTTCCAAATTGTAAGTTGGTATCTACATTTATCTTTGAAAGATCGAAATCATCAAGATTTTTACCCATAGATTGTAGAAAGGTTATGATGTCAGTTAGCCGAACTCGGTCAACACTTTTGCATTGTCATCTATAATCTTCTGAAAGTGAATCGTAATGCTCATCCCACAAATTTCGAACAACTCCTGGCTCACAATAAATTAATATTGTCGCAAATAGCCTTCTCCGCAAGACATTGTGATAAGTTATCGTCTGTCTCTATTAAGCCTCTCTCAAGTGCTACTTTTGGAATATCGGGTATACTATTGCATTGACTGTGAATAGATCTTTAAAATATATAGGCCCACTAATACGAGATAAAAGTAAACGTAGGTAGTACCGCTCTCCTTCGGTGGGATTAGCATAAACCAGTTGTCCTATCATTGATCCTTGTTTTCTTGGATTCCAACGACGTATGCTCGCATTCCATGTGTAGTGTTTTGGAAATTCTTTGTATAAATATGGTGTTGCACTCTCGTCTTCTTTGTTTATGTCGAAAAATGCAGTCAACATTATTCGTTTACCACTCTTTCTAGTAACAATATCTGTCATTATATCATCATCTCTGAACCTAACCATCTTCTTATTAGGGAGATGGAGTTGCAAATCCATAACAAAAGGTTGAATTTGAGAAAGCGCAAAGCTAAAAAACTGCCACATTGCCTCCGGGGGGGGGGGGTGAGACATAACACGCATCTTGAAACCTTTTAATCTCATTAATAACACTTTCTCCTTCGTCTGGATCTATATGCATAACTTGTTTATCATGACCCTTGTAAATATATTTGAAGAGATATTTTACAAATGTTATACTTCAGCAAACCTCAACATTAATATGACAGTTGAACAACATTAACAATTTTGGGTTATACGGGAAAACCCATTTATTATCCAGTGTATTGCCCCATACATTCACATCTCTTCCGATATTTCTCCTCTAGTACAATGGATATGAGTTCTCAGCTTATGTTGTCTTGTCGTTGAATTGCCTAGGATATCTAAAACGACATTTTTTTGCCTCACCTTGCATGCAAGGACTGGACGGTCGCAAATGACCGCAAGGACCATGCATCATGTGTTGGACAACCAACTGGTGCATTTTAAGATACTTTGTCGGGTTGGGAATTTCAGCACATACAATCTTATCGTAATGATCTGGATTGGTCATTTTGTCATCAAGTCTTATTATCATGAGGAAATGTGCATGTGGCAAACCACACTTCTAACACTCGATGGCATAAACATATGCCTTGACAGTGTTGAGGATCTTCTTCTGGAAAAGTTGGTCCTTTAGATCCTCTAATTTGGCACGAAAAATTCTTGCAACAAGGTCCTGCCAATCTGGTGCAGTCTGACCGAGAAATAGCTCTTTAAGGATTTCTGGCCATTTTGTATTGCACGTTATTGTAAGTAATATATTGGGTTTCCCGTCATCTTGAACTAAAGCCATGACATCCAAATATTGTCGCCACATGTCATGTGGGCCTCCTATAAAACTTGCAGGCAACACAACTTGTTGTCCAACTCTATTTGGTTGAACCTCACCGACATTAACATAATCCACAATGCCTTCATATATATCCACTCTTATTTTGGTTTGGTTAAGTTCACAGAAATGCAAACGTAAAGTCTTGATTTTGATGTAGGTATCTACCAAGAATTGTTGTAGTAATCTCCCCCCCACAATAGATTCACATTATCGTTTGAATGAATCTGGAACTTATAACAATAGTATTCCCGCATAGCTACAATATTTCTACCCCTTCTTGCATAAGTCTCCATGTAATGTTTTTGTTGGTCCCGTTAGGGTCTACAAAAGTTTTATAGAAACATTTTGTAGAAAAGGGGGTGAATACAAACACAGGAAACTTTCAAATTTAAAAATATATATTGATAAAGAAAGATCAATACAGATTTTTACAAGATTGTATGCGAAAATAGATAAGGTAAAGATAACCTATCTAAAACAATCTAAGTTTACACACTAATGATCTTAGCAAAGAGAAAAGATTTGCTGTTAAAACTAAGAAGGAAATAAGTTCTTTCTAGGTAAGAACTTTTAGAATACTTTAAAAAGGAATTCTAACTTGCTTGAAGATAAACGTAAGTGTTTTTAGATGTGTGTGTTTTTTCATGTATGCACGTAAGGATTAAGGTATCTCTGCATGGAGATAACACATCTATTTATACCCATTGCATTAAATGCACATTTAATGCAATGGAGTAGGGTTTAAACACGTGTCAAGCTTTTAGAGAAAAGCTTGTCCTTTGCTACATTGAATAGTACAAAAGCCTATTCATGAGCAGACATCCTTTCATGGAGTTGGTGGGTAGTAAAGTCAACTAATCGGCTCCGTACCGTACTATAGAAAGGGTATGGGTTTGTCTTTTGTGTGTGGAAGGACAAGGCAAAAACAATATTGCACAACAAGCTTCATTTGATTGCTGAATGCTGGAATAACCCTAAAGGTCACTTCAACATTCGCTGAGGCTTGGGCAGTTTTCACACATATGTTGACCAGATTGTAATCACTGAACGCCGCTTCAGATCACGAACGAGCCAGTCACTAATCTTCAGTTTTAGTGTTTGACTATCGCTGAAGGTTCTTTGGTGTGAGTTTTATCTTGTTGAAGTATCACTGTCGCTGATGGATTTACAATACATGTTTCAGCGATCATTGAACAGATTCAGTGATGATCGCTTGAACTGAAAGACATAAAAATAATACTTCGTAAAAGGTAAAAAGGATTATCATTAAATCAATGAGAGAGAGAGGATCAACAATCTCCCCCTATTTGATGATAACAAAGCAACATAAAGAAAGTTTCCTTATCAAATAACAGTAAGGAACAATTACATATAAAGTATATGACCCTTTTAACTGTTTTGGGATATTTTTCAGTGAGTCAATTTTTGTAAAACCCAAAATTTTTATATATATATATATATATATATATATGGTGCGGGTCTTTAAATATATAATCCTCATTTATTAAATTGTTTGAAGTGTTAAAATATTTACGTAGTGAGTCGAGGAAGTAGTAATCAAAATCTCAAAATGAGTTTCAAGTTCAGACCTTAAGTGAAAGAGAATGTCGAGACATGGGTAAAAGTTGTAAATTTGCGAAAGCTAAAGGGGCCGAGTCAAAGGTAAACAGGTCCAAACCAGGAGGACCTGTTCTGTAAAAGTGACATCAGACCTACAGCTGCAGAAGGGTCTGTTTTGTACCTACGCTCCAGACCTGCAGCGCAGACGTGTGAAAGCGACATCTGTCGGATCAGAGGCGAGCAAGTCCAACAGTAGGACCTGTTTTGTAAAAATCAGCAATTCAGAGATATGATACCGACCTCTCCTTTGAAGCTCCCCATTGGCCCGATTATTCAACTATTACGACAAAAACCTCAGCATATAAATAGAATTCACTTTGCTCTACAGTTTGCATTCAAACTTCTTAAGATTTCATTAAGTATCGGGAGAGAAATCGRAGCTCAAAGTCCCCATCCGAAGTCTGCGTTTAGAGGTAAAACACTCAACCATCGTCCMTGCTYCTTATTTGGTTAACTTCGTGTTAGGTCCTCTGTAAGACCTTAGTAGCCTTATGTCTCAAACCTTAGCTTTTGAGTCTGTGTAGGACCACAGAGGCTCTGGAAGAGAGACCAGAGGGGCTTTGGTCCTAGTCAAATTATTTGCTATGGGTTGGTTCAATAGAGGCTCTGGTCTCGAGGCCATAAGCTCTAGAAGAGAGACCAGAGAGGCTCTGGTATGATGTTGAATTATTCTATAAGTATGGTCGCCACAGAGGCTCTGGTCGTCACAGAGGCTCTGGTCATTACAACCAGAGGCTCTGGTCGCCACAGAGGCTCTGGTCGCCACAGAGGCTCTGGTCTCCACAGAGGCTCTGGTCGTCACAGAGGCTCTGGTCANATTACAACCAGAGGCTCTGGTCGCCACAGAGGCTCTGGTCGCCACAGAGGCTCTGGTCTCCACAGAGGCTCTGGTCGTCACAGAGGCTCTGGTCAATACAACCAGAGGCTCTAGTCGCCACGGAGGCTTTGGTCTCCTTGGAGTTGACTAAGTTGACCAAGTGTTGACTTTTGGTTCGTTTGACTTATGTGGTTGTTAATAATAGGTCAATTAGAGTTGTTTGAGGTATACTAAGATGCTCGTATACGAAGTTTGACTTTAGGTTGGGGCAGAATGACAATAGTTGACTTTTGTTGACTTTTTGGAGAAATTTAGATGTTAATGAGATATCATGGTATAATTATCATATAGGTTGCCGTTTGTGAGAGAAAAGCCTACTGAACGTTAACAATTCAAGGTGAGTGCATTATGCGATTTTATGGGATATATACATGATTATTATAAAAGTATTTTATCCATGATATATGCATGATATGTTTATATGCATATGATGATAACTTGATTACATTGATGTGCATGATATTTAAATATATGCATGATATGAAAGGTGATGTTGACGAGAAGGATTATGATGACTTGTTATTATCAATATGATATTCAAGTATGTGTATAATGTGAAAAGAATGACGATGATGCATATGTGATTTATGTTKTCACTTGYATGAGATRTATGTTGCATGTYACGATGAGATTTGCATTAATGAGTGAGTATTGCAAATAAATGATATGCAACTACTATGATTCGGCAAGATTCGTCCACCGTACGAGGTGGGTTGGACATGAAAGGAGGGCTTGCAATTCCGAGGTCTTGGAGTTCTCGTCCATAGAATATGCCACATACGCAAAGAAAAGTGACGAGCCGAGGCCGCACTTGCAAGATAATAAYTAAAAGAYGYTAAAASGCTGTTTTATGTGTGCATGTGATCATGAAACCATATTGTATTCACTAAGCTTTTTGCTTATACTATACATGTATATATCTCAGGTATCATTCGTCAGTAGACAAGTGAAAGGAGGAAGAAGGGACCTACGTTTTGAAATCATGCTTGATTAGACATTTTATTTAGCATTGATTATGTTAAGATATTTTACGTTTCCACTATTATGTAACAAATTATGTTAAACATATTATGTGTGTCTGAAATATTAAGTTGTATTTTCGTTCATAACATATGTTATTAAGAATGACGTCACGGCACTCGAAAGGAAAGAAATTATATATAAAAAAAATATATATCGGGGCGTGACAAGTTGGTATCAAAGCTTTAGTTTAAGAGAAATAGGTTAAGACTTCTTTTAGCCTAAGCTTAAACTTTATGAGAATCCTAGAACATGAGAATTTGGGGTGTTACATTTTTGCATCACAAGGAAGTTCGATATTTTATCAATAGATGACGTTGTGTTTTCCTTATGGACTGTAGGAAAATGGTGCACACGATACACACTAGGGCCATCAACCGGGGGAGAGGACGCGGGCGTGGGCCTGGAGGACGAAGGACACCTTATGGGCTAGGCCCAAACGATCGTTCTAGTGGGAGCCATAACATGGGACACAATTTTGGATGAGGCACTCCGAGTGACAACCCAATACCCCCGCGGGGTACAATGTCACAGGGGTCGATCTAAGAGGAAACCTCGTATGAGCCATCCGAAGAGTACACGCCAAGCTCTCCTACACGCTACAATTTGGAAGAAAAGATAGTGGCCCTTCAAGAAACGATTGATGAGTCGAAKGATAGATTGTCCCGRTCCTTAARAGAAAATGAGAAGATGAGAGGCTGGCTTGATAATCTGCAAAGGGCACACCTCAGGGCACTGACTGAAAGGGATGACTTACGGGAAGAACGACACATATTGAGGTTGAAACTAGTGCAAGAGCGGAGAATAGCTGCTAGGACATGGACTAGACGTATTAGAGATAGGTCTCGATTCTACAAAAGAGCAACCGCACATTATGTAGGTGTTGTAAAAGAGTACCTTGCCGCCTGGGTCCAGTGCTACAAAAGGGGTCCAAGGGTTAGCACACTGTGGCACTCCCAGCCGCCTGTGACTTTTGAGCAATGGATGAGGGACCCATACCCCACGGAAATGCCCTAGGGGTGAGAATTATTTGCAAGAGAGAGATCTAAAAGTTCACTTCCTATTTGTGGCTATTACCTTTTAGCAGATGTAGTACATTTTGGGGTACTTTTGATAGTTGACATTTTGGAGGCATGTTCAACTTATCCCAAAATTTTTGTAATAGGAATTTTTGTAAACAGCTTTCTCTCTCACAAGCAATGCATGGTGCGTGATATTACGTCACTTTTGTTATGAAATTCTTATTGTTCGGCCCAAGCATCTAGAATTGTATTAAGTGATAATAAATGTATGCATAATTACCAATCTAAACTTTAATTGATAATCTAACGGCAAGGAAAACACCTATCACGGTTAGAAATAAACAGATCTTAAATTAGGACTACAGGGATGTACGAGAAGTATATTGCACCTTATTACTCGTATGCGGTATTTGGTCCAAATTATTTGGAAACTGATACTTGCATAAATGATGCTTTTGGCAAAAATTGGTTGATGAAGTTGCAAATATAAATCGTATGTATGTCCTGTGCATCTAATGATGGGTTGGTTAGTAATGAGACGAGTCCCAAGAGAAAGACGGAGATTTTACCTTCTTCGCATAACAATATATATATATATATATATAACAAAATAATATGCATAAGCATGCTGACGGTCGAAATGTTCACTACTATAGAATGTCGAAGAAAGTGACAAGGTCGATGAATGTTAATGGTTGTGAAGATAATCGAGTCGAGGGTGTGATTTCAACTCCAACTGAAAGCCAGAGCGGTCCCATTAGACCAACGATTCAGCTCGCACACCCAGAAGTGGACATCGCCAAGGAGATGGAACGTTGTATGCACGATGCCTTGCCTGGAATGCTTGAATGCATTCAAACTGCAACCCTTAAGATGGTTGATGCTCACTTGAAGCACGTCGAACCTCCGAAAAGTAAAACCTATAAAGATAAAGAATCATCTAAGAATGAATCCCACAATCAGGAAGAGTCAAATAGGGAGGCACTCTTCGACCATAATGGAGTTAAGAAACCTAGTGGTAGGGGATGTAGTTACAAATCTTTCACCAGCACCGGTCCATCGGTCTTTGAGGGCAAAAATGGACCACTAGCAGCTATGAACTGGCTCGATGAGATGGAGAGTTGTTTTCTGACATGTCATTGTACACCAAATGATATGGTGCAGTTCGCATCAACCAAGTTCAAATCGAACGCTTTGCAATGGTGGAAATCAATTAGAGCCACTAAGGGACTATCTGGAACTGCATCCCTCACTTRGGAAGAATTCAAGGAGCTAATGAGCGAAAAGTTCTTCTCACCACTCCAGTTGAGGATACTAGAAAGTGAGTTCCTACAATTGGAACAAGGGAACATGACAGTAGAGAAATATRTGGAGATCTTTATTGAGAAGTTGCGATTTGCGGAGCACCAAGTGAATACCGAGATGAGGAAAGTAAATCGGTTTGTTGACGGACTGAAAAGGGAGCTTAGGAGGCTTGTTGGAATGTCAAAACCTACTACCTTTCAAGATGCGGTATAACTAGCCACCCTTGCTGAGAAGGACAGTTATGTCCCGGATGCATCTAAGAAAAGAAAGATCAATCAAGTTGGCCCAGAAAAATTCAAGAGAACTCATGCCTTTGGGGGGAAGGTGGGGCAATGCCTGTGTGCGCCACATGTTGAAGAAACCATCCAGGCGAATG
Source organism: Cynara cardunculus var. scolymus (assembly GCF_001531365.2). Lineage (NCBI taxonomy): Eukaryota > Viridiplantae > Streptophyta > Magnoliopsida > Asterales > Asteraceae > Cynara > Cynara cardunculus. Next base: position 28,069,703 of record NC_037540.1, on the reverse strand, counting down.
CATGTATGGCAAGGGAGTTTGCTTTACTTGTGGAAAGCCTGGGCACTTGTCAAAAAAATGCAAGACTAGACCTATCTGCTACTCATGTGGTGATCCCGGGCACCGCCAAAGGGAATGCCCCAAGAAGAACACAGAGCCACCAAGGCCGCTCGGAGGATCAAGCGGAAAAAAGCCGGATGCACCAAAGGGGAAGGGTCGAGTCTTCCAGATGACTGCAGAAGAAGCAAAGGACGCACCCGACATAGTGACAAGTACATTTCTAGTCAACAAAATACCTGCAAGAGTGTTATTTGATTCGGGTGCAAATAAATCTTTTGTGTCCACTAAGTTTTGCATGCGATTGGGAAGGTCTCCTACGTTACTTAGTCAAAACTTAGAGGTCGAAACTGCTGATGGTAACATCACCATGGTGCGAGAGTGTTTTGCTAATTGCACAATAGAAATTGAGGGTCAAGACTTTGAGGTCCACTTATTACCTATGGGCGTTAGGGAATTCGATGTTATCATAGGAATGGACTGGTTGTCTAAACATCAGGCTCACATTWWTTGTTTCAAGAAACTAATTYGARTGAGAAATAAGGATGGGAATGAGATCACTGTGTACGGTAGTCGGCCTGGCAGCCACGTTAACCTCATATCAGTAATCAAAGCTAGGAGATGTATTCGTAAAGGATGTGAGACGTACTTAGCATACGTCGTAAATGCTAAGATGGAAAAAGGAGCTATAGAAGAGGTCCCGGTGATTCAGGAATTCCCTGATGTGTTCCCTGACGACCTACCAGGGGTACCTCCTGAAAGGCAAGTCGAGTTTAGGATCGATTTGACACCCGGAGCCACACCGATTGCTAAATCACCATACCAACTAGCACCATCGGAAATGCAAGAACTGATGACCCAAATCCAGGAATTGTTGGATAAAGGGTTTATCCGACCAAGTTCGTCCCCATGGGGAGCCCCAGTGCTATTTGTGAAAAAGAAGGATGGATCGATGCGCATGTGCATCGACTATAGGGAGTTGAATAAGRCKACAATAAAGAATAGATACCCACTACCTCGAATAGACGACTTATTCGATCAACTACAAGGAGCAAGTTACTTCTCAAAGATCGACCTACGTTCAGGCTACCACCAGTTGCGGGTACGTGAAGAAGATGTCCCAAAGACGGCATTTAGAACTCGTTATGGGCACTACGAGTTTGTGGTCATGCCTTTCGGTTTGACAAACGCCCCTGCGGTATTCATGGACTTGATGAATCGAATATGCAAGCCCTATTTAGACAAATTCATTATCGTCTTTATTGACGACATTCTCATATACTCAAGTAACAAAGAAGAACATGAGAGTCACCTACGTACAGTCATGGAGTTACTAAGAAAAGAGAAGTTGTATGCCAAATTCTCCAAATGCGAGTTTTGGATCCGCGAGGTACAATTTCTCGGGCACATGATCAACCAAAAGGGTATCATGGTGGACCCAAGCAAGGTGGAAGCAGTAATGAAATGGGAAACTCCAAGATCAGCAACGGAGATAAGGAGTTTCCTAGGATTGG
>NC_037540.1:28065580-28067738 GCF_001531365.2 Cynara cardunculus var. scolymus | reverse complement strand
TCAGACAACGAAGATGGATGGAGCTACTAAAGGATTACGACTGTGAGATACGCTACCACCCAGGAAAAGCCAACGTGGTAGCAGATGCCTTGAGTCGCAAGGATCACGTGGCACCCACCCAGATAAAGGCAATGAGTCTAGGAGCCACCAGAAGTTTGATTGAAAGGTTATTAGAAGCCCAAAAGGAAAGCTTAATGAGAGAGAATCAAAAGATTGAGAGGATCGTGGGTCAGGCACAATTCCTCGTAGATGACACACAAGGGTTAAAACGATTTCAAGGTAGAATATGGGTCCCGAAGGTTGGACCATGTAGGGGTATGATTTTAGATGAGGCTCATAACTCGAGATACTCAATTCACCCGGGTACAAACAAAATGTACAGGGATTTAAAAGCCTTGTATTGGTGGCCAGGGATGAAGAAAACCATTGGCAACTATGTGGAACAATGTTTAACTTGCCTGAAGGTCAAAATCAAACATCAACGACCATATGGACAATTGCAATCCATGGAGATCCCAGTTTGGAAATGGGATCACATCACCATGGACTTTGTGACAAAGTTGCCTAAGACCTTACGAAGCCATGATGCGATTTGGGTAATAGTGGATCGATTAACAAAATCTGCGCACTTTCTACCAATAAAGGAAACATACACTTTGGATAGACTTGCCAAGTTGTATATTGACGAGATTGTCTCTCGTCATGGAGTACCATTGTCCATTATCTCCGACAGGGATAGTCGGTTCACCTCCAACTTCTGGAAGACTTTTCAGCGGGAGTTAGGTTCGAGAATCAAGCTTAATATGGCTTACCACCCACAGACTGACGGACAGAGTGAGAGAACCATTCAAACACTCGAAGATATGTTAAGGGCGTGCGCTATCGACCTAGGTGGAAATTGGGATAACCACTTACCCTTGATAGAATTCGCCTACAACAACAGTTACCATAGTAGCATCCAAGCAGCACCATTCGAGGTGTTATATGGGAGGAAGTGTAGAACCCCAGTTTGCTGGGAGGAGGTTGGGGAAAGGCAGCTAGCTGGGCCAGATTTAATCCAACAAACATCCGATAAGGTAGTCCAAATTAGGGAGCGACTAAAGGTTGCTCAGGATCGGCAAAAGAGCTATACCGATAAAAGGAGGAAACCAATTGAATTTCAAAAGGATGATAAAGTGATGTTGAAGGTATCACCTTGGAAAGGCTTACTTAGGTTTGGAAAGAAAGGGAAGTTGAGACCACGTTACATAGGACCATTTCGAATTATAAATCGAGTGGGAACGGTAGCTTACCGACTAGAACTACCTCATGAGCTTCAAGGGATTCATAATACATTTCATGTGTCGAATATGAAGAAGTGTTTAGCCAAAGAAGATGTTGTGGTCTCACAGGATGAGGTAAGCATAAACGAGAGATTAAGCTTCATTGAAGAACCAGAACGCATAACGGATAGAAAGATTAAAACACTAAGAAACAAGGAGATTCCGTTGGTGTTAGTACATTGGAAGTTTCACAAAGGACCCGAAGCAACTTGGGAACCTGAAGCAGAAATGAGATCTAAGTACCCCCAACTGTTTGGCTATGTTGAAATTTCGAGGACGAAATTTTCTTTCAAGAGGGGGAGAGTTGTAAAACCCAAAATTTATATATATATATATATATATATATATTTATATATATATATGGTGCGGGTCTTTAAATATATAATCCTCATTTATTAAATTGTTTGAAGTATTAAAATATTTACTAGTGAGTTGAGGAAGTAGTAATCGAAATCTCAAAATGAGTTTCAAGTTCAGACCTTAAGTGAAAGAGAATGTCGAGACATGGGTAAAAGTTGTAAATTTGCGAAAGCTAAAGGGTCCGAGTCAAAGGTAAACAGGTCCAAAACCAGGAGGACCTGTTCTGTAAAAGTGACACCAGACCTGCAGTTGCAGAAGGGTCTGTTTTGTACCTATGCTCCAGACCTGCAGCGCATAAGTGTGAAAGCGACATCTGTCGGGTCAGAGGCGAGCAAGTCCAACAGAAGGACYTGTTTTGTAAATATCAGCAATTCAGAGATATGATACCGACCTCTCCTTTGAAGCTCCCCATTGGCCCGATTATTCAACTATTACGACAAAAACCTCAGCATATAAATAGAATTCACTTTGCTCTA
>NC_037540.1:28055660-28065480 GCF_001531365.2 Cynara cardunculus var. scolymus | reverse complement strand
ACGATCAATAAAGAATGAAGCGACAACGATTCGATTATTTGAAATGTATGAGAGAAATGAATGAAGATCTGTAAGAACAAGTTTACAGATTCTGATATTAAAAAAATGAATGAATGTGTATCAGTCAAAGAAAAATAATATCAGAAAACAAAATTGAATACGAACGAGTGTATTATCACCAAAAATGATTTTTGTATAAGAGACGTGATAATAACAGTTTGAAGAATAGCTGAAACAGGTATTGAAATTATGTACGATGAGAAGTTATGCAAGTAAAATCTCAAGAAATACCTGTTCAGAAAATGTACTCGTTATCTAATAAAAAAATTATTGAACTTTCTAGAGAAAACTCCCCCTAGAAAGTAGATTAAAAGTAATGAATCATTTGCGCTCAAAAATTAAAATGAAAACATTTTAAGCACGGGTTCTAAACTGGGTGTTTAGAAACCACACTCGGTAAAGCATGGGTTCTGAACTATAGTGTTCAGAAGCCTTAGAATTTAAGCTCGGGTCCTAAACTGGATGTTTAGAAGCCTTTGTTTGAAATAAATCACAACTCCCCCTGCATCGGTGTATCATTGAAATGAAATTCTGATCAGCATAAATTTGACACACCTGCAAAATCAGATCAAGTAGATTTTGGTACCCAAACGAACTTGGGTCCTAATATGTTAGTATTTGGTTGGGGTATGTTGTAATTTCCAAACCATTTATTTCTATAAGATGTATTCTCTTCATCTGAGCTGCTTTTGTCATTCTCCGAAGCTATGTCAAGCCACTTCCTCTTCTCAGTAAGCTCTTTTGCAATTGCTGTATACTTCTTTGAAGTATTTCTTTTCTCGATAGCAAAATTGCTTTTTCTCTTCGTCTAAAGCCTTTTGCTTTAAGTCAATGCTTTYAGACAGTTTCTGTAACTGGCTCTGATAGTCTTCAGAGATGTCTGTCTTTTCTTTAGCATTCTTTTCTCTTTCCAAAATGATAAGCTGCTCAAAATCCGAGATTTGCTTTAGAAGCATCTTTGCGTTCAGCTCGAGAGAGTTAATCTTCTTCTCGTAAGATTCTCGTTCAGCTCCAAACTTTCTTTCAACTTCCATAATTCTCTTCTTTTCTATTTCCATCTCTTTCATTTCATTATTTAAAATCTTTTTAGTCTTTAAAACCTTTTCCTTTTCTAATCCCAATAATCTCCTAAACTCAGTTAGCTCATTCTCAGTCTTGTGGAACTTCTCAGTTAAATCCTTGATATCTGAATTTTTCCTTGGAGAGTTCCTCTCAGCAATTAGTTCAATTTGAACTTTCTAGAATTTGATGTGCAAATCTTTATAAGATTGACTCCTTGTTTTTCTTTCTTTGTCAAATTCTACTGTGATATTATCTAAGGATTTGTTAAGTTTATCTAACTCATATTTGGATTCATCCTTAACTTTTTCTATCTTTTCTTTATATTCTCGATGCAAAGTTTCAKTACATTTCACATTAACATAATTCTGAAGTTTAAAGTTCTTTTCCAGCTCAACATACTTTGCTTTCAATTCTTGATTCTCCTTCATTAGAACATCTGCCATTAGAAACAAATTGATCAGTTAAGGATCTATGCAGTGAAATCAGATAAAAAAAATATGAACAGTTAAAGCTAAAAAAGAATAGAAAAACACAAACACTGAAAAACTCACGCAAAAACAAATATACAATGATCCAAAAAAATCTAAACACAAACAAACTAAGAAACCAAAAATACAACTAATAGAAGTCCAAAAACACTGAATTTAGTCCAAACCAACCAATATCAACTCTTTACAATACAAATATTACACTTTTAAAAAAAATGATCTATCTGCTCTCTGAAGTGTATCTAAAAATCCACGTGTATGCTCCGCTTATCAGTTCACTTGGGCTGCTATGACTTGATCTTAATCCTAGAAAACAAAGGCTTTCAAATCTGATAAATCTGTCCGAAACCAATCCTTACTATGCCTGAAAACAATCAAATCAATAACACAGTTAGACTGCTAGCTTGAACAATATAGCCAATTCTGTTCCAGTCCTCAAGTTCACAGCACAATATTAACTATCAATATTAACTATCAAAACTGCTTCTGTTTCAGACTTCTAACAGCAATACAAAACAATAAAACCTGTTTTCAGCATGCAACAATACTAAAACAGTTTACTTCACCTGGGCTGCTGTTTTAGACAACAATTTACCAAAACAGTGTATGCTGCCAAATCACAAATCTGCTCAAAACTAGCAGTCTGCTTAAACAAACAGCATTAGTGGCTTATGGCAGAACCTCCTGTTTTAGATGAGCAACTGCTTCAAAACAGCCTTAAACAGTCTAGCAAACAGCAAAGGAAGCACTCATTCAACAAAATAACCTGCTGTCAAGACCTATGAAGCAAACAATCTTGATATATCAATAAAAACAGTTTGCTGTCAAACAAATACTGTTCACTATATAGTTGCTGTTTAACTGTTTTGTTGTTGCTGCTGTTGAACAAAACAAAAGAATGTTAGTTCACTCAAAGGAATATTAGACCTGCTGTTTCAAACAGTCCCAAAGCAGATGGATCTGGTAAAACAAATCGAAAGCAGGGCAAGACCTGCACACTGCCTAAACAAGACTGCTGTTTCAAGTCTTGTTCTGTTTAAACAACCTGTTAAGAACCTGCTATCCTGCACACTTATGTTTTAATCCCTTGCTGTCTGCGAATAACTAGCCTGTTGAGTTCAGCCTGCAACTCCTCAAATAAAACACTGCACACTGTCAAAAACTTTATGCAAAAACCTGCTGTCAAGATCACAAATAACTCTGTTGCAGCTAACTAGTTGCTGTCTAAACACAGCACAACACTTCCCTGCAAGCTTGACACTGGAAAGTCCTCAAATACACAAACAAACAGCAACCAAGAAGTATAAATGTTGATTAAAAAAACAGTAAGCACCACCTGCTATTATTCTTCTTCTGTTTGAACACAGATATAAACCTGCTGTACACTCTCACACTTGTGCTGCTGTTTTGCTGCTACTCACAATCCCGAATGCAAAACAGAACCTGTCACCTGAACTTACTGTGTGTGCACTGTTAAACCTGTGAAGGTGGACTAAATGGAGCTCTTATGCATACACCACAGATGCTTCTTGTTCACACACACAATGCTTCTATCTTCTCTTAAACCATAAACACAACAATATTTGTTGTTGCTGTTGTTAAAATACACACGGGAATATCACATACCACCTGCTGTTGGTTCATTTCTTCGAATCACAAACATAGCAGTAAGAGAAATCAAACAGCTTAAAACTCAAAAACTTCAAAAATTGAACAACCTGAGTTTGATTTAGCATGATCGGTTTAATAAACCGGACAGAGCACAACTTCAATTGAAATCAAACACAACTCAAACTAAACCGGAGAAACAGTAAACGATATGCGAATAACCTTAAATCGCTCTCTAAACCAGAGATGACTTACCGAATCAGAGCACTAATCCGGTCAAGTGTTGATCGGTATGCATGAATACCGGATAAGGAGTAAACGATTTAGATATAAACCGCTCAAGAAAACTTTACCTGCTGAACGAATCAGAGCCCTGAAATCATTCGGTGTACCTCTCCGTTCAAGAAATCCGTTTAAGCTTAGTCTCGAAACCGATTGATGAGAAGAATCAGCCGGTGAACAATCCGGCCAAAGAACGTGCGGTTTATCCCTTTTCTCCGTTCAAGTGATGAACGGTGTAGTTGAAGAGTGTGAGCAGAGCGATGAAGTACGTAAGCTTTAAGCGGACTCTTAGTCCAGTCAAGTAATGTGGGCCAAAAAATGAAAAGCCCAAAAAGTCTAAGAATTTAAATCGGGTAACATTGGACGGATTAACAAAAAAAATAACCAAACAACAAAAAAAATTAGATCAAAACAATCAAAAACACAAAAACTAATTTTTTTTTTTAAAAAAATGGATCAAAAACACTGATATTTTAAAAAAAATCAAGAACACGAAAAAATTTAAAAACACAAAAACCGATTAATTCTTGATTTAAGTTGATCAAATCACAAAAAATTGTGAATAACAAAGATTCACAATGTAATTTCGAGCATTTTGATCCTGTTTTTAACACAAAAACACAAGAATTTTATGAAAAATTCGGATCAAAAACAAAGAAAAAATCAAGAACACGAAGAACACCAAAAAAAATTCAGAAAAAAATTAAAAAAAAAACTTATCTGATTTCTTTCTATCTCTGATTTCTTGCATTCTAGCTCTGATACCAATTGTGTGTCCACAATATCTGATCAATCTTCAATAATCTTCACAATCATCATGGCAAATCAAGATATGACATTAAGATCATCAAGAACACATAAGAATATTGAGAGAGAAAGTCAAATGCTACAAATCAGTCAACTCTCTTAATACGTATGGTTTTTACAAATGAGCTCCTCTTACTTACAAATTACAAAGACCACTACCTATTTATATGGTCAAACTACAAAGACAAGTCAAAGTCAAACTTMTAAAGAAAAGTCAAACACGCTAACTTTTACAATTATAAACGATTTATAAACTTTCAAGACGAATACAATTAATACTGATTTCTCAATCCTAACACCTCCTAATAGGAAACTTGAAGAGGGAGAACCTTCTTTTTCTAAAGATGATTTTCCCCCTTTATCATCCAGTGTTAATATAAACCTTCTTGACAGAGTTATTACTCACAAATGGTATATCAAGATTACTTTAATTGTCAATAAAKAATTTATTCTTGATACCATTGCTATGGTTGATTCTGGTGCAGATTTAAACTGCATAAATGAAGGACTTATACCTTCAAAATACTTTTCTAAAACAAAAGAAGCYTTGAATACTGCAGATAATACCAATTTAAAAGTAAAATTTAAATTATCTGATTCGGTTATCTGCAATAAAGGAATTTGTTTTCAAATGCCTTTTATAATGGTTAAAAACCTATCGCACAAAATTATACTGGGAAATCCATTTTTACATATGCTTTATCCTATTCAACGAATAGATGGAAAATGAATTCTCAGTAATATTTCTGGAAATGAAGTGCTTTTTGAGTTTATTATAACTCCACAATATCATGAAATTGATATTGTCAAAAATCATTTAAAATCTAAAGAATTATTTCTTAATTCTTTAGTCAATGATATTCAATTTCAAAAAATTGAAGAAGCTTTACTTAACCCAAAGCTTCAAGAAAAAATTCTTCTTTTACAAAAGGAAATTGAAACCGATATATGTGCTGATGTTCCTAATGCTTTTTGGGAGCGGAAGAAACATATTGTTTCATTACCTTATGAGCCTGATTTTAAAGAATCCCATATTCATACTAAGGCTAGACCTATTGCAATGAATCCAGAATATCTGGAATTATGCAATGAGTCCAGAATATCTGGAATTATGCAAGAAAGAAATTCAAGATCTTCTTAATAAGAAGTTAATCCGTCCGTCTTTCAGCCCTTGGAGTTGTCCAGCTTTTTATGTCAATAATCAAGCTGAACAAGAACGARGTGTTYCAAGACTMGTGATTAATTACAAACCTTTAAATAAGGTACTTCARTGGATAAGATATCCAATTCCTAATAAAAAGGATCTCTTAAACCGATTATATTCGGCTAATATTATGTCAAAATTTGACATGAAATCTGGATATTGGCAAATTCAAATTGCTGAACCAGACAAATATAAAACAACATTCACAGTTCCATTTGGTCATTATGAATGGAATGTAATGCCGTTTGGGCTTAAAAATGCCCCCTCTGAATATCAGAGGATTATGAATGATATTTTTAATCCATATACRGAATTTWTAATTGTGTATATTGATGATGTTTTAATTTTTAGTCAAAATATTGAACAACATTTTAAACATTTAAGAATTTTTATAAATGTTGTTAAAAAAGCAGGACTTGTAGTTTCTGCTAAAAAGGTTAAACTTTTTCCTGTTTTCTTGGTCATAATATAAAAAATGGATCTATTATTCCAATTGATAGAGCCATTATTTTTGGTGAAAAATTTCCTGATGAAATCAAAGATAAAAATCAATTACAAAGATTTCTAGGATGTCTGAATTATATTTCAGAATTCTGTGAAAAATTAGCTTATATAGSTAAGCCTTTATATGATCGACTAAGGAAAAATCCACCTGCTTGGACTAAAGAAYATACTTTRGCWGTCCAACAGATTAARCAATTAATCAAGGAAATTCCTTGTTTAGCCCTATCTAATCCAAATGCATTCAAAATTGTTGAAACTGATGCATCWGATATTGGATACGGTGGAATACTTAAACAACGCCTAAAAGGCAAAGAACAATTAGTTCGATACACCTCTGGTTTATGGAGAGGTCCTAGAGTAAATTACTCAGCTGTGAAAAAAGAAATTCTTAGTATTGTATTAACAGTACAAAAATTTGAATCTGATTTAATTAATCAGAAATTCCTAATTAGAGTAGATTGTAAATCTGCTAAGGAAATAYTATTCAAAGATGTTAAAAACATTGCCTCTAAGCTAATATTTGCTCGTTGGCAAGCTATTATGTCTATATTTGACTTTGATATTGAGCATATTAAAGGGGAATCTAACCATCTACCTGATTTCCTTACTCGTGAATTTTTACAGGGAAAACATGTCTAAAAGGACAGATAAAGGAAAGGAAGTCTTAAAGACGACGCCTAAGACTGTCAAGAAAGACGTCACCACATCGTTTAAAACGATAACAATGACTGATGCTAATCAAGCCAAGCGACAGAAGATCAAAGACACTCCTAAAGAGGAAAAGCTTAGAGATGATGCTTACAAGCTAGCCTTGGCAGCAAGTCATCCTGGAGAATATATTTTCCCATATATTCCGATTTCAACAAAATGGGTAAAACCTAATGAGGTTGTATAATTTTATTTTAAAAATAATGCTGACTCTTTTGTTTATCCAAAAGATTATCAGTACTTTCAAGATATTCTTGTAGCCACTAGTTTTGTAGAATTCGACTCTACTGAACGATCTGGAGGTGAAGTTGCTTATAGCAAAGCAGTAATTCATAGGGTAATTCGACCCGATCAATGGACTGGTGATTTGTTTAAGCCTTATGAAATCACTCGACAATTAAGGCATAAAAATGTCACTTTAAAGTTCAATTATTTTGATTATATCAATGCCTGGGAACATGCTTTCTATTATGAGAACAGGCAAAGAAAATTTTCTTGGTGGATTCAGTTTTCTGCTTCTTTTAGCAAACCAGAATTACCAAATTGGTTTATAACCTGGTATACTCAATGGGGATTATATCCTATTGGTCTTCCTGACAAAGTCAGAAAAATTTATGAAGATTTTGTAAAGATTAATACATCTTTATCAAATCCTTTTATGTGGTTTACAATACTTTATCAAGTACCCTGGATTATTTGTTGGGAACCCATTATTTCCTTACGCAATTTATCTAAACTTGGTGAAGAAGTTAAACTCGTCCCTTATTTGGGACGAACAATTTTGATCAAATGGTGGATAAAATTCAATTTCTTTGAAAACTCAGTGTTTTCTATTAGAGGGTTAATTGATCTGGAACCCCCGAAACCACCGAAGCCAGATGTTCAAGATATCTTTAAAGAAATTACTTCAAAGATCTCTAAAGAAGATTTGGTGCAAATCATGGCTTTATTGAAGCAAAATGAAGCAGGCCCTGCAAATGCCGATTCAGCATCCTCTCATATATCTGAAGATGAAGCGACCGTTGATCTAATGCAAGACTCACAAGATCTTTTTGATCTGTAAGATGGATCCTTATGCAGCTAGAATCCTTCGAGAGCTAAAAGCCGTAAAAGAATCAATAGCACAAGTTGATTCATCCATTGATCATTACAATCAAATTGTGGAACATGCAATTGCAGCAGATAATTACAATTGAAGAAATGACGTCAATTGGAGAAATGACGTCAATTGGAGAAATGACGTCCAATTTTTACGCTGGTTAATGTTCTACAGAGCTCAAGTGAAATTTCAACAAAGGCAAATTTTTTCTCGCGCCTTCTAGATAGTAAGACGTTAGACGTCATGCATGACGACTTCCTTCTCGATTATTATCGATGGTGGCGGGCCCCAGTTCTATCATTCAGTTGTATTATTGAAGATATTGGCGGGTCCCTTTGCTTTTCTGCTGGCTTATTTTTAGCCGTTTCTTTTGATAGTAGATTGTTAGTGGTCGGCCCCACACCGACTTTTTTCTTGTATTTATAGATGTTTAGTTTTCATTTCTAGATACGCTCAATCTTAGTCTGTAATCTATCTTCTACTTCTCTCTCGTGTAATCTATCTTCATTAGAAATAAAATTAGTAGTTTGTAAATTCTCTCTCAATCGATCCTGTCATCTTTTTAAATTCTCTCTCAATCGATCCTGTCATCTTTTCACGATTGGTTGCGCAGGCCTAGGCCAGTGATCGGTCATACGTGCCTAGGACGTGGTGATGTGGGTGATGCATTGGACCCAACGAGAATGATCCTATATCGATGAAAAGTTGCTAGTGAATTGATGGCCAGGCAGTTGATCCTCATCCGAAGCACGATTGGTTGCACAGGCCCGTGCCAGCGGTCATATGTGCCTAGGATGTGGTGATGTGGGTGATGCATTGAGGTAAGGTTTCTTCTCTGTTTTTTCTAGCGGGCATCCTGTTGAACCTCAACCGAAGCACGATTGATTGCACAGGCCCGTGCCAGTGACCGATGCCGAGGACATGGTGATGCGGGTCATGCACGGTGGCAAGGGAAGAAACCCAGTATGAACACACAGTTTGCATATGTATGAGCAGCATGAACACCCAATATGAACACACATACTTCATTTGGATGCTTCTGTAGTTTTATACTTAATGCCTGACCCAATATGAGCAGATATGCTTTTAGCAGCGGACAGGGGTTGCTGCCATGCTGGGTCGGGTTTGTGAATGAGGGGGTGCCCGATAATCAATGAGGGGGAGTAGAAGACTAAGGGATTGAGTCTACATAAATTTTTTCTTTTTTACAACTGAGCCACCCTGGCCTCTATGTAGCTTTGCCCCTGATTGAGAGTTTTTTAGTTATGAGTTTTGTTCATTGCAATTGCTGAAATGTGGAGTTTTGATTTAACATATATGTAGATGCAATTGTGTACACATGTGTTGCAAAAATTTTTACAGTATTAAATTTTTTTGTACAGGAGAAGTAGTTACATGCTCATAATTCCTATACTTTGTAGTCATACCCAAAGTTTTGATCAATCTTACTGTCGTATTACCTTAGTAGTTTAAGATTTAACCAAACATATGCTGATACGTATAACCAGAAACATATGCTGATATGTATAACCAGCATATGAACATAACATATGCATATGTTCATATGCTCAGTTTCTAACTAGTTGTTAATATGACTAGTTGGGTAGAATGTGTCTTAAGTGTCCTTGATGAGTCCATTACATTCATTGGGTATATTGGGCCTATTTAGTTGTAATCGAGTCATTTGGATCAAAATGACAATAAATGGGTCATAGTTAATCTGATTAGAACCTAGTAGGTTAATAGGCCTATTTATCCATAAGGATTCTAACTGGCCCAAAATGACACTAATTGGGTCATTTTTAGTTTGATCAGACCTTAATGGATATGATGTGCTAAATTCGTCAGAATTAGTCTAATCAGACATTAATTGGAGTGATTGAGGGTCCATTTGGTGGTAGTGGATATGATGGGGCTAATTCTCGTTAAAAAGTCCGATTGAGTCAAAATGACACCAACTAGATCATAAATAGTCTCATTAGACCCTGATGCGTTTAA
>NC_037540.1:28052976-28055142 GCF_001531365.2 Cynara cardunculus var. scolymus | reverse complement strand
CATAGTTAGTCTAACTAGTTGTTAATACGACTAGTTGGGTAGAATGTGTCTGAAGTGTCCTTTATGAGTCCATGTACACTCATTGGGTATATTGGGCCTATTTAGTTGTAATCGATTACGGGACCGACAAAGATCCCTGAAAAAGTACCCTCAAGCACTCCAATCAATGTCAAATTAAAATAATTATCACGAATTTAGCATATTATACCATTAAGGTCTGATCAAACTAAATGCGACCCAATTCGTGTCATTTTGAGTCAATTAGAACCCTTATGGATAAATTGTCCTATTAACCTTACTACGGTCTAATCAGATTAATTATGATCCATTTATTGTCATTTTGATCCAAATGACTCGATTATATTAAATAGGCCCGTTATGACTCTATCAAACTCAAATAGGAGAAATAAGCCCATGATAACCTTTAAGGTCTGAACAAACTAAATATGGCTCATTCAGTGTCATTTTGTTCCAATTAGACTCCTTGGAGATTTGGGACCATTAAGCCCACTAGGGTCGAAAAAGACTAATTATGACATAGTTTGAGTCGTGTTGACCCAATTGGACTTTTTAAGGAGAAATATGCCAATTATATCTACCAACACCAAAGGGACCCTCAATCACTCCAATCAAAGTCAAATTAGACTAATTATGACGACTTTTGCATATTATACCCATTAAGGTCTGATCAAACTAAATACAACCCAATTCGTGTCATTTTTGACCCAATTAGAGCCCTTATGGATAAATTGTCATTAATTATGAACCATTTGTTGTCATTTTTATAAAAATGACTCGAATTTACTAAATAGGCCCGTTATGGCTCAATTAGACTCAAATAGGAGAAATAAGCCCATCATAACCATTAAGGTCTAAACAAACTAAATATGGCCCATTTAGTGTCATTTTGATCCATTTAGACTCCTTATGGAGAATTGGGACCATTAAACCCATTAGGGTCGAAAAAAACAAATTATGACCTATTGTGAGTCGTGTTGACCCAATTGGACTTTTTAAGGAGAAATATGCCAATTATATCCACCAACACCAAATGGACCCTCAATATCTCCAATCAAAGTCAAATTGGACTAATTATGACGACTTTTGCATATTATACCATTAAGTTCTGATCAAACTAAATACGACCCAATTCGTGTCATTTTGAGCCATTTAGAACCCTTATGGATAAATTGGACTATTAACCTTACTACGGTTTAATCATATTAATTATGATCCATTTGTTGTCATTTTGACCCAAATGACTCGATTATACTAAATAGGCCAGTTATGGCTCAATTAGACTCAAATAGGAGAAATAAGCCCATGATAACCATTAAGTTCTAAACAAACTAAATATGGCCCATTCAATGTCATTTTGAGTCATTTGGATCAAAATGACAATAAATGGATCATAATTAATCTGCTTAGACCGTAGTAAGGTTAATAGGCCAATTTATGCATAAGGATTCTAATTGGCTCAAAATGACACGAATTGGGTCGTATTTAGTTTGATCAGACCTTAATGGGTATAATATGCAAAATTCGTCATAATTAGTCCAATTTGATATTGATTGGAGTGATTGAGGGTCCGTTTGGTGTTGGTGGACATAATTGGCATATTTCTCCTTAAAAAGTCCAATTGGGTCAACACGACTCAAACTAGGTTATAATTAGTCTTTTTCGACCCTAGTGGGTTTAATGGTCCCAAGATCAATACAGATTTTACAAGACTGTTTGTGGAAAGATAAGGTAAAAAAACCCTATCTAAATAATCTTTGGTTACACACAAATTCTTAGCAAATGAGAAAAGAAATGCTGTAAAGAAAAGTTCTTTTACTTAAGCTCGAAAATGCTCAAAGTAAGAATTAGGTTTAGAGAGTGAGTTGAGCGCACTCTGCATGGACAAGAAACACTTCTATTTATAGAACATTTAATGCAATATGGTAGGGTTAGAGTGCGTGTCAAGCCTTAAGAGGAAGGCTTGTCCTTTGCTACAGTAAATTGTACAAAATGCACTATTCATGAGCAGACATCCTTACGTAACGTTGGTGGGCAATAGAGTCGACTAGTCGACTCCGTACCGTACTAACTATTAGAAAGGGTATGGTTTGTCCTTTGTGTGCATAAGGACAAGACAACAACAATCGTGCTAAGCAAGCTTCCTTT
>NC_037540.1:28011097-28052876 GCF_001531365.2 Cynara cardunculus var. scolymus | reverse complement strand
TAAGAACAAGATGAAACTGATTCAACAGTGAGTGAGATAGGGTAATCTGAAGAAATTGGTGTTCTAGGAATCATAGATTAATACCAAAAGCAGAATTAATTGAATTAGAATTCAAAACCTGCTCTGATACCAATTGTAGGATCTGAATTCAACTTTGGTATTGATCTAATACTCTAAATAAGCTCTAMAACAATTGAAGTGCAGCGGAAATATTAATAAGAGCAAAGCAGAGTAAGTAASTGWTTAGAATTTCTAAACACACTAGGAACACACAGTCACAATGAAGAAGATGAATGCAAGAAGATTGCCCCAAAGGTTTTTCAATTGATTCAATTGAAAATTTTGACAATTACAATTCTGGAAGCGCACAGTTTACAAAGGCCCTATCCGCTATTTATACTAGTTCCTAACGACCTTAGAGACTAGATCTTGACACGTGTCTTCATCTTGGTCGTCCAAAGAAAGTCGATTAAGTCCTAGTCACGTGAGAAGCACATGCGGCTAACCACCTTTAAAAACTGTTAGAACAGAAACTTCACAGAAGACGAAAACCGCAGACCTTCTATGAGCCATCTCAGAGGCTCTGCTGTAAATGACTTGCATGTTCTTTTGATCAGAGGACTATTTTCCAGAACCTCTGTGAGACGCATCAGAGGTTCTGCCACTCTTCACTTGTTCGCTCATACGGCTTCTGTCGCTAATCCTCTGTTGTCTTCTGTGGAGTTAACCTTATGTCAAGACTTGCAATATACTTTTTCTATACTTTTACAAGATAAGAATAATGGAGCTAACAATCTTGATCAGCGAAATGGGAATGCTAAACGCTGAAGAATAATTTTCTTCAGCTATACACATCAACAGTAAGTTTAATGATTCAGTGCTCTATCTCTATCACTGAACTCTTGAGTAAATGTATCTATCCTCTCTAAGGTATGTATACTCGTTTTTCTTCTTTTAAACTTAAAACTATCACTGAAATTTTCTTTCTTCAGTGATCAAAATGTTTTAAAAGTTTGTTTAAGTGATTCTTTCTATTGCTGAACATTTTTAAGTATGTATATCTCTTTTATACTTATCTTTCAAAATGATCACTGAACCTTTCTATCTTCAGTGATTCAAATGTTTTTAAAAGTTAGTTTCAGTGATTCCCTTATCATTGACACTTTTTATGGAAATATATTCTTCTAAGATATTTTAAAAGGTTTCTATTCAGTGATTCTCTTATCACTTAATGTGACTCTTTGAATTTCTTTAAACCTTTTCATTTTAAAATAAATAGTTAATGAACTGTCTTAATGACGACATTCTCTGTTACCAATATGAATCGCTTTGAGACACGCAAAAAGGTCCGACACACGCGACCTCCGACAACTTCCATCCAATCATGGATGAGAACGTGCCATATTTTTCATCATGGCATTTCCTCAACAGTCGTATTTTCCTCTCTCCTATTTATTTTTTCTCTCCTCCTACCTATAAATATGAGATCTCTTCCTTCACATTTTCTTTACGCTTTCAAAATCTTTTGACGAATCTCTGCCAAAAAGAAATTACAAGCAAGAACTCTCAAAGAACGCTTGAATCCTTCGACCTTCTTCTCTAAAAACTCTAAGCTCGATAACTTATTCTTTAAAATTTGAACTGTTCTTCTTCTTCGTATGAAACTGTTATTTGATATTTTAAGAACCTTGTTCTCTTAAACACACAAATACAAAGATTAATAACACATTATCATTTTTGGTTATAATCTAAAGTTTCAAAAACTCTATTCTTCTTGAATAACCCTAATATCTTCTTCGTGGATTTTTCAAAAGAAGTTTTATTGCTCTAAAACTTAAGAAGATCACAATGAAATCTTGGACTACTAATATAAACTGTTATATCTTATTTCTTAACAATAATAATTATGGCTGCGAAGAATGTGAACTTCTCCGTGGAAGACGTTTCCTAGAAGGCCAACAACTACATTGCCTTGTTGGATATTCCTTCCAACAGAACTATTTACGAGGACGCTGCTGCTTTCCTCAGGATGTCCCCTATTGTCTGCGCTCTCACCCATGAACCCATCATGGTAAGAGAGGCCCTTCAGCAATTCTGGATGACCGCTGAAGTGGTGCAAGAAGAGGACAAGAACAGTCAACAGGTGGAGACAATCTCTTTCACCTTCAATAGGATGACCGTGAGTTTTGGAATTATCACTCTCAGGCCCCTCTTCGTTTCCCCAAGGGTCCATTCGCCAGCAACCCTACGACTGAAGAAATCATCGCCTACATCGATGACATTGTCTGCCAATGGCCAATGAAGAAGGACTCCAACGAGCCTCTCAAATCGCTGTCCAAGATAGAGAAGAACCGAATGTCTGTGGTGTGACAGTTTCCCTTCTCTCACTTCATCCAGAGTATGGGTGGAAAGACGGAGGTCAGGATTAGGCGTCCAGGGTTGCTATCACAATCGACGTCTCAGTTATTCATAGCCGACCGATTAACTTCGCTGCAGTGATCTTCGATGACCTGGGACTGAAGATCAACAACCGTCAGAGGGAGAAAGTGGTTCCCTACACTCGCTTTCTATCGATGGTTTTGTTAGGATTGAATTTTAGTGATAAATTGTATTTGTCTTGAAAGTTTATAATTGTTATATTAACGTTTTTGACTTTGTATGTAGTTGTTGACTTTGACTAGAGGGTTTAATGTTTGACCCTATAAATACTTTGTCTTTTAGTGTAATTGAAGAAGTGAGCTCATTTGTAATACTTACGTATATTGAGAGATTTATAAAGACTTTGACTGTTTGACTTTTCCTTTCAAGTGTTCTTGATAATATTATGAAGTTTGCCATTGATTCATGAAGATAATTGAAGATTGATCGTATTGTGAGACACAATTAGTATCAGAGCAGGCAATGCAGTGAAATCAAATGGAAGAAATTAAATTTTGAAGAAATTTTCTGGAAATTTTCTACTGTTCATCTTTTGTTCACAAGTGTTCATTTTTTCAACTCTTTGATTCGAATTTTTTAAAAATTTCCATGTTTTGATGTCAAAATGATGATTAGTGTGTGCGCAATTGTTTAGTGAATCTTTGTTATTCACAAAGTTTTGGGATTTGATCATCCATTTTCGAGATTTGTTGAAATTAGTGGATTATAAAATTTTTGGTGTTCTTGAAAAAGTTTTCAAAAAGTCAGATTTTGATCCAAATTTTAGTTAAAAAGTGGGGTTTTTTTGTGTTTTTGTGGTATTTTGATCGGATTATTTTGAGTCTAAATCGTTCATAGCATAGTTCAAGTTTTAAATCGCTCAAAGCCTAGCCTGGTTCATGATCAAAATCGCTCTACTCCTTGACCAATTTAAGCCTTTATCACTTTCAAGCCTAGCCGGATTATGGGTCTAAATTGCACACAAGGTTGTCTCTTCGCCGGATTCATTTTGACTTAGCCAATGTTTTAATCTGTAATCCGGACACCACACCATCCGTATTTGGCCTTCGCATTTCTACATCGCTTACAGCCCGTCCGGTTTACACCTTAATCGTACAAAGGTTCATTCAATTTATCTTAACTCCACACAAAGGGTTGACAGTATTACGCTATATCGCTCAAGACTTGGTTGCGAGCTTCTCATCCTYGTATCCTTACCCGGATAATACCTCGGCCAAGACTTGAAGTCCTCGGTAACTGCATTGCCCGGATTTGATTTCCTCGGCTGACCCCGTGTCCGAGTTAGCACCTTCCTCGGCCAAAGTCAATCGCGAGCTGTGTTCCTCGCCCATCCCCGTGTCCGATTTAGACAATCCTCGGCCAGTGACCAATGTTTCCCGCATTCAACTTTCCCTATCCCTGTGCCCGGACTTGGCATCCTCGGCCACTGCCCTGTCCGATTTAAGCCTTCCTCGGTCATAAGCCTATCTGAAATAACCTTTGCTCGCACAACTCTTCAATCGGTTTAGCCTCACCTCGCTCACAACCYTTKTCYAGACTTGACTCTCGGCTAAAAGACTTAGTCATTTTCYTCARGTTGTCCGATTTAGCCCCATACTTAGCCAAAWTTTTGCATGATCCGATTTTGAGTCATTTTTGACAAAACTTGAATTTTTTCAACACATTTTATCCAGACTTCATATTTTAATTCATTTTTATCAGTCATATCTGGATTTCATCAATTTTACCTGATTTTCATCGAGATTTTTGATTTTTGAAAAGTTTAACTGTTTTGCGTTGTGTAAACTGTTTTGATCAGTTTTAACAGTTTTTGACTGTTTTTCACTAAACTTCTCATATTTGAAGGATATTTTTGGATTGAGATTTCTTTTGACTGATTTCATATACTGCATAAGATTCTTCGATCAAGCATAATGGCAGCTTTCTTCGAGAAGGAGAATAAGGAACTGAAACTTAAGATTTCTGAGTTGGAAAAGAGTGCAAAGGATTATCAACATAAACATGTTCGATGAAAATCATGCGGATAAGGAATTCATTAAAGATCTGCAAAGAGAGAATAAAGTAATGAGAGAAAATATTGAAGAAGAATTTTTACATAAGATTCAAAAGCTTGAGAAATCACTGGATTCTGTCAGAAAAGATACACATGAAGAATTAAAAACTTGGAGTAAATCAAATAAAGATCTGTTTAATAAACTCCAAGAAGTTCAACTTGAATTGAATGCTGAGAGAAACTCTTCTGAAAAGAAACATACAGAGACCAATGATTTCACAGAGAAATTTCATGAATGTGAGAGTAATTTGATTGAGGTAAGGAAATTACTGGAACTATAGAAGGTAAAGGTTTTAGAGGCTGAAAAGAGTTTAAATGCTGAAAAGAAAGTTTTTGAGAAAGAGAAGAAAAGAATGATTGAAGTGGAGAAACGATTTGATTCTGAACGTATATCTTTTGAGAACAAGATTAACTTGTTAGAACTGAATGTTTAAATGCTGTTAAATCAAATCTTTGATTTTGAACAACTTATCATCTTGGAACGAGTCAGATTGATAAAGAGAAGAAAGAAATGAAAGAAGAATGTCTGAGCAAGAATCTTGAATTGTCTGAAAGCATTGCTCAAAAGCAGAAAGCTTTGGATGAAGAAAAGAAGCTATTCGCTCTTGAAAAGAGAAACATAGCTAAGAAATATGTATCCATTGCCAAAGAGTTTGCAGAAAAGAAGAAATGGCTTGACATTGCTTCTGAGAATGACAAAAGCAGCTCAGATGAAGAGAGATAGGAGTTTGATAAAGAAAAGAAAATGTTTGAGAAGTTGAAGAAGGTGTTAGAAGGTAAACTTCTGGATGCTTCAAAGAAATTGTCTGATCTTAAGACAGAACTTGAAATTGATTTGTGTATGAGAACTAAGCTTAACAAGAAGTACGATTTAGTTGCTGATGAAAGAGACCAGTTATTAAGGAAAGTAAAAGATTTTTCATGTGCTCAAAACTCAACTGGTTTTCCATCACATTGTAAAACCAACTTTTATGACTGTTCTAAATCTAAAAATTATTCAAGCAGTTCTAAATCAACTGTTTCTAAGAACTATTCTGGTTCTTCAAATCAATACTATCAAGGGTATGTCATTGGATCACCCAATTATCATTCTAAAGTTTAAAAATGTTTGGGCTAATAATGTTGATTCTTTTTCGTCTCGTAACTCTGTTGTTACTAACCATGTTCTTCCTTGTTTTGTGGGATCCACTAATGATTTAATCAATCTTAGCAAGAGAAGAATCATATGCTCCACATACAAAACCACTGACTTTGTCAATAGGAAAAAGTACAACAAATGGTATGGAGACAACATATATTAGAAGAGCTGGAATAATTAATACAGGTATGATAACAATTGGTATGGATCTTATTGTATATATGATCAACCTGTTAGAAGTGCTAAAAAGAAAATATCTAATAGAAATAGATGGTTTGGCAGTTATAATATTCCTCAACCTAATACTAACAAAGAAGGACCCATGTTCGTCTGGGTACCAAAATCTGTTTGATTTGATTTTGCAGGTGTGTCATTAATGTGCTGATAAGAAAATCATGCCTATGATGCACAAATACAGGGGGAGTTTGTATACTATCCAGATGAGGTTTCTAAACACTCAGTTTAGAACCCGTGCTTAAATGATTATGGCTTCTGAACAATTCAGTTCAAGACCTGAGCCAAAATGGTTTCATTTTTTTTTATTTTGAGCTGAAATGATATATTACTTAAATCTATTTTCTAGGGGAGTCTCTACAAATTTTTTAATAAATGTTTTCGGAAATTGAGTTGATTTTTGAAAACGAGTACATATTCTGAGTAGATATTTTTTGAGATTTTACTTGTGTAATTTCTCATCGTACATAATTCCAATTCCTGTTTCAGCTATTCTTCAAATTGTTATTATCACGTCTCTTATATGATAATATTTTTTGGTGATAACACACTCATTTGTAATCAAAGTTGTTTTCTATTTTTTTTTACTTTGATTGATACACAATTCATTACTCTTTGAATAATCATAATCTGTAAACTTGTACTTACAGATCTTCATTCATTTCTCTCACATACGTTGTTGATTGTGCTTAAACGCTATATTTTTTCTTRATCAMTTTTATCTGAAYATTGTGYTTCATAGCAATAATAATTTTGATCAACTGTTTGTGATCATTTGAGCATACTGTTATTTTATGAGGGACTGAATGCTTCACAGAAATACCTCAATGGAATGTCAGAACCGACAAACCTACCAATGAGGACAACCATATCTGGATGAGCTTAAACTCAAAAAGTGTTTGTGTGTAGAGCTTAAAAAAAAAAAAGAGGGGTAGTTGTTTTGATCCAAAAGAATTGATGAGAGTAGTGTTAGGATTAAAAGATTACAAGAATCTTGTTCTAAACCTCTAAATTCCGAGCATACCACGAAATCTACTAGTTCTCAATTCCTTGGAGACTATATTGAAATAGACAAAGCTCAGGCCAATTCTTGTCACAACCCCACCAGCTACTCATTTATCTCTTAACAGATAATTGTTTCAATAACACTTGGGGCATGCAGCTCACAATCTATCAATTTCTTATTCGAATAAATTTGACACTGAAACAGAAGGATATATGTCCCCCCCCCCTTGAAGTCTTTTTGATCGCAAATTAAGTCTGATAAATTTGTGTAGTCCACATGATTTATCTTTTTGAGCCTAAACAGAAGCATATGTTGCTTTATCTTTCTACACTACACATATTTTGCAATTTATATGTTATTTTTCCGTAACATTCGTAGATATACTTTTTATAAGATGTTGATGATTGAATGGAAGTCCTGGTGAGATGAACCTCAAAAAGTCTCATATATATGTAGTACATTCGTTGTACTAAATATATCAGTTATATTCACAGGTCAATCTTTTTATAAGAGTGAAAACAATTTCATAAGTTGAAATTGGTTGCTACTTTCACATCCTCTTAATCTGAAAAGATTATACAAGTGGATTTGAAAAGATCTGCTTACAATTTTATGAATTAACGGCATTCGCTGAAAATTTTATTCATTCTAATGTATGATGCTAATGATTCTCATTTGATCATAAGGGGGAGTATGATATAATAAATGAAATAATCGATTCTGAATGATAAAAAGGGAGGTATGATATATAGATCAAAGGGGAGTATGATATAAAGATCGAAAATCGGCATAAGGAGTGTGACTGAAGACTATTCCTGTGCTACAATGTTTGAGAGAAATTGAATGTGAAGATCATTTTTACCTGAGTTTACTGATAGAGATTTCCAGTAAGGAGAATATTAATTTTGGAGAGAATGTTTGTGAATGTTTATTTGAAGAAATTCTTTATTGAGGAGAATGTTATTGAATGGTTATCTGAAGGAATTCTTTGAAGATCATATCTAGAAGATCATTTCTGAAGAGTGTTGCTGTTGTTGTTCTTCATTATGAAAAGAGAAGATCAATGTTGTTGAGAAGATTTTCTCAACAACAAAAGATTATCTGAAGATTACAAAGTGGRGAATGTTAGAWGATTGTTTTTGAAGATTTCAAGAASTCATAAAGAGCTTAAAGCGACAAAGTTCAAAAGAGATTCAAAGCGTGCAAATTCTTTGAAGCCTGAATACAAAGGGGGAGAATGTTAGGATTGAATTTTAGTGATAAATTGTATTCGTCTTGAAAGTTTATAATTGTTATATTAGCATGTTTGACTTCGTAYGTAGTTGTTGACTTTGACTAGAGGGTTTAATGTTTGACCCTATAAATACTTTGTCTTCTAGTGTAATYKAAGAAGGGAGCTCATTTGTAATACTTACGTATATTGAGAGATTTATAAAGACTTTGACTGTTTGACTTTTCCTCTCAAGTGTTCTTGATGATATTATGAAGTTTGCCATTGATTCATGAAGATAATTGCAGATTGATCGTATTGTGGGACACACAGGTTTTGGCCAAGATCTTTGGCAAAAAATACTCCAAGGAAGATAACCTTCCTATGTGCAAGTTTGGATCCAGGATTCTGGATCACAAGCTAAGGGATGGAGATGTTGCACTTTGTTTAGTGATGCAATATTCTTCAATTCTCCTTCTTCTTCTCCCTCCAAGGTGGTCAGGACAAGGGACAACCCCCCCAAGTCTAACCCAACCACCACAACCCTCTTTACCAAATGCCCATCWCAACCAACTCTTGGTTCTCCTTCGAGRACCATGAACKMCAAAAAGGGGACAACCATGTCTCTGGCTGTGACCTCTCAGAAGATCTCAGCTATTGAAACAAGCCTTAACCCCGAGGCAATTTCAGTCAGCCTTCCCAGCTCTTCTGTGATATCTGAAATCACTATCATACTAGTGGCTCCTCACCCAACCGCCTTAGTGACCTAAGTCACTGAAAGAGAGAATATTAGCGTTGCCATAGCTGATCACCCACTACCAATAGTCTCAGCCATCTTCTCCTCCCCTCCTTCCTTCGTATCTACTCATGTCTATGAGTCATCAACGCCTGTCCTCCCTGATGATGAGATACGCACCACTGGACCTAAGGTAGCTCCTCTCGAGGCTTCTCAGCAAACTGGTGCTTATCCTCATGAATGCACCATGGAGCCCACCAATGTTAATCCGTCAAATAACACTGAAGACACCTCAGGTACTCCATCTTCCTACCTGTTCAATTCTTCTAACCCTGAGCTTCTTAATCCTCACTCTCATTCTTTTTCAGGCCCTTATGAGGAACCAACCATGGAAAAAGAATATGACATGGCTGGAGATGTGAAGCTACTCCTCCCCGCAGTTGAGACTGTCTTAATAAAGATGGACGAGCTCCATAAAGACATGTCTCGTAGGGACGAAGTCGCTGCTGACCTCTCAGCCGTTAGGGCTGAAGTTCAAGAGGCCAAGGGCTAGCTATCAACACTACAAGTGGCAGTTCAAGCCAATGCCGAGGCCATTGATGTTCTAACGAGCAAGGCCGATGAAGCAAACTCCCAACTTGTCCAACAAGCGGAGTTGATGCAGCAGGTTTTGGCTGCTCTCCATCGACCAGTGTGAACGCCTCAACCTTCTTTTACTGCTGATGACCGCATCCAGCTTAACAAAGCGCGTGAAGCAATAATCAGCCTAGCCAGTGCTCTGACGCAGCTAGAGGAAATGATGGAGATCTAAATCCAGAACGTCGACCAACTCTCTGGCTATTGCTCAAGAGCTATTGCCAGAGAGGGGGAGATAAGGTCTAACGCTGGACCCTCAAATGCTGCAGCCACCTCTGAACCTGTTGCTCCAACAACCAATGAAGCTGAAGTTCCTAGAGTTGAAGCTGAAGCTGAGGTTGTTAATGAAATCCTAACATCCTACGAAGCTCCTATAGTTGAGGATATTGATGCCGTCCAAGCTGACGCTGAAGCTAACGACGATGACCTTCCCTTCTCATCTACAGCCGATGCTGGTGATGTGGAAGAAGATGATGAAGAAAATGACGGTGAAGATGCTAACTCTCCTGGCTTTCCTGACTCTCACAGTGACCTGGATGATGATGATGAAGACGATGATGAAGACGACTTCACGATTCAGTACTAGCGACCTGCTGCTTCCATGAAAGGTGTCTCCCTCAGGGATTCCACATCCTAGGGGGAGGAATGGGAGAGCGAGGCCACTTAAAAAACACACCAGAGCACGAAAGGCAAAGGTGTTGCTGAAGAAGGGAACCTCAAGGTACCATTCAAACCCCTTGAACCCTTATATGACGAGTCCTCTAGTCAAATCACTATAACATCAACTTTCCAACTCTCCATCCCCTTAACTACCTATGATCGACTGGAGGAATGGGTCCCTGAGAACCCAACCCCCAACGCTCCCACCGACCAGCAGATGACTCAGCTCAGGGAGTCACTCGACCAAACTAGAGTAAAAATTCCTCTTCGTACCTCTTGTTATGGTGAGTTTAACTTCCTGACCGAAGCTGAAAGACTCGAGGCTCTCAAGGCCGAGGAAGAACTTAAACTTCAGAGAAAACAGACTGAGGATAGCTTGAAGTTGGTCAAGTCTCTAGCCGCCAAAGTTCTTCCGAAAAAAATCCAAAAAGATGGTGAACACTTTCCAAGTCCAAGCTAAGCTTCTCTCTATGTTGAGGCTGAACACGAAAAGAACCTAAAGTTGGCTGAACGTGACAAGCACTGGAGCGAAGAGAGCTTTAATAAGAGAATCAGCCCTCATCTGATTTCAAACGTTAGCATCAACGAATGGATAAAAGACGGTGGGATGCTTATATCCATGCTCATCACCAGGGATAATCTTGAGGCGGTCACTGAGTACCCTTCCTACCTAGGCGAGTATGGCTACTGCGAATGGCTGAAGATTCGCCAAGCCATTCAGTGCTCAAAGTCTCGACATAAGCTGATTATCGAAGACATCATAAGGGAGCTGATCAAGAAGATGTCCAGGTATGTCACAGTCCCTGAAAAGCTAACTCTGAAGAAAGGTGGAAGAAGAAAAAGACCTTCAAGACCTAATGACGAACCATCCATAAGGAATGAACATGAAACAAATTTCTCTTTAGATGAAGTCCTGAAGGATTCAAAGAAGCCAGACATATCAATGTTGAATCTCTCACCACTAGCGAAGGTTCCTTACATAACCAACACTGTACATTTGAAGCCTGAGTTAGGACTTATTTTCTTTGATTATGATAGCGAAATTAGATTCCAAAGAATGTCTGAGTTACATCTATGCCCGATGGAACATATCGGATACTTCAAGTTATGGCTAGATGATGACTTTAACGGTGAAATGATGGACTGCAATATCAGAAGGGAGTTTCTACGTCGAAAGGAGCTTGGAGAAAATGTACCTGGCTACATTAATCTGAACAACTTAGATAGTTACTTGCCTTTGTAATTTGTCCATTCACTGTATAACCTTTTGTATTCTATGTCTACTTTCAGTGTTTAACTTATGTTTTGTAAGTCTAAGACATGTACTGAACGACTTCTAATATTTCCTTTTGAAATTAATATAAGTATTTCTTATGCATCACTGAAAAAGATCTCTGAAAAGAGTAACAGGGACACAAGTCTATAAGTTCCAGTGTTACTTTTACATTCACTGACAATCTATAAATCAGTGAACATGCTTTCAGTTTCAGTTTCCCTTCTTTTATATTTTCTTAAACTTGTAAGTTAAGAAAATTTACTAAGTAAAGACTGACTCACTGAAAAAGACCCCAAAACAGTTAAAAGGAACATGTACTTTATATGTAACTTTTCTTTACTGCTATTTGATATGGCAACTTTCTTTATGTTGCTTTGTTATCATCAAATAGGGGGGGATTGTTGATCCTATCTCTCACTGATTTGATGATAATCCCTTTTACTTTATACGAAGTATTATTGTTTCTGTCTTTCAGTTCCAGATATCATCACTGAGTCAGTTCAGTGATCGCTGAGAACATGTATTGTAAATCCATCAACGACAACGATACTTCAGGAAGATAAAACTCAAACCAAAGAACCTTCAGCGAAAGTCAAAGACTGAAACTGAAGTTTAGAGAGTAGCGCGTTTGTGATCTGAAGCGGCATTCAATAATTACAACCTGGTCAACAAATGTGTGAAGACTGCCCAAGTCTCAGCGAATGCTGAAGAGACCTTCAGGGTTATTCCAGCATTCAGCAATCAAATGAAGCTTGTTGGGCAAGATTGCTTTTGTCTTGTCCTTCCACACACAAAAGACAAACCCATAACCTTTCTAGAGTATAGTACGGTACAAATCCGATTAGTTGACCCTACTACCCACCAACTCCATGAAAGGATGCCTGCTCATGAATAGGATTTTGTACTATTCACTGTGGCAAAGAACAAGTCTTTCTTTAAAGGCTTGACGTGTGTTCAAACCCTACTGTATTGCATTAAATGTGCATTTAATGCAATAGGTATAAATAGATGTGTTCTATCTCCATGAAGAGATACTATAACACTAATTCTTACATGCATACGTTAAAGAACACACACATCTAGGAACACAATAAGCTTATCTTCAAAGCAAGTTAGAATCCCTTTTCTAGTATTTTAAATAGTTCTTACCCAGAAAGAACTTACTTTCTTCTTAGTATTAAACAACAAATTATTTCTCTTTGAAGGACACATACATCGTAGATGGTTTTGTTTGAAGGAACATACTACTAGGTGACGTGGTTGTTAGCCTTGAAGGAAACATTTTCATTGGAGAAGTTCACGTTCTTGGTGGCCATTTATCTACTAAAGTTAAGAAATGAGATAGAACATTTTTTGTTAATAGTCGAAGATTAGAATAGGTAGTAGTTGAGAGGAAAGGTCTCATATTTATAGGTAGAAGGTGAGAGAAAGAAATAGAAGAGAGGAAATGTCACATAGTTTTAAAACTTAAAACTATCACTGAAGTTCAAACTCTAGATAATCTTACTGCTTTCAAATGGCCTTACAAAATACAAGCACAAAATTTCACGACAATGGCTCCCTTGCCAAACCTCCCCGGTTTATTGGAGACAACTTTAGTCTTTGGAAGAATCGGATGTCCCTCTTTCTGGAAGTGTGGATCCTGAAATTCCACACTATATAGAAAATGGATCATATGTTCCATATGCTATTTCTCCAGTTGTTCCTGAAATAGCTACGATTGACGCGATTCCTGAATGGCAGATTACTAAGCTCCCTCATCAATGCAGTGATTAAAAAAAGAAGAAGATAGCTATAGATACTCGTGCGAGGTCTATAATAGCTATGTCTCTTCCTAACGAGGTTTATCACTCTGTGATGAAGCTTAGAACCTCGAAATCTATGTGGGACACTCTCTGTGTTCAATATGATGAAACCTCTTAGGTTCAAGAATCGAGGAAGATTAACTTAGTTAGACAATACAAAATCTTTCTCTGTGGAAAGACTGAGACGTTGTCTGAAGTACACCGATGATTTAATTGTCTTCTTATCGATTTAAGGACAGTTGGTAGAGAATATTCCAACTCTGAAACTTTAACGAAGTTTCTAGAATGTTTATCAGAATCTTGGGATACATATGCCACGTGTCTCAAGATGTCCAACAACATGTCCTCTCTTTCTCTCTTAGCACCCTATGGGATACTACTCAATCATGAGCAGTATCGATAGTTGAAATGGAATCTAATCAAGGATTTCAGAGAAATGAAAAGCTCTCCGTTAGCTTTGATCTCTGAAGATTCTTCAGTTGAACTCTCATCTTCTTCCTCTTTAATTCTTCATCCTGTTACTATCACTGAGTTAGACTCTACTAAGTCTCAGGATCTATCAGAGTCTGAACTTGCAGACTTTGTTGAATCACTGGCGCTTTTAACTAAATTCCTTATTAGTTAATAATCCTAGTGATTGTATTTATATGCTTATTCTAATAGGAAATAAAATATTCAAATAAATGATTTTTCGTYGAATGACTATTCATCTATTGTATTTTCATGCAAATATGGAGSAAGAAAACTTTTAGAAGATTCGCCAGAAAAAGCAACTTCCACAGATCTCCTTCACTAACCATCAAGGAAAAGCCAAAGACAGATAATATTGACAAGGCTTCAGCAATCTGCTACAATTGTCACCGCAAAGGTTACTTTACTGGTGAGTGCACGTCAAAGAAGACTGGGACACCATCTTCTAAAACCCCATCCTCCTTCAGATCTAATGATGAAAATACCTAAAATAAAGGAGAAATACAAGAAGATGAAGAGTTCCCAGCAAAAGGCCAAAGGTCTTGTCATTGAAGAGCATGACTAGGCTGATTCGTCTAATGAGGAAGATGCGACCAATCTTTGCTTGATGGCCAAGGATGTCAAAAAAGAAGCTTCTAAGACGTCAACTTCTCATGATCCCTCATCATCCTCTCCTACTCAGGTATGTCTCCTGAATGAACCATATTCTTCTTCCTCTTCTAGCCTATCAGCGTTGGATGCACTGACGGTGGACCTTTATAATGCCCTGAAAGGCAAATCTAAAGCAGAAATGCTTAATCTTGATCTTCAAGAACATTTGAAGATTTGTGATTCCAAGATTAAAGAAATGACTAAGATCGAAGAAGATCTTAAAGATCAGGTCCTTGTAAACCAAACCATCACTATTGAACGTGAACAGGATATCGCTGAGCATGAGCAAGCAATTGCTGAACTCAGGGCTAAAAAGCCTACCATTGAAGGATGGTTGAAAGCCTCTGTCAAAGCCTCTGAGATCATTAACGCTCAGATCCCTGCCAAGATAAAGACTGTTCTAGGTTTTTTCTATGATCAAGAAGATAGTGTCACTGACAGGTTCACGTTCAAGTTTGATACCTTTGTCTCCTCTATTCCGGACACTTCTTCCTCTCAGTCTTCTTTCGCTGAGAGTCATCTTGATGGAACTCCCTTGAGTTTAGGTTGCAAAGACAAAGGGTAAATCCATTGTCACAGCACCTCTTCCTAAGAAGGCTAACACGTCACATAGATTTAAATCTATTCCTTCAACTTGTGCACCTTCTACTTCTTCAGGGACCAAGAAATCTGAATCTTCTCAGAAATCTAAGTCTCAGCTCAAGGTGAATGCTTCACCTATGGACTCCAAATCCTCAAAAGTTCCTCTACAAACTATTGAGAAGGGAATCCTTGGAGCTTGTCCCGCTTCTAATCTGGTACTTCCTGGCCCTAAAGCTAGCATCAGCTACAGGAAGTGTAGACACTGTCGTGAAACTACACACAATACCAGTAAGTGTCCTTCTGCTACCAAGGTTGGTCCCCTATCCAAGGGCAAGAAAGCAGCTAAGGCTGAGAAATCAACCAAAGCAAAATCTACCACTAAGGTTGTTAAAGCAACCAAGGTGAAGAAATCCAACGGAGCCTCCTCTTGTGGTTCCTTCTTCCACTAAAACCTGTTCAGGTCCAGTGAAGCCGTCTGCTGACGTTGGCTCTTTAGTTTTAGTATATGATGCCTCTAACATTGCTGAAGCCAAATAGAATGGGTACGAAAAGCATTTTTAAACTATTCCCTGGTGCAGGAAGTGAAAGGCATATGGAATCTAGATAGTGGATGCTCAAGACACATGACCGTAGACAAATCCCTGCTTTTCAACTACAAGTAAGAAAGAGACCCTTCCGTGACTTTTGGGGGAAATGGAAAAGGATATACCAAAAACTTTGGTATATTAACCAATGATGCAACCACATTCAGGAGTGTTGCATGTGTTGAAGGACTGAAGCACAACCTACTCAACATCAGTCAGTTGTGTTACAAACATTACACAATGAAGTTCTTTAAGAATTCATGCTACGTCTATAACAAGGATGATAAAGTTGCTCTAACCGGTTCTCGTCTAGAAAATGTCTACATCATCAACATGGATTTTTCTCTCACTAAGAATAGTTGTTTCCTCTCTAAAGCTTCGTAAGATATCAACTGCTTGTGGCACAAATGGCTTTCTCACCTTAAATTCGAGACACTTAGCGAGCTGTCTAGAAATGATCTCATCACTGGTCTTCCTCAAGACTCCTCTGTAAAGGAATCTCTTTGCTCAACATGTGAGAAATGAAAACAGACACGAGCTAGCTTGAAGTCAAAGCAAATCTCTTCAATGACATCGCCTCTTTAGCTACTGCACATGGATTACTTTGGTCCAGTGAACGTGCAATCTATTGCTAGAAAGAAGTATACACTCGTCATTGTTGATGAGTACTCCAGGTACACTTGGGTCTTCTTTCTTTGATCGAAAAGTGAAGCACCTGAAGATATAAATTCGTTCATCAAGAACATAGAAGTACTTACCAACATTAATGTACGATCTATTCGAAGTGACCATGGAACTGAATTCAAAAACAGTACTATGGATAACTTCTTTGAGGACAAGGGAATTTCTCACAACTTTTCTTCAGTGAGAACTCCTCAGCAAAATGGGGTCGCTGAAAGGAGAAATCAAAAAATCATTGAGGCTGCTCGATCAATGCTCAGCGAATCCCATCTCCCTATTCATTTATGGGCTGAAGCTGTCAACACCTCTTGTTTCACTCAAAATCAGTCGCTAATCGTTAAGAGGTTCAAGAAGACAGCTTACGAACTCTTCCATGGTAGAAAGCCCTCTATTAGCTTTCTATATATATTTGGTTGCACGTGTTATATTGTCAACAACCGTGATCAACTCGGAAAGTTCGATCCCAAAGCTGATAAAAGAATCTTTCTAGGATATTCTTTAGTGTCCAAAGCCTTCAGAGTATTCAACAAACACCGACAGACAATAGAAGAAACTTTTTATGTCACATTTGACGAGTCTCAATCAACTAATTCTAAACCAATCGTAAATGATTAGGCAAGTTATAAAACTTAAAACTATCACTTCAGTGAATTCTAAACAGACTCTGAAAGACCCTCAAAGTCTGAAAGCTTCAGTGATAGTTTTAAGTTTTAATGAAGAAGAATGAGTATACATACCTTAGAGACAATAGATACATTTACTTAAGAGTTCAGTGATAGAGTGAGAGCACTGAATCATTTCACTTTACTGATTGATGCGTATAGTTGAAAGATATTAATGTTCAGTGTTTAGTATTCCAAGTTCGCTGATCAAGATGTTAAATCTTGTCTCATCAAGAGGCTTGTTGAAAAGGTCAGCGAGTTGGTAATCAGTGGAAACAAAGTGAAGTTCAATATCACCATTCATAACATGATCTCTGATCAAATGATATCTGATCTCTATATGTTTGGTCTTGGAAATACAGGGTTGTTTGCAATCGCAATAGACCTAGTGCTATCACAATAGATAATAATCTTTGAGAACTGAAGATAGTAGTAGTTATGGTGGTTTTTCATCCAAATGACTTGGGCACAACAACTTCCAGCGGCTATTATTCAGCTTCAGCGGTTGATGTGGACACCGAGTTTTGCTTCTTACTTGTCCAGCTCACCAACTTTCCACCTAGAAGCAGACAGCCTCCAGTGGTGCTTGTCCTATCGATCTTGCAACCTTCAAAATCACTATCCGAATAACCTATTAGGTCAAAACCTGAACCCTTATGGTACTAGAGACCCAAGTTAGGATTTCCCTTCAGGTATCTAAAAACGTTTTACAGTAATCAGATGGATTCCTTAGGTTCAGATTGATATCGTGCACATAAGCAAGTAGAATACATGATATCTAGTCGACTAGTTGTGAGATACAGCAGGGAGCCGATCATTCCTCTATAAACAATTACATTTATAGGCTTTCCATTTGGATCCTTGTTAAGAGAGAGTGGAGGAGTCATAAGAGTGTTCATAGATGAGCTTTAAGAGAGATCAAACTTTTTCAGCATATCATAGACATACTTACTTTGACTGATAAAGATATCTTTATCTGATTGCTTGATCTGGAGATCTAAAAAGAAGGTTAATTCTCCCATCATACTCATCTGATATTCTTTCTTCATGCGATCAGCAAATCGAAAACATAAAGAGGGATTAGTGGAACCAAAAATAATATCATCGACATATATTTGGACTAAAATGGTATGATCTTTAACTTTTCTAAGAAATAAGCTCTGGTCAATCTTTCCATGGAAAAATTTCTCAGAGATGAGAAATGAGGAGAGGGTATCATACCAGGCATGGGGAGCCTGTTTTAACCCATAAAGAGCTTTATCCAAATGATAGACATGGTTTGGATAGTTAGGGTCAAGAAACCCTGGAGGTTGCTCAACATAAACTTCCTCTTAAAGTTTTCCATTTAGGAAAATGCTCTTTACATCCATTTGGTAGATTTCGAAGTCTCTATGGGCAGCAAAGGCTAGAAAGAGTCGAATTGCTTCGAGTCTAGCCACTGGTGCAAAGGTCTCGTCATAATTGATCCCTTCGTATTGTCTATAACCCTGAGCAACAAGTCGAGCCTTGTTACGGGTTATCACACCTTCTTTATCTAACTTTTTACGATAGACCCATTTGGTGCCTATCACAGTCTTGCTAGATGAATGTGGGACAAGGTACCAGACTTTGTTCCTATCAAACTCAATGAGCTCTTCTTGCATGGAAATGACCCAGCTAGGGTCTGAGGTAGCATCATTGATCTTCTTGGGCTCAACTAAAGAAAGAAAGTTGACAAAGAGATAGATATTACCTAGAGCACGGCAAGTCTGAATACATGCACTTGGATCACCAAGAATTTGATGAATAGGATGGTCTTTAGTCCATCGCTGAGCTGGTAGAGGATTACCATCTTAGCATATATGTTCAGCAATAGAGGATGAGGCTTCAACTGCAGTTTCTTCAACCATTAGAACAATTGCTCAAGGAGCCTCAGATTCAGCGACTGATACAGGTTCAGATGCTGAAGGCATTTCATTCACTGATTGATCAATATTTGAAGTAGAAGAAGGAACACAACTAATGGGCAATGTAACGATCTCTGAAGAAGATACGTTTTGGTGATTAGCTACAATTGGAATGGTTAGTGGATCGTCTTTAGATTCTGGGGCTTCATTGTTGAGAGGAACACTGAAGGAAGCTTCAAGTACTCCAAAATGAGAGAATATCTAGTTTTCTAATTCTTCGTCATTATTTACGATGGGTTTAAAATTAGTTGATTGAGATTCGTCAAATGTAAACTAACTCTGAGGATCTATCAGAGTCTGAACTTGCAGACTTTGTTGAATCACTGGCGCTTTTAACTAAATTCCTTATTAGTTAATAACCCTAGTGATTGTATTTATATGTTTATTCTAATAGGAAATAAGATATTCAAATAAATGATTTTTCGTCGGATGACTATTCATCTATTGTATTTTCATGCAAATATGGAGSAAGAAAACTTTTAGAAGATTCGCCAGAAAAAGCAACTTCCACAGATCTCCTTCACTAACCATCAAGGAAAAGCCAAAGACAGATAATATTGACAAGGCTTAAGCAATCTGCTACAATTGTCACCGCAAAGGATACTTTACTAGTGAGTGCACGTCAAAGAAGACTAGGATGCCATCTTCTAAAACCCCATCCTCCTTCAGATCTAATGATGAAAAATACCTGAAGTTGAAGGAGAAATACAAGAAGATGAAGAGTTCCCAACAAAAGGCCAAAGGTCTTGTCATTGAAGAGCATGACTAGGCTGATTCATCTAATGAGGAAGACGCGGCCAATCTTTGCTTGATGGCCAAGGATGTCAAAAAAGAAGCTTCTAAGATGTCAACTTCTCATGATCCCTCATCATCCCCTCCTACTCAGGTATGTCTCCTGAATGAACCATCTTCTTCTTCCTCTTCTAGCCTATCAGCGTTAGATACATTGACGGTGGACCTTTATAATGCCCTGAAAGGAAAATCTAAAGCAGAAATGCTTAATCTTGATCTTCAAGAACAGTTGAAGATTTGTGATTCCAAGATTAAAGAAATCACTAAGATCGAATAAGATCTTGAAGATCAGGTCCTTGTAAACCAAACCATCACTATTGAACATGAACAGGATATCGCTGAGCGTGAGCAAGCAATTGCTGAAGTCATGGCTAAAAAGCCTACCATTGAAGGATGGTGCAAAGCCTCTGTCAAAGCCTCTGAGATCATTAACGCTCAGATCCCTGCCAAGATAAAGACTGTTCTAGGTTTTTCCTATGATCAAGAAGATAGTGTCACTGACAGGTTTACGTTCAAGTTTGATACCTTTGTCTCCTCAATTCTGGCCACTTCTTCCTCTCAGTCTTCTTTCGCTGAGAGTCATCTTGATGGAACTCCCTCGAGTTCAGGTTGCAAAGACAAAGGGTAAATCCATTGTCACAGCACCTCTTCCTAAGAAGGCTAACAAGTCACATAGATCTAAATCTATTCCTTCAACTTGTTCACCTTCTACTTCTTCAGGGACCAAGAAATCTGAATCTTCTCAGAAATCTAAGTCTCAGCTTAAGGTGAATGCTTCACCTATGGACTCCAAATCCTCAAAAGTTCCTCCAAGAACTATTGAGAAGGGAATCCTTGGAGCTTGTACCTCTTCTAATCTGGTACTTCCTGGCGCTAAAGCTAGCATCAGCTACAGGAAGTGTAGACACTGTGGTGAAACTACACACAATACCAGTAAGAATCCTTCTGCTGCCAAGGTTGGTCCCCCAGCCAAGGGCAAGAAAGTAGCTAAGGCTGAGAAATCAACCAAAGCCAAATCTACCACTAAGGTTGTTAAAGCAACCAAGGTGAAGAAATCCAACGGTGCCTCCTCTTGTGGTTCCTTCTTCCACTAAAACCTGTTCAGGTTCAGTGAAGCCGTCTGCTGACGTTGGCTCTTTAGTTTTAGTATATGATGCCTCTAACATTGCTGGAGCAAAATAGAATGGGTACGAAAAGCATTTTTAAAGTGTTCCCTGATTAAGGAAGTGAAAGGCATATGGAATCTAGATAGTGGATGCTCTATACACATGACCGTAGACAAATCCTTGCTTATCAACTACAAGTAAGAAATAGACCCTTCCGTGACTTTTGGGGGAATGGAAAAGGATATACCAAAGGATTTGGTATATTGACCAATGGTGCAACCACATTCAGGAGTGTTGCATATGTTGAAGGGCTGAATCACAACCTACTCACCATCAGTCAGTTGTGTTACATAGATTACACAGTGAAGTTAACTAAGAATTCATGCTACGTCTATGACAAGGATGATAAGGTTTCTCTAACCGGTTCTCGTCTAGAAAATGTCTACATCATCAACATGGATTTTTCTCTCACTAGGAATAGTTGTTTCCTCCCTAATGCTTCGTCAGATATCAACTGCTTGTGGCACAAATGGCTTGCTCACCTTAAATTCAAGACACTTAGCGAGCTGTCTAGAACTGATCTCATCACTGGTTTTCGTCAACACTCCTCTGTAAAGGAATCTCTTTGCTCAGCATATGAGAAAGGAAAATAGACAAGAGCTAGCTTCAAGTCAAAGCAAATCTCTTCAATGACATCGCCTCTTCAGCTACTGCACAYGGATYWCTTTGGTCCAGTGAACGTGCAATCTATTGCTAGAAAGGAGTATACACTCGTCATTGTTGATGAGTACTCCAGGTACACTTGGGTCTTCTTTCTTTGATCCAAAAATGAAGCACCTGAAGATATAAATTCGTTCATCAAGAACATAGAAGTACTTACCAACATTAAAGTATGATCTATTCGAAGTGACCATGGAACTGAATTCAAAAACAGTACTATGGATAACTTCTTTGAGGACAAGGGAATTTCTCACAACTTTTCTTCAGTGAGAACTCCTCAGCAAAATGGGGACGCTGAAAGGAGAAATCAAACAATCATTGAGGCTGCTCGATCAATGCTCAACGAATCCCATCTCCCTATTCATTTATGGGCTGAAGCTGTGAACACCTCTTGTTTCACTCAAAATCGGTCGCTAATCGTTAAGGGGTTCAAGAAGACAGCTTACGAACTCTTCCATGGTAGAAAGCCCTCTATCAGCTTTCTATATATCTTTGGTTGCACGTGTTATATTGTCAACAACCGTGATCAACTCGGAAAGTTCGATCCCAAAGCTGATAAAAGAATCTTTTTAGGATATTCTTTAATGTCCAAAGCCTTCAGAGTATTCAACAAACACTGGCAGACAATAAAAGAAACTATTTATGTCACATTTGATGAATCTCAATCAACTAATTCTAAACCCAATGTAAATGATGACGAAGAATTAGAAAACTAGATATTCTCTCATTTTGGACTACTTGAAGCTTCCTTCAGCGTTCCTCTCAACAATGAAGCCCCCGAATCTAAAGACGATCCACTAACCATTCTAGTTGTAGATAATCACCAAAACATATCTTCTTCAGATATCGTTACAGTGCCCATTAGTTGTGTTCCTTCTTCTACTTCAAATATTGATCAATCAGTGAATGAAATGCCTTTAGCATCTGAACCTGTATCAGTCGCTGAATCTGAGGCTCCTTTTGCAATTGTTCTAATGGTTGAAGAAACTGCAGTTGAAGCCTCATCCTCTATTCCTGAACATATATGCTAAGATGGTAATCCTGTACCAGCTCAGCGATGGACTAAAGACAATCCTATTCATCAAATTCTTGGTGATCCAAGTGCAGGTATTCATACTTGTCGTGCTCTAGGTAATATCTATCTCTTTGTCAACTTTCTTTCTTTAGTTGAGCCCAAGAAGATCAATGATGCTACCTCAGACCCTAGCTGGGTCATTTCCATGCAAGAGGAGCTCATTGAGTTTGATAGGAACAAAGTCTGGTACCTTGTCCCACATTCATCTAGCAAGACAGTGATAGGCACCAAATGGGTCTATCGTAACAAGTTAGATAAAGAAGGTGTGGTAATCCGTAACAAGGCTCGACTTGTTGCTCAGGGTTATAGACAATACGAAGGGATCAATTATGACGAGACCTTCGCACCAGTGGCTAGACTCGAAGCAATTCGACTCTTTCTAGCCTTTGATGCCCATAGAGACTTCGAAATCTACCAAATGGATGTAAAGAGCATTTTCCTAAATGGAAAACTTCAAGAGGAAGTTTATGTTGAGCAACCTCCAGGGTTTCTTGACCCTAACTATCCAAACCATGTCTATCGTTTGGATAAAGCTCTTTATGGGTTAAAACAGGCTCCCCATGCCTGGTATGATACCCTCTCCTCATTTCTCATCTCTGAGAAATTTGTCCATGGAATGATTGACCAGAGCTTATTTCTTAGAAAAGTTAAAGATCATACCATTCTAGTCCAAATATATGTCGATGATATTATTTTTGGTTCCACTAATCCCTCTTTATGTTTTCGATTTGCTGATCGCATGAAGAAAGAATATCAGATGAGTATGATGGGAGAACTAACCTTCTTTTTAGATCTCCAGATCAAGCAATTAGATAAAGATATCTTTATCAGTCTGAGTAAGTATGTCTATGATATGCTGAAAAAGTTTGATCTCTCTTAAAGCTCATCTATGAACACTCTTATGACTCCTCCACTCTCTTAACAAGGATCCAAATGGAAAGCCTACAAATGTAATTGTTTATAGAGGAATGATCGGCTCCCTGCCCAGATATCATGTATTCTACTTGCTTATGTGCACGATATCAATCTGAACTTAAGGAATCCATCTGATTACTGTAAAACATTTTTAGATACCTGAAGGGAAATCCTAACTTGGGTCTCTAGTACCATAAGGGTTCAGGTTTTGACCTAATAGGTATTCGAATAGTGATTTTGAAGGTTGCAAGATCAATAGGACAAGCACCACTAGAGGCTGTCTGCTTCTAGGTGGAAAGTTGGTGAGCTGGACAAGTAAGAAGCAAAACTCGGTGTCCACATCAACCGCTGAAGCTGAATAATAGCCGCTGGAAGTTGTTGTGCCCAAGTCATTTGGATGAAAAACCACCATAACTACTACTATCTTCAGTTCTCAAAGATTACTATCTATTGTGATAGCACTAGTTCTATTGCGATTGCAAACATCCCTTTACTTCCAAGACCAAACATATAGAAATCAGATAACATTTGATCAGAGATCATGTTATGAATGGTGATATTGAACTTCACTTTGTTTCCACTAATTACCAACTCGCTAACCTTTTCAC
Source organism: Cynara cardunculus var. scolymus (assembly GCF_001531365.2). Classification (NCBI taxonomy): domain Eukaryota; kingdom Viridiplantae; phylum Streptophyta; class Magnoliopsida; order Asterales; family Asteraceae; genus Cynara; species Cynara cardunculus. The sequence continues at coordinate 28,028,890 of NC_037540.1, read as the reverse complement.
CAAGCCTATTGATGAGACAAGCTTTAACATCTTGATCAGCGAACTTTGAATACTAAACACTGAACATTAATATCTTTCAGCTATACGCATCAATCAGTAAATTGAAATGATTCAGTGCTCTCACTCTATCACTGAACTCTTAAGTAAATGTATCTATTGTCTCTAAGGTATGTATACTCATTCTTCTTCATTAAAACTTAAAACTATCACTGAAGCTTTCATTCTTCAGTGATCAAAACGTTTTAAAAGTTTGTTTCAGTGATTCTCTCTTTGGCTGAACATTTTAAATAAGTATATCTCTTTTATACATATCTTTTCTTAAAATTAAAATGATCACTGAACCTCTCTTCTTTCATGATTCAAATGTTTTAAAAGATAGTCTCAGTGTTTCTCTTATCACTGACACTTTTTATGTAAATATATTCTTCTAAGATATTTTTCTTTCTTAAAACAAAACCATTACTGAAGCTTCTCTTCTTCAGTGATCAATTCTTTTAAAAGGTTTTTATTCATTGATTCTATTATCACTGAATGTTACTATTTGAATTTCTTAAAACCTTTTCATTTTAAAAGAAATAGTTAATGAACCGTCTTTATGACGACATTCTCTGTTACCAATACGAATCGCTTTGAAACGCCCGTAAAATTCTGACACATGCGACCTCCTCTAACTTCCATCTAATCAAGGATGAGAACATGCCATATTTTTCATCATGGCATTTCCTCAACAGTCGTATTTTCCTCTCTCCTATTTCTTTCTCTCTCCTTCTACCTATAAATATGAGACCTTTCCTCTCATATTTTCTTTAGAATTACAAAAATCTTTGATGAACCTCTGCCAAAAAGAACTTGCGAGCAAGAACTCACTAAGAATGCTCGAAACCTTCGACCTTTTTCTCTAACTACTATAAGGTCGATACTTCTTTAATATTTTGAATTGTTCTTCTTCTTCTTCTTCTTCTAATGAAACTATGTTTGTTTCTTTAAGAATTTTGTTCTCTTAAAATACAAACAGTAAGATTAATAACACATTCTTTTTCTTGGTTATAATCTAAAGTTTCAAAAACACCTATTCTTCTTGAAAAACCCTAATATCTTCTTTGTGGATTTTTCAAAAGAATTCTTTATTGTTCTAAAACTTAAAAAGATCACATTCTAATCTTCGACTATTAACAAAAAATGTTGTATCTCATTTATTAACTTTAGTAGACAAATGGCCGCCAAGAACGTGAACTTCTCCATTGAAAATGTTTCCTTCAAGGCTAACAACCACGTCACCTAGTAGTATGTTCCTTCAAACAAAACCATCTATGATGTATGTGTCCTTCAAAGAGAAATAATTTGTTGTTTAATACTAAGAAGAAAGTAAGTTCTTTCTGGGTAAGAACTATTTAGAATACTTGAAAAGGAATTCTAACTTGCTTTGAAGATAAACGTATTGTGTTCCTAGATGTGTGTATTCTTTAACGTACGCATGTAAGAATTAGGGTTAGAGTATCTCTTCATGGAGATAGAACACATCTATTTATACCTATTGCATTAAATGCACATTTAATGCAATACAGTAGGGTTTGAACACGCATCAATGTTGGGACTTCCGCCTCATCGTTCCCTCGAGCCGGTCAAATCTACGATTCTTAAACCCAACGCTCCTGTAGCAATGCAGAAGCATCCCACATCGGTGAGGCTAGGGGGATTCGTCTTCCTTCTAAGGAAGGGGGGATCTTACTCCTTCCAGTGACGCGTTTTAAAACCGTGAGGGGTTGTTGCCGAGAGGGGCAACCCAAAGCAGACAATATCATGTGGGCGGTTCCCTGGTTTTCGGTCCAACAATTGGTATCAGAGCTAGGGCTGCACCAAGTTGGGGGGGGGGGATGTTGGGACTTCCACCTCATCGTTCCCTTGAGCCAGTCAAATCTGCAATTCTTAAACCCAACGCTCCTGTAGCAATGCAGGAGCATCCCACATCGGTGAGGCTAGGGGGATTCGTCTTCCTTATAAGGAAGGGGGATCTTACTCCTACCAGTGACGCGTTTTAAAGCCGTGAGGGGTTGTTGCCGAGAGGGACAGCCCAAAGCAGACAATATCAGGTGGGCGGTTCCCTGGTTTTCGGTCCAACAGTCAAGCCTTTAAAGAAAGACTTGTTCTTTGCTATAGTGAATAGTACAAAATCCTATTCATGAGCAGGCATCCTTTCATGGAGTTAGTGGGTAGTAGAGTCAACTAATCGGATTTATACCTTACTATAATCTAGAAAGGTTGTGGGTTTGTCTTTTGTGTGTAGAAGGACAAGACAAAAGCAATCTTGCCCAACAAGCTTCATTTGATTGCTGAATGCTGGAATAATCCTGAAGGTCTCTTCAGCATTCGCTGAGACTTGGGCAGTCTTCACACATTTGTTGACCAGGTTGTAATTATTGAATGCCGCTTCAGATCACGAACGCGCTAGTCTCTAATATTCAGTTTCAGTCTTCGACTTTCGCTGAAGGTTCTTTGGTTTGAGTTTTTTCTTCTTGAAGTATCGTCGTTGCTGATGGATTTACAATACATATTCTCAGCGATCACTGAACTGACTCAGTGATGATATCTGGAACTGAAAGACAGAAACAATAATACTTCGTATAAAGTAAAGGGGATTATCATCAAATCAGTGAGAGATAGGATCAACAATCTCCCCCTATTTGATGATAACAAAGCAACATAAAGAAAGTTGCCTATCAAATAGCAGTAAGGAAAAGTTACATATAAAGTACATGTTCCTTTTAACTGTTTTGGGGTCTTTTTCAGTGAGTCAGTCTTTACTTAGTAAATTTTCTTAACTTACAAGTTTAAGAAAATATAAAAGAAGRGAAACTGAAACTGAAAGCATGTTCACTGATTTATAGATTGTCAGTGAATGTAAAAGTAACACTGGAACTTATAGACTTGTGTCCCTGTTACTCTTTTCARAGATCTTTTTCAGTGATGCATAAGAAATACTTATATTAATTTCAAAAGGAAATATTAGAAGTCGTTCAGTACATGTCTTAGACTTACAAAACATAAGTTAAACACTGAAAGTAGACATAGAATACAAAAGGTTATAYAGTGAATGRACAAATTACAAAGGCAAGTAACTATCTAAGTTGTTCAGATTAATGTAGCCAGGTACATTTTCTCCAAGCTCCTTTCGACGTAGAAACTCCCTTCTGATCTTGCGGTCCATCATTTCACCGTTAAAGTCATCATCTAGCCATAACTTGAGGTATCCGATATGTTCCATCGGGCATAGATGTAATTCGGACATTCTTTGGAATCTAATTTCGCCATCATAGTCAAAGAAAATAAGTCCTAACTCAGGCTTCAAATGTACAGTGTTGGTTATGTAAGGACCCTTCGCTAGTGGTGAGAGATTCAACATTGATATGTCTGGCTTCTTTGAATCCTTCAGGACTTCATCTAAAGAGAACTTTGTTCCATGTTCAATCCTTAGGGATGGTTTGTCATTAGGTCTTGAAGATCTTTTTCTTCTTCCACCTTTCTTCAGAGTTGGCTTTTCAGGGACTGTGACATACCTGGACATCTTCTTGATCAGCTCCCTTATGATGTCTTCGATAATCGGCTTATGTTGAGACTTTGAGCACTGAATGGCTTGGCAGATCTTCAGCCATTTGCAGTAGCCATACTCGCCTAGGTAGGAAGGGTACTCAGTGATCGCCTCAAGATTATCCCTGGTGATAAGCATGGATATAAGCATCACACCGTCTTTTATCCATTCGTTGATGCTAACGTTTGAAATCGGATGAAGGCTGATTCTCTTATTAAAGGAGGGCTAATTCTCTTATTAAAGTTGTCTTCGCTCCAGCGCTTGTCACGTTCAGCCAACTTCAGGTTCTTTTCGTGTTCAGCCTCAACAATAGAGAGAAGCTTAGCTTGGACCTGGAAAGTGTTCAGCATTTTTTTGGATTTTTTTCGGAAGAACTTTGGCGGCTAGAGACTTGACCAACTTTAAGCTATCCTCAGTCTGTTTTCTCTGAAGTTTAAGTTCTTCCTCGGCCTTGAGAGCCTTGAGTCTTTCAGCTTCGGTCAGGAAGTTAAACTCACCATAACAAGAGGTACGAAGAGGAATTTTTACTCTAATTTGGTTGAGTGTCTCCCTGAGCTGAGTCATCTGCTGGTCGGTGGGAGCGTTGGGGGTTGGGTTCTCAGGGACCCATTCCTCCAGCCGATCATAGGTAGTTAAGGGGATGAAGAGTTGGAAAGTTGATGTTATAGTGATTTGGCGAGAGGACTCGTCATATAAGGGTTCAAGGGGTTTGAATAGTACCTTGAGGTTCCCTTCTTCAGCAACACCTTTGCCTTTGGTGCTTTGGTGTGTTTTTTAAGTGGCCTTGCTCTCCCATTCCTCCCCTAGGATGTGAAATCCATGAGGGTGACACCTTTCGTGGAAGCAGCAGGTCGCTAGTACTGAATCGTGAAGTCGTCTTCATCATCGTCTTCGTCGTCCTCATCCAGGTCACTACGAGAGTCAGGAAAGTCAAGAGACTTAGCATCTTCATCGTCATTTTCTTCATCGTCTTCTTCCACATCACCAACATCGGCTATAGATGAGAAGGGAAGGTCATCGTCGTTAGCTTTAGCGTCAGCTTGGACGACATCAATATCCTCAACTATAGGAGCTTCGTAGGATGTTGGGATTTCATTAAGAACCTCAACTTCAGCTTCAACTCTAGGAACTTCAGCTTCAGCTTCATTTGGTTGTTGGAGCAACAGGTTTAGAGGTGGCTGCAACATTTGAGGGTCTAGCGTCAGACCTTATCTCCCCCTCTCTGGCAATAGCTCTTGAGCAATAGCCAGAGAGTTGGTCGACGTTCTGGATTTAGATCTCCATCATTTCCTCTAGCTGCGTCAGAGCACTGGCTAGGCTGATTATTGCTTCACGCGCTTTGTTAAGCTGGATGCGGTCATCAGCAGTAAAAGAAGGTTGAGGCGTTCACACTGGTCGATGGAGAGCAGCCAAAACCTGCTGCATCAACTCCGCTTGTTGGACAAGTTGGGAGTTTGCTTCATCGGCCTTGCTCGTTAGAACATCAATGGCCTCGGCATTGGCTTGAACTGCCACTTGTAGTGTTGATAGCTAGCCCTTGGCCTCTTGAACTTCAGCCCTAACGGCTGAGAGGTCAGCAGCGACTTCGTCCCTACGAGACATGTCTTTATGGAGCTCGTCCATCTTTATTAAGACAGTCTCAACTGCGGGGAGGAGTAGCTTCACATCTCCAGCCATGTCATATTCTTTTTCCATGGTTGGTTCCTCATAAGGGCCTGAAAAAGAATGAGAGTGAGGATTAAGAAGCTCAGGGTTAGAAGAATTGAACAGGTAGGAAGATGGAGTACCTGAGGTGTCTTCAGTGTTATTTGACGGATTAACATTGGTGGGCTCCATGGTGCATTCATGAGGATAAGCACCAGTTTGCTGAGAAGCCTCGAGAGGAGCTACCTTAGGTCCAGTGGTGCGTATCTCATCATCAGGGAGGACAGGCGTTGATGACTCATAGACATGAGTAGATACGAAGGAAGGAGGGGAGGAGAAGATGGCTGAGACTATTGGTAGTGGGTGATCAGCTATGGCAACGCTAATATTCTCTCTTTCAGTGACTTAGGTCACTAAGGCGGTTGGGTGAGGAGCCACTAGTATGATAGTGATTTCAGATATCACAGAAGAGCTGGGAAGGCTGACTGAAATTGCCTCGGGGTTAAGGCTTGTTTCAATAGCTGAGATCTTCTGAGAGGTCACAGCCAGAGACATGGTTGTCCCCTTTTTGTCGTTCATGGTTCTCGAAGGAGAACCAAGAGTTGGTTGWGATGGGCATTTGGTAAAGAGGGTTGTGGTGGTTGGGTTAGACTTGGGGGGGTTGTCCCTTGTCCTGACCACCTTGGAGGGAGAAGAAGAAGGAGAATTGAAGAATATTGCATCACTGAAGAAAGTGCAACATCTCCATCCCTTAGCTTGTGATCCAGAATCCTGGATCCAAACTTGCACACAGGAAGGTTATCTTCCTTGGAGTATTTTTTGCCAAAGATCTTGGCGAAAACCGGTGTGTCCCACAATACGATCAATCTGCAATTATCTTCATGAATCAATGGCAAACTTCATAATATCATCAAGAACACTTGAGAGGAAAAGTCAAACAGTCAAAGTCTTTATAAATCTCTCAATATACGTAAGTATTACAAATGAGCTCCCTTCTTMRATTACACTAGAAGACAAAGTATTTATAGGGTCAAACATTAAACCCTCTAGTCAAAGTCAACAACTACRTACGAAGTCAAACATGCTAATATAACAATTATAAACTTTCAAGACGAATACAATTTATCACTAAAATTCAATCCTAACATTCTCCCCCTTTGTATTCAGGCTTCAAAGAATTTGCACGCTTTGAATCTCTTTTGAACTTTGWCGCTTTAAGCTCTTTATGASTTCTTGAAATCTTCAAAAACAATCTTCTAACATTCTCCACTTTGTAATCTTCAGATAATCTTTTGTTGTTGAGAAAATCTTCTCAACAACATTGATCTTCTCTTTTCATAATGAAGAACAACAACAGCAACACTCTTCAGAAATGATCTTCTAGATATGATCTTCAAAGAATTCCTTCAGATAACCATTCAATAACATTCTCCTCAATAAAGAATTTCTTCAAATAAACATTCACAAACATTCTCTCCAAAATTAATATTCTCCTTACTGGAAATCTCTATCAGTAAACTCAGGTAAAAATGATCTTCACATTCAATTTCTCTCAAACATTGTAGCACAGGAATAGTCTTCAGTCACACTCCTTATGCCGATTTTCGATCTTTATATCATACTCCCCTTTGATCTATATATCATACCTCCCTTTTTATCATTCAGAATCGATTATTTCATTTATTATATCATACTCCCCCTTATGATCAAATGAGAATCATTAGCATCATACATTAGAATGAATAAAATTTTCAGCGAATGCCGTCAATTCATAAAATTGTAAGCAGATCTTTTCAAATCCACTTGTATAATCTTTTCAGATTAAGAGGATGTGAAAGTAACAACCAATTTCAACTTATGAAATTGTTTTCAATCTTATAAAAAGATTGACCTGTGAATATAACTGATATATTTAGTACAACGAATGTACTACATATATATGAGACTTTTTGAGGTTCATCTCACCAGGACTTCCATTCAATCATCAACATCTTATAAAAAGTATATCTAYGAATGTTACGGAAAAATAACATATAAATTGCAAAATATGTGTAGTGTAGAAAGATAAAGCAACATATGCTTCTGTTTAGGCTCAAAAAGATAAATCNAATGTTACGGAAAAATAACATATAAATTGCAAAATATGTGTAGTGTAGAAAGATAAAGCAACATATGCTTCTGTTTAGGCTCAAAAAGATAAATCATGTGGACTACACAAATTTATCAGACTTAATTTGCGATCAAAAAGACTTCAAGGGGGGGGGGACATATATCCTTCTGTTTCAGTGTCAAATTTATTCGAATAAGAAATTGATAGATTGTGAGCTGCATGCCCCAAGTGTTATTGAAACAATTATCTGTTAAGAGATAAATGAGTAGCTGGTGGGGTTGTGACAAGAATTGGCCTGAGCTTTGTCTATTTCAATATAGTCTCCAAGGAATTGAGAACTAGTAGATTTCGTGGTATGCTCGGAATTTAGAGGTTTAGAACAAGATTCTTGTAATCTTTTAATCCTAACACTACTCTCATCAATTCTTTTGGATCAAAACAACTACCCCTCTTTTTTTTTTTTAAGCTCTACACACAAACACTTTTTGAGTTTAAGCTCATCCAGATATGGTTGTCCTCATTGGTAGGTTTGTCGGTTCTGACATTCCATTGAGGTATTTCTGTGAAGCATTCAGTCCCTCATAAAATAACAGTATGCTCAAATGATCASAAACAGTTGATCAAAATTATTATTGCTATGAARCACAATRTTCAGATAAAAKTGATYAAGAAAAAATATAGCGTTTAAGCACAATCAACAACGTATGTGAGAGAAATGAATGAAGATCTGTAAGTACAAGTTTACAGATTATGATTATTCAAAGAGTAATGAATTGTGTATCAATCAAAGTAAAAAAAAATAGAAAACAACTTTGATTACAAATGAGTGTGTTATCACCAAAAAATATTATCATATAAGAGACGTGATAATAACAATTTGAAGAATAGCTGAAACAGGAATTGGAATTATGTACGATGAGAAATTACACAAGTAAAATCTCAAAAAATATCTACTCAGAATATGTACTCGTTTTCAAAAATCAACTCAATTTCCGAAAACATTTATTAAAAAATTTGTAGAGACTCCCCTAGAAAATAGATTTAAGTAATATATCATTTCAGCTCAAAATAAAAAAAAATGAAACCATTTTGGCTCAGGTCTTGAACTGAATTGTTCAGAAGCCATAATCATTTAAGCACGGGTTCTAAACTGAGTGTTTAGAAACCTCATCTGGATAGTATACAAACTCCCCCTGTATTTGTGCATCATAGGCATGATTTTCTTATCAGCACATTAATGACACACCTGCAAAATCAAATCAAACAGATTTTGGTACCCAGACGAACATGGGTCCTTCTTTGTTAGTATTAGGTTGAGGAATATTRTAACYGCCAAACCATCTATTTCTATTAGATATTTTCTTTTTAGCACTTYTAACAGGTTGATCATATATACAATAAGATCCATACCAATTGTTATCATACMTGTATTAATTATTCCAGCTCTTCTAATATMTGTTGTCTCCATACCATYTGTTGTACTTTTTCCKATTGACAAAGTCAGTGGTTTTGYATGTGGAGCATATGATTMTTCTCTTGCTAAGATTGATTAAATCATTAGTGGATCCCACTAAACAAGGAAGAACATGGTTAGTAACAACAGAGTTACGAGACGAAAAAGAATCAACATTATTAACCCAAACATTTTTAAACTTTAGAATGATAATTGGGTGATCCAATGACATACCCTTGATAGTATAGATTTGAAGAACAAGAATAGTTATTAGAAACAGTTGATTTAGAACTGCTTGAATAATTTTTAGATTTAGAACAGTCATAAAAGTTGGTTTTACAATGTGATGGAAAACCAGTTGAGCTTTGAGCACATGAAAAATCTTTTACTTTCCTTAATAACTGGTCTCTTTCATCCGCAACTAAATCGTACTTCTTGTTAAGCTAAGTTCTCATACACAATTCAATTTCAAGTTCTGTCTTAAGATCAGACAATTTCTTTGAAGCATCCAGAAATTTACCTTCTAACACCTTCTTCAACTTCTCAAACATTTTCCTTTCTTTATCAAACTCCTATCTCTCTTCATCTGAGCTGCTTTTTTCATTCTCAGAAGCAATGTCAAGCCATTTCTTCTTTTCTGCAATCTCTTTGGCAATCGATACATATTTCTTAGCTATGTTTCTCTTTTCAAGAGCGAATAGCTTCTTTTCTTCATCCAAAGCTTTCTGCTTTTAAGCAATGCTTTCAGACAATTCAAGATTCTTGCTCAGACATTCTTCTTTCATTTCTTTCTTCTCTTTATCAATCTGACTCGTTCCAAGATTATAAACTATTCAAAATCAAAGATTTGATTTAACAGCATTTWARCATTCAGTTCYAACAAGTTAATCTTGTTCTCAAAAGATATACGTTCAGAATCAAATCGTTTCTCCACTTCAATCATTCTTTTCTTCTGTTTCTCAAAAACTTTCTTTTCARCATTTAAACTYTTTTCAGCCWCTAAAACCTTTACCTTCTMTAGTTCCAGTAATTTCCTTACCTTAATCAAATTACTCTCACATTCATGAAATTTCTCTGTGAAATCATTGGTCTCTGTATGTTTCTTTTCAGAAGAGTTTCTCTCAGCATTCAATTCATGTTGAACTTCTTTGAGTTTATTAAACAGATCTTTATTTGATTTACTCCAAGTTTTTAATTCTTCATCTGTATCTTTTCTGACAGAATCCAGTGATTTCTCAAGCTTTTGAATCTTATGTAAAAATTCTTCTTCAATATTTTCTTTCATTACTTTATTCTCTCTTTGCAGATCTTTAATGAATTCCTCATCTACATGATTTTCATCGAACATGTTTATGTTGATAATCCTTTGCACTCTTTTCCAACTCAGAAATCTTAAGTTTCAGTTCCTTATTCTCCTTCTCGAAGAAAGCTGCCATTAGAAAATTTAATGCTTGATCAAAGAATCTTATGCAGTATATGAAATCAGTCAAAAGAAATCTCAATCCAAAAATATCCTTCAAATAAAATTAGTAATCTCCAAATTCTCAGAAAATCTCAAAAATTATTCAGATATGACAAGTTTAGTGAAAAACAATCAAAAACTGTTAAAACTGATCAAAACAGTTTACACAATGCAAAACAGTTAAACTTTTCAAAAATCAAAAATCTCGATGAAAATCAGGTAAAATTGATGAAATCCAGATATGACTGATAAAAATGAATTAAAATATGAAGTCTGGATAAAATGTGTTGAAAAAATTCAAGTTTTGTCAAAAATGACTCAAAATCGGATCATGCAAAAWTTTGGCTAAGTATGGGGCTAAATCGGACAACYTGARGAAAATGACTAAGTCTTTTAGCCGAGAGTCAAGTCTRGAMAARGGTTGTGAGCGAGGTGAGGCTAAACCGATTGAAGAGTTGTGCGAGCAAAGGTTATTTCAGATAGGCTTATGACCGAGGAAGGCTTAAATCGGACAGGGCAGTGGCCGAGGATGCCAAGTCCGGATACGGGGATAGGGGAGGTTGAATGCGGGAAACATTGGTCGCTGGCCGAGGATTGTCTAAATCGGACACGGGGATGGGCGAGGAACACAACTCGCGATTGACTTTGGCCGAGGAAATCAAATCCAGGCAATGCAGTTACCGAGGACTTCAAGTCTTGGCCGAGGTATTATCCGGGTAAGGATACAAGGATGAGAAGCTCGCAACCAAGTCTTGAGCGATGTAGCGTAATACTGTTAACCCTTTGTGTGGAGTTAAGATAAATTGAATGAACCTTTGTACGATTAAGGTGTAAACCGGACGGGTAGTAAGCGATGTAGAAATGAGAAGGCCAAATACGGATGGTGTGGTGTCCAGATTACAGATTAAAACATTGGCTAAGTCAAAATGAATCCAGCGAAGAGACAATCTTGTGTGCAATTTAGACCCATAATCCGGCTAGGCTTGAAAGTTATAAAGGCTTAAATCGGTCAAGGAGTGGAGGGATTTTGATCATGAACCAGGCTAGGCTTTGAGCGATTTAAAACTTGAACTATGCTATGAACGATTTAGACTCAAAATAATCCGATCAAAATACCACAAAAACGCAAAAAAACCCCACTTTTTAACTAAAATTTGGATCAAAATCTGATTTTTTGAAAACTTTTTCAAGAACACCAAAAAATTTATAATCCGCTAATTTCAACAAATCTCGAAAACGGATGATCAAATCCCAAAACTATGTGAATAACAAAGATTCACTAAACAATTGCGCACACACTAATCATCATTTTGACATCAAAACATGGAAATTTTAAAAAAATTCGAATCAAAGTGTTGAAAAAATGAACACTTGTGAACAAAAGATGAACAGTAGAAAATTTCCAGAAAATTTCTTCAAAATTTAATTTCTTCCACTTGATTTCACTACATTGCCTGCTCTGATACCAATTGTGTGTCTCACAATACGATCAATCTTCAATTATCTTCATAATATTATCAAGAACACTTGAGAGGAAAAGTCAAACAGTCAAAGTCTTAATAAATCTCTCAATATACGTAAGTATTACAAATGAGCTCTCTTCTTCAGTTACACTAAAAGACAAAGTATTTATAGGATCAAACATTAAACCCTCTAGTCAAAGTCAACAACTACATACAAAGTCAAAAACGTTAATATAACAATTATAAACTTTCAAGACGAATACAATTTATCACTAAAATTCAATCCTAACAAAACCATCAATAGAAAGCGAGTGTAGGGAACCACTTTCTCCCTCTGACGGTTGTTGATCTTCAGTCCCAGGTCGTCGAAGATCACTGTAGCGAAGTTGATCAGTCGGCTATGAATAACTGAGACGCCGATTGTGATAGCAACCCTGGATGCCTAATCCTGACCTCCGTCTTTCCACCCATAACTTGCAGACTTAAAACTATCACTGAAGTTCAAGCTAACTCAAATGGCTTAGAATTCATTTACGATGGGTTTAGAATTCTAAACAGACTCTGATAGATCCTCAAAGTCTGATAGATTCATAAATAATTTACGATGGGTTTAGAATTCTAAACAGACTCTGATAGATCCTCAAAGTCTGAAAGCTTCAGTGATAGTTGTAAGTTTTAATGAAGAAGAATGAGTATACATACCTTAGAGACAATAGATACATTTACTTAAGAGTTCAGTGATAGAGTGAGAGCACTGAATCATTTCACTTTACTGATTGATGCGTATAATGCAGAAAAAACTAAACAATAAGAGAAGAAAACACTGCTCTGATACCACTTGTTGGTCCCGTTAAGGTCTACAAGAGTTTTATAGAAACCAGTTTTTGTAGAAGGGGGGGGGGAGATGAATACAAACAAAGAAATTTTTTCAAATTTCAAATATATATTGATAAAAAACGATCAATATAGATTTTACAAGATTGTATGCGGAAATATATAAGGTAAAGATAACCTATCTAAAACAATCTAAGTTTACACACAAATGATCTTAGCATAGAGAAAAGATTTGCTATTAAGACTAAGAAGGAAATGAGTTCTTTCTGGGTAAGGACTTTTTAGAATGCTTGAAAGGGATTCTAACTTGCCTGAAGATAAGCATAGGTGTTCTTTAGATGTGTGTGTGATCTCTTGTGTGTATGCATGTAGTTTTCATGGAGAAAACACTCATCTATTTATACCCATTGCATTAAATGCACATTTAATGCAAAGCAGTAGGGTTTGAACATGCGTCAAGATTTTAGAGAAAAGCTTGTTCTTTGCTACAGTGAATAGTATAAAAGCCTATTCATGAGCAGACATCCTTTCATGGAGTTGGTGGGTAGTAAAATCAACTAATTGGCTCTGTACCGTACTACACTCTAGACAGAGTATGCGTTCGTATTTTGTGTGTGGAAGGACAAGACAAAAGCAATCTTGCACAACAAGCTTCATTTGATCGTTGAAGGCTGGAATAACCCTGAAGGTCTCTTCAGCATTCGCTGAGGCTTCGGTGGTCTTCACACATTTGTTGACCATGTTGTAATCACTAAATCCCGCTTCAGATCATGAATGCGCTAGTCTTTAATCTTCAATTTCTGTGTTCGAGTTTTGCTGAAGGTTCTTTGGTGTGAGTTTTGTCTTCTTGAAGTATCGCTGTCGCTGTAGGATTTACAATACATGTTTCAGCAATCACTAAACAGACTCAATGATGATCATTGGAACTGAAAGACAGTAGCATAATACTTCGTAAAAGGTAAAAGGTATTATCATCAAATTAATGAGAGAGATGATCAATAGTTTTTCATGTGATATGATGACACATTTTAAATGCGTTCATAAGGGTATCAAAAGTGTAGATCCCAGTTCTCTGAATATAACACGAAGATTTATGTTTAAGAACCTAAATCTATCATATTGATGAAAAAGGTGAAGTACAGCTTAGGTCATATTCAAGAAAATATGAAGCTTTCAAGTAATTTCACTTTAATAAAGTTAAAGAGAAGTATTTATCCCAGATCTCTCAATAACACTAATAATCAAGTTAAGAATAACCAAATTATAGTGTTTAGATGAATAAAATGATGAACACTCAAGAACAATGTATGAACATTCAAAGAATAATCTTGAGTGCCAAAGATTTCACTTTATTCAATAATATTGTAAAAACGTAAAGCGTCCTTTTTTACAATAGGCCTAACCACCTATTTATACTAGTAAGCTAATAAGAAGATAACTATCTAGTGAGACTATTTAGCTAATCTTCTACTAACAGATAAAGCTTATCTATAATAAAGATAAATATTAAAACAAGATAAACTTTGTAGAATCCAGCTGTTGAATGGTTATCTCCATCTGTCTTCCATGGGATATAAGTTCAACCTTATCTTCATATCTTCATTGCTTACCTCTGGTTGAACTGGTGAAGGAAACTCCAAGTGTTAATGTCCAGAGGAGTTATGGAGATGCACTTTCCATCGCATCTCTGGTCAGTTCATCGACCCTCTAGATGTTCTTCAGACTTAGTCATTTTTCCATGAAGTCATCCATCGGCCTTCTAGTTTCTTCATCACTTGTTTGTCTTTATTACTTCATGCATAATACTTATGGGGTCTAACAATCCCCCCTAAGTAATGAAAGAGCAAACATCATCTATTCTAAGAACATTCAAAGTATAAATGAAGAACAGAGGTTATTCTAAAGAAAAGCATCTTTTGCCAAATTTTTCATTGGAACAAATGATGAATTCTTACATTGGTGAAATGAAAATTACAAGACAAAAATATAAGACTACATTTAGGGTCTCCCCTGTGATATTTCCCAAAAAGGCATAAGTAGTCCTCTGTAGTCGATGACTGTAGATATTTCATGTATCAGTCTCTGTCCATCATCTGTTGGTACGTGAGATCTGCCTAGTCTATCTCTGGTGGCTTTCTAAAACCATTTAAGCGTTTCATTTGAATACTTAAAGGCCTCAGTCAACCTAAAGAATTTCTTTGCTCCAAACTACTTTTTGTATACCAGACCCAGTTCTGGTTGAGTAAGGATAGAGGCAGATCTCTTCTCCTACAGCCCAGGAAGTCTTTATCAGGTGGAGTGCAGGATAGTCTGTCTATGCTAAGCCGAAGAGCAATCTCGAAGTCACTCTTGGCTCGATACTTCACCAAGGTCTCCCTTGTCTGCACGATCGCTCTATTCGCCATCCCAAAGTATATGACCTAATCTTGTCGCTGAGTCGTGTACGCATACAACTCGATCAAGTCATAGAGATTGAGATTGATCAAGTCATTGTCACTAAAGAAGCTGACCTGACCATGAGCTCTCTCCACTACGTACTCGATGTACTTGATGGCTCGGTTGGTGAAGGTCCTCATTTTGATGTCCATGACCAACCTTAATCCATCGTTTGAGAAGACAGCTCTTGGTGGTTGGATGGTCTGTCTAACAAACCTATGGTGTAGGAGGTTCATGGATTCTGGTGAGAGAATTGGAGGATTGAGTGTCAGCCCTTCATCGCGATCTTGGTAGATGTATTGATGGATATTCTCCATCATGACTGACTCCCTCGATGGCACCTCTGGACGTCTCTTGAGTGACTCCATTTTTGCTATTATTTCATCGACTACCCCTTGAGGAGGGTGCCTTGAAAACGAAGGAATATCCGCTTGTACCTGGGTTTGTTGGGCTGTAGGTTGTGTTTGGAGTAATGGTTGAGAGGGGGTAGGTGATGGAAGAGTTTGGGTTGGCTCTGGTTCATTGGGCTCAGATGGGGTGACTTGTGGTTCAGGAGGTTACATTTGGCTGGTTTCTGGTTCATCGGGTTGAGCTGGTGGTTGTTATGGTGATGAAGGTTGGGTGATTATGGTTTAAGGTTGTATGGGTAGAGTGGTGAAGGGTTGTGTTGGTGAGGGGGTTAATGGTAAGTTTGGCGTTGGTGATGGGGTCAAGGGTAGGTTGGTTGGTGGTGTGGATGGTTCTTCATCGGTCGATGAGCTCAACTCGATGGGTTCATGGGATGTGGCGATGGGAACTTGTACACTCTGTACATCTTCAGAGGGCTGAGTCTCTGGTTCCCTCGCTTAGGTTGATGATGGAGGTTGTTTTTGTGTTTGGGGTGGTGGTGATGGTGCAGCGGATTCCATCGGATTAGCAGTCGCGGCCTGATTCTCTGTAACATCACGCTTGAACAAACCCCAAATGACCAATTCCTATAAAATCTCCAAAAAAATATAATTTATTGATTATTGGGACCAAAATTAATCCTAAATTATTCTAAAAGTTTTGTCAAAGCCATCTGGACCAAGGATGGAAAATCTGAAAATGCTGCTAAAAAGACTAAGTCTGGAGGAAGACAAGAGGCAATGGTTGGACCAGAGGCTGCTGAAATGGCTAAGTCTGGAAGAAGACTAGAGGCCATGAAGGACCAGAGGTGAGACTATGAAGGACCAGAGGCAATGGTTGGACCAGGGGTAATGGTTAGACCAGAGGCTATAAAGGACCAGAGGCCATGAAGGACCAGAGGCCATGAGGAACCAGAGGCCATGAAGGACCAGAGGCCATTAAGGACCGCCCCTTTGAAACCCACAGATCTGGGCATATGCGTTCTATTCTAGTGATAAAAACCACCCAAAACACAATTCCAAACCGGATATAACGGATTTTTACTTACAACCGAAATTAAGTAGCCAAAAGAATACGGGACAAGACTATGTATATATATAAGATACTATTTACCCAAAAGCAAGATCGATATCTTCAAGTTCCCCAATAAATCTTCAAGTCAAACAACGGGTTCTTTCTATTTATCCGTCTTCCTTCCTGAGAAAGGTTGCCACTTAAATGGTAATCCAACACTTAGTGAGTTAAATAGTTAAGTATTACATATCAATATCACACATGTTTATAAACATACATAATAAATTCTTATCAATAAAAGAGTTCAAGACATCATCCAGATGCAAACCGAGACTTACAAGAAATCGAGTGAACAATTACGTACCAGATGCTAAGATCATAGGGTTCCATATTCAAATCACCATAATATACCATACCATTGATTCTCAATACAACAAGGAGACAGGATCAAAGACCAAATATATTCAACAACGTTAGAAAACCAATAATTATCAAGAACCAATAGATCGAATCGGTATACATAACGAAGACAGTGCATCATCCCGTCCTTCACCTCCCGGACTCATGCCAAAGTCCGAGTCAGAATCATACATTACGGGAAACCTCGCCCTGCCCGCCTTCCTCTACCAAGTATGTACCAAGGTTCCCTACTCATTGCTCTTCCTCCTTTCTGAGCAATGAGTATTCACAACCGCAGAAAGTCTCACCCATCCAACCCGGGATCTTGACTTCGCCATGAACTTCCGACGTGCCACACGAAGTAGTACCCATACTATGGCGTACAATTCAAGGAACAAAACAACGAGTCCGGATCCAGAAAGCAAACCGATGTACCGAGATAGTAATAAGGAATCGACTCAAGAGACGGATAAAAGAAAAATCAAGATATTGTGACTCCATTCAAGACCAAAAACATTCATATGAAAATATATATGTTCAAATCAATATGTAACAATTAACTATATAACTCACCGGACAACCGTATAATACCGAAAAGCTCCGAATTGAACTCACAAAGCAAGTCCAATCTACCACACTTAGATTGCTTCCAAAGTATCAAAACATGTCTTAGTTACCCCCTGGAGTAAATATACAAAATCTCATAAGCAACCAATATAATAAACTCATGATATACATATATCCTATTTGAACATTTTACCTAAATGTCTATGTACAGCTGCTGCATGCAGAACTGTTTTGCCCATTTTAAGCTGGAAATAATTCCTTGATCATAAAATAAGAAATAAACTAGACTCAAATATCTAACTAAGGAAATTGGCCTCACCACATTTGGATTTTTTTACGATTTTATACATATTTTCAAAGTCTGCATACTTTCAATGCATTCAAAAGTCGAAAATTCTCATTTTCATACATTTTCCTCAAACCATTTCGATTCCAAAC
>NC_037540.1:28009253-28010747 GCF_001531365.2 Cynara cardunculus var. scolymus | reverse complement strand
AACTCTATCTGTTAGCTCTCATTCCTTGAATGTAAAAGTATAGAAAAAGTAAAACTGCAAGAATTGACAGAAGATGATATGTCACTGAAGACCACAGAGGACCAACAACAAAAGATGCACAAGCTACAAGTCTCAAATGACAGAACCTCTGTCGTGTCTCACAGAGGTTGTGGAACTGGTCCTCTGAGATGGCAATGCTACAAGACATAGTCGACAGAACCTCTGTCGTGTCTCACAGAGGTTCTGGAAGATTTCCTCTGCGTACTTCCAAGTTTCATCTAGCAGAGCCTCTGTGTTGTCTAACAGAGGGTCTGCAGTAATGTCTTCTGTGAAGATTATCTTTAAGCTGTTTTACTTAGGTCTTTTAGCTGCTCGTGMTTATCACGTGTTCTTGTYTGTAATTTGTTTTGATCGAACGACTTAGATTTATTTACTTTAGGTCGTGTCAGAAAAACGGTTACTCGCTTGTATAAATAACAGCGTAGGCCTTTGTAATTCAGTGTGCTTCCAGTATTGTAATTGTCAATATATTCATCAACTGAAAATCCTTTGAAGCTTTCTCCTGTGTTCATCATTAATCTTCATCGTGTTCTTATYKATTTCTACTTGTTTGATTTATCATCTTTTCCGCTGCATTATATCTGTCAAACCAATCATTCAAGTAAGTAATCTTAACCAAGAAATAGAGTTATTCGGTCCTAACAATTGGTATAAAAGCAGGAATCAAATTTTAATTTGATTATTTCTGTTCTTGGTATTCATCCTTTGTCGACTCTAGAACACACAGTCTTCTTCTCTAAGTTTACTCTGTTTTTCACTGTTTTATCAATTTTCTCCTATTTTCTTTTGATTCTTCTTCAATAAATGGCGAATACGGCCAATGCTTCCTTCATGAGTACGGTTTCACAGTCTAAGCCTCCAACGCTCATTCGTGAGGAATTCCCTCAATGGAAAATTCGAATGGTGAACTTTCTAGAAGGAATTCACCCAAGAATMTGTGAGTTCCTGTATAACCCTCCTTATGTCCCAATGAACCTCATTCCAAGAGTTCCTGCAACTCAAACTACACCAGAAATACCAGAACATTACAAGCCTCGACCCGAAGCGAACTTGAGTGATGAAGACAAGATAATCGTCGAATTAGGGAATAAATGTAAATGGTTGTTAATCATGGCCATTCCTAATGACATCTTCAAATGTATCGATCACTGTCAACTGTCCATGGACATTTGGGCAGAACTGGAAAAATTAATCGAAGGTGGAAGGAAAACGTTAAAGAACAATCGTTCTATCTGCATCGACGAATACTACAACTTCAAGGCCAAAGAGGGTGAGTCTCTTACGGATACCTATGCGAGACTAAACACTTTAATAAGAAACTGTAAAAGGTATGGTATCCCCAGATCAACAGAGAAGAACAACTCACTGTTCTTGAAGAGCCTTGGGGATGAATGGTCGAATATTACAATGTCCATGAAGGCCATCCTAGATCTC
>NC_037540.1:28007806-28009153 GCF_001531365.2 Cynara cardunculus var. scolymus | reverse complement strand
CACATTCTCATTGATCCATCCTTCTTTTTCACAAACAACATCGGTGCACCCCACGGAGAAGTACTTGGTCTAATAAAACCTTTATCTAACAGTTCTTTCAATTGAGACATTAATTCCTTTAACTCAGAAGGAGCTAATCGATATTGTGCACACGCAACAGGTGTTGCTCCAGGAATTAATTCAATTTGAAAATCTATCATTCGATCCGGAGGTAAATTTATCAAATCTTCTGGAAATACCTCAGGAAATTCCCTTACAACTGGAATATCCCCCATCTTTCCCATTTCTTTCTTCACATCTATAGCATATGCAAGAAAACTGACACTTCCTTTCTGTACATATTTCCTAGCCTTCAAAACTGAAATTATGCTAGAGTAACGATCACGCTTATCTCCATATATCACAACTCTTCCTTTCTCAGGTAAGTCTATATGAATCATCTTCTCATTACAGACTATRTTRGCTTGGTTTTTAGCTAACCAATCCATGCCTATAATTACATCAAATTCTCTTAAAGGTAAAGGAAATAGCTGTATAGGTACTTCACATCCTTCTATACTTRTAACACACTCATCAATTCTTTCCTTCACCAAGACCTCMCTATCATTTGMTGTTTCCACAATTAGATCCTCACTTAACGCTTTAGATTCTAAATGTGCGCAGTGAACAAATGATGGTGACACAAATGAACAATTTGCACCCGAATCAAATAAAACTTTGGTACATACTGAATTAACAAGGAATGTACCTGTCACTACTTCAGGGTGCTCTTCCGCCTCACATCTCATCATTTGAAAGGCTCTTCCTTTAGCATTACATTCTATCTGTCTTGTTCCTCCCCGTCAACTTGGACTAACACGATTATCCATTTGCCCATGACATGTTGGCACATACCCAGATCCTCAACCCCCAGAATATCCAGATCCCCGACCTCCAGCAAAACCAAACCCTCTATTCTTTGCTTGCGGACAATCAGTACTTATATGTTGAGGTGAATTACAAATATAACATMTTYGCATCATCCGACAATCTCGAGCTATATGTCCAAGTTCCTGACATCGGGTACAAGTCTTATCATTAAACCTTGAGAGTGGTCGATTCACATTTTCCATAAACCTTGGTCTACGGAAATCAGTAACAGTAATTTCCCCCTTTCCCTTTTCTCCCACCCTTTCTTGCGGTTGCCGGTTAATATCCTGTTCTAATATTTCAGCAGCATCAACTGCCGCTTGAAATGTTGTCGGATTTCTGGATATCACATACTTTCGAAGATTCGATTCCAATCCCCAAATATACTTTCTCACCCTGCTGTTTTCAGATATAATATAGGCTTCAGCAAACCTAGAT
>NC_037540.1:28000360-28006471 GCF_001531365.2 Cynara cardunculus var. scolymus | reverse complement strand
CTGAAACATAAGTATATTTATGTTTCTCGCGGTTACACCGCCATCTCATCACTCTCGCGGTTACACCGCCATCTTATCACTCTCGCGGTTACACCGCCATTATCTCACTCTTGAGGTTACACTGCCATTATATCATTCTCGCGGTTACACCGCCATCTCACACGCAGTTACACTGCCATTATATTTCAAAAACATTTCTTCAAAAACATTCTCTTTTCACCCGGTTTAGAAGTCCGGTTAACTTGTCCGGATTAGAAGTCCGGTCAAAATACTTTGAAAGTAAATCAACTCCCCTGTCCGGATTACAATTCCGGTCAATACTTCAATTATAACGTTGTCCGGTTTACTTTAAACCGGACGATACACTGTTCACCTTTTGTCCGGTTTAGAGTATACCAGACAATACATCATGTAGCCTTTTGACCGGTTTAGAGTATACCGGTCACCCCTTAGCCGGTTTATAGACTTGAACCTTTTTGACACAAGCGGTTTATAGACTTATATCGGTCACCCCTTCCTTTCTGATCGTCATGTTTCTGAGTTCAAAGTACATGTATTCAAGATCATCCTGCCTAGTGACAGTAAATACAGGATACCAGATTCTTAAAAGCTTCTGAGCATCAATTTGTTTAATCGTTACAATCCGATGCTTGGTACGCACTTCACTTATTTGTAGGTACTTGGCTTTCAAAAGATGTCTGTATTTAATGCAGTAGTCTTTTGTCCGCTTATGAATACCAAGAACTTTGTCACCGCTCAGAACTTTTATATGACGGATGAAGATTCCAAAGTAGACATCTTCTAGGTATGGCTCTCGGATCCTTGCATGATCATATCCAGGAAAATTTGCTCTGATATGGAATGACACATAATCTCTAGTGAAGATTTCAGTAGGATCAACTTGTTCTCTTTGAGCAGGAATGTCTGACACATCAGGTAAAACTGCAGTGGAAGATTCTGGAACAGACTGACGGACTTCTTGAACAGGATAGACTGGATCTTCATCATCTATATCGGCTTCAAAATCAAAATAGATCCCAGTCGACTAGTCGATGTTGTCAATGTCTTCTCCAAAATCTTGCTCTCCACCCAGAGTAGTAGAGAACACATCATTGAAACCTACGTTGGCAGACAAGTCCAATAACGTCCTTGTTCTTACCGTGGAGTCCGCCGACTTTTCAACCATTGGCTCGATTGTAGGACTTGTCTCCATTTCTTCATCTTCAATTTCAATGGCCTGAGACCTGCAAGTTTCTTCTAAGGTAGACACCCGTTCAGCTAGGGCATCCATTGAACTTTTTAGGTCTTGGGTATTGGATGTGATAAACTTGCTAACTTTAGAAAAGCTAGAAGTAACCACATCTTGAAAAGCCAAAAACTCTAAGGCTCTAACAAAAGGGTTTACGTCTAATTGTTGTCGTAAGAGTCCGACCAAAAACTCTAAGGCCATCAATTTTTCATATAGCAACGATTTCAGTTCATCCACCGATTGATATGGTACTGACGGTTTAGGAACATGTGGTGGTGATGGCACAGATGATGGCTCTTCTTCTACAACTTCCTTCCCCTTCAAAAGTCTTTTAAGACTGGCCATTTGAGCATCCAAATTATCTTGAACAGCCTTTAGGGCGCTGTCCAGGTATTCCCTTGACACAAAGTCGGGTAAACTCACTCCTGGTTCACTTAGAATACCAGTTGTAATAACAGTTGAATAAACTGTTGTGCCTACGTTCAATGTTGGCGTAATGTTAGCATTGGTAGGACTTCCGACCTGTCCTTGTGGAATGTCAAAAGACACCACTCTAGTCGTTCCAACAAGTTCACTAAGAACTGCACTTGGAGCAACAGATGCTCCTGACTCATGTGTAACTAAGTGTATCAACTCTAGACTCGAGGTGCACAAAATCGAAGTCGTAGGCTGGGGCAACGGCCTACTTATTTCCATAACTACATTCTCCAATTGAGAAGTAGTTAGTATATGAGCTCTATCCCCTTGTGAAATTGAAACAACTGGGTGTTGAAAACCAATTGAGTGGATGAGTGGGGTGTGCATTTGCATAGCTGGGCTAGCTATGTCTTGTTCAATACTAACATTCAACGAATGAATGTCAGTAGCAGATGTGGTTGCCCGGCTAAGTGTTTCAGCTTGGAAAGGAGCTTGATCTTCTTTTTCTGCTCCACTCTCACCCTCTCCNCACCCTCTCCATATTCTTTTTCTTCCCTTTCTCTCAACCTCTCTTCATTTTCAACATAAACACCCTCATCTCCTCCTTCATTAAGTAGATCTTGAAGTATGCGATCGTAATCATCACATTCTTCAACGTTGAATGACAAAGAATGCAAACTTGGACAAGGTTGTTGTGCTGAATATTCAGGAAATATGTCATCAATATCATCAACAAGAGTACCAATAGGAATATTTTGAGCAGGAATAGATTGATCACGATCATCTGCTCCATCATCATCATCAACTTGATCATCATCACCAGAATCTGCCTCATTATCAGATTCAGTAGCTTCCGAACTTGAGGAAGTTGAGGAAGTACTGACAGTTGGAGTACTTTGCTGATCAGACGATCCCCTTGCCTGTTCACCCCTCTCAAATTCTTTTTCTCTCAACTCACTTCCCTGTTCAGGTAACCCATGTTCCTGAACACGCTCTTCTATTTCTAGCACCTCTCTCACATCTGAGACATGGGGTGATCCGTGGGAAAGTTCAACCGGTTCTGGTTGAGCTATTGGATCTATCACTCGCCTATAGTCTATTACGCACTGAGCTGTCTGATCAGCTAAGGCGATAAGTTCTGGTGGAATAGCCATTATGGAATCCAAGTTTTCAACTTCTGTGTGCTGCATTATTCTGGTCATGACAAATGTAGGTCCTTTTTCAGCATTTGACCTGGCTGGAATATCTTCATTTGCATTCATCATGGCCTTGATAAACAGTTGCAAAAATCTCTGAAAAGGCACAAATTTTCTTGCTTTAGACGGAAATCGTTTTGCATTAACCAGCTCTACTAGTTCATTCCATATGACTAACGCATAGTCATAGTTTCTTGAAAAGACAACTCCATGAAAGAACTTTAGAAACATGCTGCTACAAGTGTCTATGCCCGCAGTCTTCGATGTCAGGCATCTATTTAGAATTGAGAACAGCAGATACCATATGGAAGGTAGAAATCGTCTCTTGAACTGAGTAGGATTAGTCAATTCAGTAGAGTATCCTAATCTTTTAATATCTAAGCACAACTGTTCATCAGAGATGAAGTCTTCGAAACCAGTAGATCCAAGACCAGGTAGACGAAGAATTCTTCTTAATCTTTTCAATGTCAAACGACTGACTTATTCGTCTACTTCTCCTTGGAAATAGATAGTGTCTCCGTCCTTTTCTCGAGTAAGTGTTCCCCAAAATTGTTATAGATACACCATCGGAACAGGTGTATTAGCAAATAAAGAATAAGCTATTGGGTGGCCTTTTAGAATTTCTGGTATAATTGGGTGTTCGGCTGGCATCACAAAAGAGAAAGTATGGTTGTTTGGATTTATGTCAAGATATTTTATTGAAGGGAAAAGGGTTTCTGAAGGAATAGGTTGGTTGGGCGGGTGAATGGGAATATTATCAGATCTGACGGAAGGAACATGAGATTCCTCATCAGATTGATGTCGCTGTTCCGCCATTAACCTGTAAAAAATCTAAAATATTAGAAACCATTTTATTAAAAAAAATTAAAATACAACACAAAAAAAATATTAAACTCTATAAAAAATAAAAACAAGATTTAGACAAACTAAACACCACTTAGACAAACACTTAGGAAAAAATAATGAAACTAATTGACCGGATTAGAAGTCCGGACAACATACGAAACAAACTAACACTTAGAAGAAAAACGGTTGTGACCAGATTAGAAATCCGGACAACAAAGAAAGCATTCACAAAAAAAAAAATACTAAGTCTAAAAAGAAAAGAAACTAAATCGGACAATCATCAACCGGTTTAAGGTTGACCGGAGTGAACTCCGATCACCTTGTCCGGTGAAATATCCTTTCAACACGAAAATATTCAAACACTGTAAAAATTCTAAATACACACTAAAAAAAAATCAAAATACGCACTAAACAATCAAAATACACACAAAAAGAATCAAAATAAACAACCAAACAAAGATAAAACTGCTTTTATTTATGTTTATCCTTTTATTATTCATTTTCAGATTCGATATGAAGATAATACACAGATTAAGTCCAATCAGTCCAAATGTTCAATATTAATCTAATACGATCAAGGAATATGTAATAGAATCAAATGATGTAAACCTTGATTAGCAAAGAGATGGAACAGTAGAAGAGTTTGAAAGACTTGAGCGATGAACCAGAGAGTTAAGCGGAGACGACGATGAATAGTAAATGGAGATAAAAAGTAAAAAGTAAAAAAGAGTTGACTATTAATAGTCAAAGTCAAAAACCGTTTAGATTCTTAAATTGCTCAAAGCTTATCCGGATTAGAATAAATCGGTCAAGAGGTGTCTGATTTATGAATTGAAAAATATCTAAGTGTTAATCCGGACAATAAATCGCTCAAGGCATGTACGATTTAGAAGAACACCGGTCAAGACTTGTCCATTTTAAGAATAAATCGCTCAATGAAGAAAGATAAACAGCTCAAGTTAGGAATTAAACCGCTCAAGAATTGGACGATTTAAAGACTTAGAAAAAAAATTATGCAACAAACGATTTAAGGAATACGGACAAATGAACTCATCGATTTAGTAAACCGCTCAATCCCTTGTAAAGTAAATCTAATCTTATCAGGATAAGAGTTTGTCGTATAGCCTTTTGTCCGGATGTCTAAATCGGACAATATATCGCTCAAGTGTTGTCCGGATTTTCAATAAATCGGACAAGCATTGTCCGGATTAGACTAAATCGGCCAAACACTTATATTTCAAAACTCAATTATCTTTCAAAAATTAGATAATACTTAAAATACCTGTAAGAAAAATATAAACTGTTAGTTCAAAACAAATAAATTCACTCCCCCTCAAAATATGATTAGATAAAAGAAAACATACTCCCCCTCAAATATAGATTCCCACAATCAAGAAATTTAAAATCAGATAGAAAAAGTTGAAATACTGACTTGTATTTAAAAAATACAGATATTTGACTAAATGAATTTGAATTAAACCCAATTCAATAAATTGAACTGTTTTTAATAAAAATTCAAATCTTCAAATTTAACATACCTAAATAGATACAAGAAAGCTAAAGCGTTTTTCATCTAGAGCTTTTGTAAATAAGTCAGCTAATTGAAATTATGTATTTACAAATACAGTTCAATAGTTCCTTTCTCTACATGATCTTTAATAAAATGATAATGGATATTTATATGCTTGGTTTTAGTATGTTGAACAGGATTACATGAAATAGCAATAGCACTTTTGGAATCACATTAAATAGCAATTTTATTAAAATAAAACCCGTAGTCTCTGAGCTGTGTTTGTATCCATAGCACTTGAGAATAGCAGCTTGCAGCAGCTACATATTCTGCTTCGGCAATGGAAATGGAAACGCAGTTCTGTTTCTTTGATGCCCAACTGACTAGATTGTCTCCCAAAAACTGTAGATGTCCTGTTGTACTTTTCCTGTCCAACATACAGCCTGCATAGTCTGCATCTGAATAAGTTGTCAGTTCAAAACCAGTACCCATGGGATACCAGAGTCCAAGATTAGCAGTCCCTTTAAGATAACGAAAAATGCGCTTAATGACACTTAGATGAGACTCCTTTGGATTAGATTGATATCTGGCACAAAGATGTGTTGAAAACATTATATTTGGTCTACAAGACGTCAAATACATCAAAGAACCTATCATACCTCGATATGTTTTCTGATCAACAGCTTTTCCAGAAGGATCAGCATGGATCTTTGTTCCATGAGCCATAGGTGTTTTGATAGATGAACAGTTTTCCATATCAAATTTCTTCAGGATATCTAAAATATATTTAGTTTGACAAATAAAGATACCCGAAGATAATTGTTTAATTTGAAGACCTAAAAAGAAGTTCATCTCACCCATCATACTCATTTTAAAACGAGAAACCATCAAGG
>NC_037540.1:27995412-27999908 GCF_001531365.2 Cynara cardunculus var. scolymus | reverse complement strand
ACCACAACACCATCTTCATCCTTTTTATTTTTTGAATACCCATTTAGTACCGATAACCATCTTATTATCAGGACGAGGTACCAATCTCCAGACTTTGAGTGTTTCGAACTGGTTCAGCTCTTCTTGCATTGCTAATATCCAATCCGGATCTTCTCAGGCTTCAGAAACCTTAGTTGGCTCAATTTTACTCAAGAATGTGGAATACAGACATTCATTAGCAGTCGCGGACCGTGTACGAATAGGTGCTGATGGATCACCAATTACTTGATGTATTGGATGATCTCGGGTCCACTTCCTGCTATGAGGTAAAGGAGTATAAGAACTTTGATCTGAATTTTGATCAATATAAGAACTTGGGGAGTTTATAGGAGCAGGTTCAGGTGAAGGTTCAATATTAGGAACTAAGATAGGTTGAATATCTGATTGAGGTAGATTATTATCAACTAGTTCAACCAACACCTCTTGTATTTCAGAAGTTTCACACTCTTCACACTGAACGAGATTGTTCGGATTCACCATTTTTATTTCTTCATCGACTTCTTCTGCTTCCTCTTCTGTTTCCTCTTCTGTTTCAGTTACAGGCACATCAGGAGATGGACCCGATAACTGTTGTTCAGTTGAATTTTCCCTGATCAAAACAATAGACTGATTAGGCTTATTATCAAAATATTCTTCATAAAAGTGTTCAAATAAGAAATCTAAATCAGCTTTATCAGAGTTAGAAGTCTCAGGTTGATCAGCTTTCCGCGTAGTGTTAATTATAAAACCGGGTCCTGAACTGACTTGTTCAGAAGCCACATCAATGACTTCATTAAAAGATACATTCACACTTTCATTGATGATTTTGGTCCTTTTGTTGTAGACCCTGTATGCAGCGGATGTCTTCGAGTATCCAACAAAAACTGCTTCATCAGCTTTAGCAGCGAACTTCCCTCTGTCCTCTTTGTCATTTAAAATGAAACATCTACATCCAAAAACTCGAAAGAAATTGATGTTAGGTATTCTTTTATTTATAATTTCATACGGAGGTTTACCAAACCTTTTGTTTACGAGTGAGCGGTTCTGGGTAAAACAAGCAGTCGCTACTACTTCAGCCCATAAGATTAAAGGAAGACTTGAAGAATAAGTAAGCAATGTCCGTGCCGCTTTGTCACACCCCGCTAAAGCGGAAACACGGAATGCTAACAGACAAGCGAGTCTTGGCAACAGTTTAAGAGAAACACTTTCAACAAAGATTCACAATAATAATAAAAATAAAAGTTCATCGACTTAACAGGATTCCAAGGTTACAAAAATATTTGAAATACAATAAAAACTGTCTTAATCGATATGATCCAAGTAATGCTTTCCCTGAGTCCACATAACTTACTTAGCACTTGAAAAGCATGGCATAAAGCATAGTCAACTATAAGAGTTGGTGAGTTCACAGGTTTTATATGCATAAAAATAATTTTGAATGCATCAATATTGGTGATAAATTTATGAGCAATATATTTAAAATAACGACATACACATGATTGAAAGTAGTTGAGCCACTACTAAACCTAAGAACGCCCCTTGAACTACCTCAGAGGTGGTAGCGAACCACATGTGTAGATCATATATACAAGAACTACCTCAACGGTGGGACTAAATCCCACATGTGTAGAACTCATGCCGAACTACCTCAGCGGTGACGACTTTGTGTCACATGTGTAGAACTCCAACCGGACTACCTCAGTGGTGGGACTAAATCCCACATGTGCAGAGCAAAATTTAATGACCAAGTGCACCCAACTTGAAAATATAAAGGGTGGGTATACAACCAAATAGYGCCATCCACAAGAATCATGGGTTCAAAATGAATTAATAGTAGTGGAAATAAATGGGGACTTTTAATCTCAACATATCAATAATGTATACATTTAAATACTCATAACAAGATTCATATATCGATATAAATCTATCAAATATTCAAAAGTCAAAGAATTAAATCGATCAAATAATCAAAATTCGTTCAATCACCAAAGAATGTACGATCAAAATTATAAATCGCTCAAGTAGACAAATGCACTAAGTACAAGTCTTACCAAGCGGATTCTTTAAATCGCTTTACCAAATCGCACACTTCTTAAACGACTTACCAGTCGGATTATGTAAATCGCTCAATGATCCGCACAAGTGTTGTCCGGATAAACCTATATCAAATAACTCAAAATTCACACGGATGTTAAATCGCACAAATATCAAGTGGATAACACCCTAAATCGCACAAGTCTTAAGCGAACTAATATTCAACCAAAAACACAAACTTTCACACTTTTTACCAAAATTTTGGATCAAAACATGAAAAAATATGAGTTTTGAAGAATATTTTCTAGAATACGAAAACTCAAATTTCGACTAAAACTGGTTTAAAACTTGCTTAAAATAAAAAATAGTGTGAATCAAGATTGTTCGAAATACAAAAACGAATCTAGCGATGTAAATCTTTACAAATAACACTAAAAAAAATAATCGATTTAGGCTCAAAAACCCAATCTGGACGAAGAACACTCAAGAACAGTGATGAACATCATTGACCCAGATCGATGAATCTTCAAAAAATCGTGAAAATTGTGCAAAAATTGTTTAATCCTCTAATTGAAACTGCTGCAGTCTGCTCTGATACCAATTCTGAAGTCTAGAAATCATACAAACATGATAAGATCTTCAAGAAATAAGATGAAAAGAATAGTAGAGAGAAGATTATCAAAGATTGGTTTGATTGAGAGAGAGAATATTACAGCTGAAATCTTGATTACAATATGCTAATCACTTGGTAATGACAATTACATGAAAAATACTATTTATACTAGGAAATAGTAAAGTTACACTATTACAATATAAAACTACACTAAGGAGAAACTTGAATACAACTTTAACGCTCTTACTCAAACCCAACAATATGTTTCTTTCATTGGTAGGAAATGTGCAGACTTTGATAGACGATCCACTATTACCCATATTGTATCATAACCTTTTGGTGTTCGGGATAATTTCATGATGAAGTCCATTGTAATGTGATCCATTTCCAGACTGGTATCTCTAATGATTGCAAGTATCCATAGGGTCTTTGATGTTCAATTTTAACTTGTAAGCAAGTTAAGCATCGCTCCACATACCTTGCTATGCTTTTCTTGAGACCTGACCACTAATAAAATGCTTTCAAATCTTTATACATCTTGTTGGTACCTGGATGTACTGAATAACGGGACTTGTGGCTTTCATTTAGGATAGTTTCTCGTGTATTCTCATAACTTGGTACCCAAATTCGTCATTGCAAGCATAAAATTTCTTCGTTGTTGGTTTCCATGATAGAAATTATTTTTCCCACTTTTTCAGACTTCTGATTTTCTTCTTTAACAGCTTCCCTCTGGTTTTTCAAAATCTGTTGGTGAAGGTCTGGAGTTAGGCAGATTTTCATTGCTCTAATTGTGCCACTTCTTTCTTTTCGGCTCAAGGCATCAGTCACCACGTTTGCCTTTCCTGGGTGGTAGAGAATCTCACAATCATAGTCGTTAACGAGTTCAATCCATCGCCTCTGCCTCATATTCAGATCCTTTTGGTTGAATAAATGTTGTAAGCTTTTGTGATCTGTAAAGATTTGGCATTTCATTCCTAAAAGATAATGCCTCCATATCTTTAATGCGAAGACCACGACTGCTAATTCCATGTCATGGGTGGGGTATTGTTTTTCATGATCCTTTAGTTGGCGAGATGCATTAGATATGACCTTCCCCCTTTGCATCAATACACAACCCAATCCCAACTTTGATGCATCGCTGTATACTATGAAGTCCTCTGTTCCGTCAGGCAGAGATAGGATTGGAGCGCTGTAGAGGTGATCCTTGAATAACTGAAAAGCTTTCTACTGCTCTGCCTCCCATTGGAACTTGACATTCTTCCGGGTTAACTTGGTTAATGGCACAGCTATTTTTAAAAAGTTATGTATGAACTTACGGTAATAACCTGCCAATCCCAAAAAGCTTCTGATTTTAGATGGGGATTTTGGTGCTTCCCACTTGGCAATCGCTTCAATTTTTAATGGATCTACTTGTATTCCTTTTTCTAATATCACGTGCCCCAAAAACTGAACTTCTCATAATCAGAACACGCATTTTGACAGCTTATCATATAACCTTTCTTTCTTTAAAAGACTCAAGACCAAATAGATGAAATAAGCCCATTATACCCATTAAGGTCTGATCAAACTAGATATGACCCAATTCATGTTATTTTGAGTCAATTATTAGACTCCTCGCGGGGAAATGGCACACCAAACCCATCAGGGTGTTAACATATTAATGATGATCTATTAAAGGGATTCTTGGTACCTCTTCAGGTTTGGTTGCTTCTTCTATGGGGGATTGTGTGTTTCGTCATGCTTTATCATTATCAGAATCTCTTCATTTAATTCGTTCCATTTCTGATTTGGAGATAAAGAATGCTCTTTTTGCTATTGGGAATGATAAAGC
>NC_037540.1:27976218-27995312 GCF_001531365.2 Cynara cardunculus var. scolymus | reverse complement strand
AACACTTGCTGTTTTACTTTTTCTATACTTTTACATTAATGGAATGAGAGCTAACAATTATGTATCACATAAGGATTTTATAAGATATGATGAGCTAAGCAATACCTTAGCCCTAAGAGTTGGACCTAAATCTGATAGTGTGTTTCACTTCCATAAGAAGGACCTAGAACTGGGAAATTATGCAACCGTACATCAACTCTAGAATCTTTTGCTGAGCAGGTGAGTTTTCACAGCCCCCTTTTTACTATTTTCGCATTTTCGGGAGAAAAGCATGCTACTAATACTACGTACCAGTTGTTTTATTATACGCGAATTGTTAAATTATTCTTACTGCTATTGCACTTTGGTATGTATGCTTGTGTTAGTTGCCTGAGTTTTCTTTTGCTATTGCTCTTAAATCCCCGTTTTCCCTTTACACTACCTATTAATTCATTATATGAACCGTTGGTAATTATGGATAACGCTATTTGGATTGACAACCCCACTTTTGACTGACGAGTTAGAAGTGCATATTACCAAAACGGGTCTTACACATATGGATTTATTTCACCGCTGAGATACGACCCAAGACTTATACAAAAGTCTTACACATGTGGATTTATTTCACCGCTGAGGTAGGACGTGAGAATAATAGTACTCATGTTGGCGATAGAACATGTAGTCGCGGGGTGCTGTCATTAGGTTTGGTAGTGGGCTCGTGGCTTTAGCATTTAAGCATACAACTTATCTTGTGCATTACAAACTACCGGTTACTTTTCCATTATGCGGATTAAAGCGTTTTGCGAGTTAAACTCTTACTTTTTATTTTAAAAACCTGTGAACTCACCAACTATTTTAGTAGTTGACCTCCTTCTTCGACATGCTTTTCAGGTGTTCATCATTAAGGTTGGCACATAGGAAGGCCTCGTCTAGCTGCATATCTTTATTTTATTTTTGTGTTGGCAATCATGTTATTTCCCTTTTGAAATGTTGAAACTTTGTATAATTGTAAACTTTCGAACTATCTTTTTTACTATGGTTGATGTTGTCTTCTACCTTGTGCTGTGAAACCCTTTAGCTGTTACATCTCGTGTTTCCGCCGGGGCGGGGTGTGACAGATAGAAACCTGGTGTCAAGAGAAAAGTTTGAGGGAAATCTTAGGTTTGTCTGAGTCTGATAGTGATGGAGAGAAAGATTTTGAGAAATAGAAAGACCACAAGAATCTGTTGCCTTTGAAGTTTTAGAAACTGCGGATAGGAAGATTCTTGTTCCCTTCTTAGATGTTGCCCCAGATTTAGAGTTAAAACAACTTCCCTCAAATTGGAAGTATGCCTTTTTAGGAGATTCAGGGAAGTTGCCAGTCATTATCTCATCATCATTAGAAGCTGACTAAGAAGAAAAGTTGCTAGTATTACCTGTGTCAGTCCTATGCAATGTGTACCCAAAAACGGAGGAGTCACTATTGTACCAAATGAGAAGAATGAACTTATACCTACTAGAACAATAACTGGTTGGGGAATATGTATGGACTATAGAAGTCTTAATAAAGACACTCAAAAAGACCATTTTCCATTACCCTTCATAGACCAAATGTTAGATAGACTAAAAGGAAAAGAGTTTAATTTTTTCTTAGATGGCTACTCTGGTTACAATCAGATTGTGATAACACCAGATGATCAGGAAAAGACTACTTTCACATGTCCATATAGAACTTTTGCTTTTAGAAGAATGCCTTTTGGACTTTGTAATGCACCTGCCACTTTCCAGAAGTGTATGATGTCAATTTTCTCTAATATGTTAGAACACTCCATGGAAATTTTCATGGATGATTTTTCAGTATATGGGACATCATATGACCTGTGTTTGCAAAATCTTGAAAAAAGTCTTAAAAGATATAAAGAAACCAATTCGGTTTTGAACTGGGAAAAGTGTCACTTTATGGTAAAAAAAGACATAGTGTTAGGGCATTTAATTTCCAAAAGAGGCATTGAATTTGATAAAGCAAAGTTAGAGGTAATTGAGAAATTGCCTAAACCAACAACTGTAAAAGGGATCAGAAGTTTTTTAGGACATGCAGGTTTTTATAGGAGGTTCATTAAAGATTTTTCAAAAATATCAAAACCTCTTTGTTTATTATTACAGCATGACCATGAGTTCAATTTTAATGAAGATTGTAGAAAGGCTTTCAACATTTTAAAAGAAGCACTGGTCATTGCTCCTGTGGTAATAACACCTGATTGGTCCAAACCTTTTGAAATAATGAGTGATGCTAGTGACTGGGCAGTTGGAGCAGTGTTAAATCCAAAGAAAGAAAAGATTTTTCATCTTGTTTATTATGCAAGAAAAACTCTTAATGATGCTAAAATCAATTACACCACTACTGAAAAGGAATTATTAGCCGTGGTCTTTGCTTTTGAAAAATTCATATCATACTTGATGGGAACCAAAGTAATTGTTCATACTGATCATGCTGCCATCAAGTACCTTATTTCTAAAAAAGATGCAAAGCCTAGGTTAATAAGGTGGGTCTTGCTTTTGCAAGAATTTGATTTGGAAATCATTGATAGAAAAGGGGTGGATAATCAAGTGGCTAACCATCTGTCAAGATTGGAAAAACAAGACAAACCAGTGCAAATAGTGACATTTGTGAAGTATTTCCAGATGAAAGAATTTTGGTTCTTAATCATACTACAGTGCCTTGGTTTGCTGATCTTGTTAATTACTTAGCTTGTGGGATTATTCCCATGGAATTTAATAAGTATCAAAGAAAGAAGCTCATCTATGATTCAAAGAAATATTTATGGGATGACCCTTTCTTGTTTAAAATTTGTACAGATCAGGTGATTAGAAGATGCATCCCAAAAGAAGAAGTAACATCAGTTCTATAGCACTGCCATGTAGGACCTTGTGGAGGACATTTTGGAGAAAGTAGGACAGCGTCCAAGGTTTTACAATCAGGATTCTACTGGCCTACTTTGCACAATGATGCTCAAAACTTTATAAAAAGTTGCAATGAGTGTCAGAGGAGTGGAAATATCTCTAGAAGAAATGAAATGCCTTTAAACGGAATTCTAGAATTAGAATTATTTGATGTTTGGGGTATAGACTTTATGGGACCTTTTTCTTTAACCAATAATTGTGCCTACATATTGGTAGATGTGAACTATGTGTCCAACTGGGTGGAAGCCATGGCTTGCCATTCCAATGATGCTAAAGTAGTTGTTAAGTTTTTACAAAAGCACATATTCACTAGATTTGGTACACCTCGTGCCTTAATTAGTGATGAAGGCACTCACTTCATAAACAACATGTTAGAAGAAGTTCTTGATAAGTATGACATCAAGCATAGGGAAGCAACTGCCTACCATCCTCAGAAGAACGGATTACCTGAATTGTTAAATAGGGAGATAAAAGGGATTTTGGCCAAAGTAGTCAAGCCACATAGAAAGGATTGGGCTTTTAAGTTATATGATGCTTTATGGGCCTACCGGACTGCTTACAAAACCCCTATTGGTATGTCTCCCTATAAATTGGTCTTTGAAAAAGCTTTTCATTTACCTGTGGAATTAGAGCACAAAGCCTACTATACTAGGCCATTAAGGAACTCAACATGAGTTTAGATGAGGCCGGAAGAAAAAGGACTTTGCAACTTTGTGAACTGGAAGAGCATAGGAATTTTTCCTATGAAAATGCTAAGCTATACAAAGAAAATACCAAAAAATGACATGATAAAAAGATTCTTCCAAAAGAGTTCACAGAAGGCCAAAAAGTCCTGTTGTTCAATTCAAGGTTAAACTTATTTCCTGGAAAGTTGAATTCCAGATGGACTGGACCTTTCGTTGTTGCCAAAGTATACCCCTATGGAGTAATTGACTTGATAGATCCGGAGAGGGGTACTACTTTCAAAGTAAATGGGCAACGTGTAAAACCTTTCTTTGATTCAATGGTTTTTACGCAACCTATTGAGGTTATTTTTCTGAAATAATAGTTTATTGTAAATATTAGTCTTTATATATTTATAAGTTATTATTTTTATTTTTATTTTTATTTTGCATTTTCATTTTTAATTTTTAGAGAAAGCTTTTATTTTTATTTTCCTTCATTTTCTAGAATAATTTCTTTTATAATATCTAATATATTTAGTTAGGTTTTATATTGAAGAGTTGGGTTTTGTGTTAATGATTCTTTGGGCCGCATTTGCTTTAAAATAGATAGCCCAAAAAATTTTGGTATTAATTTAACAGGCCGGCCAAAGAAACACAAGGCCCATCTGTGTTTATTGTTAACAGGCCGTGAATGAGGAAGCCATGGTAAAGGCCGTGAAGAAGCCCAAAAGAGAAGTCTGTGTCTAGGACAGCTGAAGCCACAAGGCTCGCGAAGGAGAAGCCCAAGTACGAAGCCTGTTTGGTACGGCTTGTCAAGATCCCACGCATTCGTACCAGCTAACGTCCGACGACTGTCTCTTCACCTTCAAAGTCAGTCAACACCATCACTATACTCTCCTCCTTCACGCACGAAGAAACCGTCAGCCATAGCTCATCAAAACCATTTTCGAGAAGAAATGACTTCATTGAACTGCCATTGCTAAGGAAGGTACCATTTCTAACTAATCCTCACCATCACTTGATAACTGTCATGCATCATGAAAAGTTTGAAATTTTCGAGCCCAAAATCTTGGAGACAAAGTTTAGAGGATTTAAAAACCCCTAACCACTGTTCATACACCATTCGGGTTTGTTTCTAGCCATTGCTCACAGTCATTGTTTTCTTTCGATCCAAAAATCATTACCATTCCCCTGTTCCCTCTGTATGGCCATTCTTATGTCTAGGCCAAGAAGAAGGGAGGGAGAATCTAATTCCATGCCCCCTGTGAACATTAATGACCAATCCAGTGAAAGTGAGGAGGAACCCATTGATGCCATTCCCTTGAGGCAGGTTCGTTTTGCTAAGTCTAGACCTCGACCACCTCCTCAAACTCGAACTTAAACCTAAAGAATTGTGAAGACTGAACCACAACCACCTCCACAACGACAATATCAAGCTACCCTTAGAATGACTAGAAGCAGAGCCAAAGGCCTTACCAATTTCAAACCATTCAAGCAGAAGAAAGGCACTGTGATTGCCTTATCAGATGATAGTGATTCACCAACAGAGAGGCCTGCTACTCAAGCCAGTGCATCCAAATCAACAAAAGAGGACTCTACTTCTTTAAACACCCTGGTAGAAGCAGCTACACAAATGATCACACCAAGCATACCTCCAAGCATTACATAAAGGCTTCAATCAGGTTTGAATATCACTAGACCTTTGAATATGGATTTGCTATCTAGTTTTCCTGTGTAACCTCAAGCCAGTATTGGCATTATGTTGAGGAAGTTTATGGATGAGGCCATGGCTGCCTCTAATGAAGTTTTGTGGCTAAAAACAACAACTTTTGCCCCTACGGTTGCCATGAACCAAACTCAGCCTTCTATGCCTGCCCAAGCACCAAAAAAGAGAAATTCATCCCTTAAGCACTCTGTTAGTGCAACTTTGGTAGCCATGGATAGGATGGTCAGGGAGGAACCAGAGTGTGATCCATCTCCTGCCCAATCACCTATGGAAACCACCCATGCACCTGGCACCATTAGAGACACACCCATTGAATTCAACTTCATGGAAACACCACACTTCATCTCTATTCCTGTTACATCCTCTACAGTAGAACCTACCATATTTGACCATATAACCTATTCCCAAACAGTTTCTAAGACTGCCCATATTGAAACAGTAACCACCAGCCCAATGCACTCACCAATACAACCCACAGTCACTAAACCTACACCTACTAAACCTCTTATCCCTTTGCCACCCACTGTTTCTATACAAGAACTAGACTTTGTCTTAGGTCTCTCACCCACTAATCCCAGCCTAAAACCCTTTGAACGCAATGAAAACCTATATGATCCACAAAATACCCCTGTCACTCAAACACCACCACCCTCACCCCACTCCACTCAACCATATACCCCTAGTCCAAACCAACCTAATAGCCCTATCCACTCTGGGACCCATGACTATTATGAGGGGACACATTTTGCTCACCATAGCCCTAAGCATAACAGCCTCCTTGTTGAGCAAGAAAGAGAGGAAGTTGATACTGGTGCAAGTTTAGGAAAGAAAGTGGCAAGGAAGAAGAGAATGGGCAGAGTTGAAACAAGAAGTTCAAAGAGAATGAGAGAGGACAGTGAAGACTCAGAGATTGAGGAAAGGGCAGCAAGAAGAAGAAAGAGGCCAGGGCAGCAATTTGAGGATGAGCCAGGTATTTATTTGAAACCCAAACATTTGTTTACCACCCTTTTGGCAAGAAAAG
Organism: Cynara cardunculus var. scolymus; assembly: GCF_001531365.2. NCBI lineage: Eukaryota > Viridiplantae > Streptophyta > Magnoliopsida > Asterales > Asteraceae > Cynara > Cynara cardunculus. The sequence continues at coordinate 27,988,981 of NC_037540.1, read as the reverse complement.
CATTCTTGAAATTTTCTGAGAAGGTAGGGGTAGTACCAAAGGGCTTTTCACAACAGTTATTGTCGGCTAATCCTTCCATCAAAGCCACAATAGACTCTTTGGGTTGGGAGCTTTTATGTGAGGTACCTAACCAATAAAATATTAGTTGGGTTAGGGAATTATATACAGAGGTGGCTGTCGCTGATGGGGTAGACTTGAGAGTGAGAAAGACCCCTGTTTCCTACTCACCCAATGCCATAAATGACCTATTAGAGCTCATACCACCTTCATACTCTCAGCTAGATAGGTTGATAGTTGGGTGCACTATATGATGAGATTTTAGCTACGGTAGCTAAGGAGGGGGCTGTATGGAGCTTCAAGGGTAAGGCTAGGCTTTTGAAAACCTAATACTTGAAGCCTGAAGCAAATCTTTGGTTTTATTTCATGAGGCACACCCTTCACCCTACAAGCCATGACACAAACTTATGCCTAGAGAGGGTCTTGATCGTCTATTGCATCTTGGAGGCTAGGCCATTTGATGTTGGAAGGATGATATGCTCCAACATCAAGGCATGTGTAGAATTGGGCAAGTTGCTCTACCTTTCCTTAATTCACAAATTAATACAAAAGGCCCAAATCCTAGCCTTGCCCACTGATTTGATGTCTATGGAGAAAATATCCATAGATAAGAAAATTTTGGATAGATTGTTGAGGGTAAATGCCAAGAAACAGCCACCTCTGCCATGGCATCTCTAAAGGCTGACTTGATGAAGGCATTAGAAGATTACACCAATGCCTTAAAAAAAACCATTGTGAAAAAACACCACAAGATGCTGAAGAGAGTAGATGAATTGAAGAAGGAGGTAGACATCTTGAAGAAGAAGATAGTATAATGGGCTGAGTACAAGATGCAGAAGGAGAGGATGCTCAGAGCTGCTGCCAAGCATGGGAAATCAAAGAGTGCAATCAAGCTCCCACCTCCACCTAAGTCCATCTTGCTACAGCATTCAGACTCTCTTACTCAGTCTGAGTAGGACAAGTTCCACCTTTTTCACCCCTTTGTATATATATATATATATTTTAGTAGTGCATGATTATTTAGCTAAGTTCAGTATCTGTTATGCTGTCTCTAGTTTCTGCTATTTTCCTGTTTTGGCATGAAGTAATGTTATGCCTATAAGTCTGCTACTTGTTTTGCTGTTTTAAAGGCCTAGTGCATGTGTTTTGTGTTTGCAGCCTGCTGTTTCCTCTGTTTTAACAAATAGCATCTAGTGTTGCATTTTCTTTTGTTGTTTGCCATCTTAGAATGTGCTCTATTTGCTTAATTTCTTTGTTGTTTTCATGTAGTAGTTTATTCAAGTTTTTGCTGTTTGACTCATCTCAAGAATGTCATAAGGAACAGTCTTGAGCCTTAGGCATACCTGTATGATGACTTTGTTTTCCTTTATATTTGATGTTTTAACTATTATGCAGTCCTAGCCATGCACTTTCCTTTGTTGTTTTGATTTGCTATTTTTAATCTTAGTGGTATATTCCATTTATCTCACTTGAGATATTTTTGCTATTTTAATTAGTACATTGCTACTTATGTTTTGTTGTATACTATTTTTTAAGTTTGTTTTGTTGTTTTTAGGCACCATCTTAGTTTTTCTTTGTTGTTTTGACCATGTCTTGTGTCCATTCTGTTTAAGCATAGGACCTTGATTCTACTGTTTTAAAATTTTATTTTTGTTACCTTTACTACTTTTGTCTATTCTATTGTTTTCTTAAAGGATTGGTCATACTGTTTGGTTGCTGTGTACGCAGTTGATATGACTGTTTTGAGGGAGAGCCATGCTTGACGCACTCATCTTAACCTCCCTATGTTGTGTTATAACCATTCTAGGTTATTTTAGGAGAAAATAATGGCAATCCCATTGATTGGTTCCTTTAAGGCTGTCTCATGGTAAAACAATGGCAATCCCATTGTTTGGTTTAAATGTGGACATGTTGTATGGTAATACAGTCCTCTGGTTGATTGTTTACTTGGTTTGAAACCCAACCTTGGTACCACATCCTGACTCTATGGTCCATTTGACAAAGAGTTGGTTTGTTGGTTTTGTCTAAGTCCTTCCTTTAAGTCTTGAATCTTTGAGTCTATTTCAGTTATTTTAGGTTTGAGTCTTTTTGTTTTTAAAGATAATCAATAACACTTGTTATTGATCATCTTTGCTTTTCTGTTTCATTTTCGGATTTTGGGCACTGATTTTAAGTAGCATATATTCCTTTAGCCATATATGCACCAAAAATAGAATAAATGATGAATGTGTTGTACAAATGTTTGAATTGATGCCATAGCGACAATAATCCAAAGCTTAAACCATCTTTGTCTTAAATTGAGCCTCTAGAACTAGCCAACCATTTCCAAAGCTTGAACTTGATTCAATTGGGCTTCCATTTCAATTTGGCCAATTTGTAGTCTTGTTACACTCACAATGAGGACATTGTTTCCCCCTAAGTTTGGGGGAGGGTCCTAAAAGCAGCACCAAACACAATAGAGTTCATGAAACATTTGCATTAAGACCAGAAGACAAACAAAGGAACAAAGTTCCATGTCTTGTGCATACAAAATATTGTGAAAGTACACCAAACTATTTGAAAAGGACCAAAGTGTCCAAAATACCTCAATATGAGATGCATAGCAGTAAAATTGTGCTATGGAGTGAAAAAGTGAGATGAGGTAAAAGGCCTGCATTGAAAAAAAAAGCCGAATGCAAAACCCAATTCAAAGTCCCAAATTATCTGTTGAATCTAGTATAGCAAAAGAAATGTAGGCTAGCCTATGGTTTGGCAATATGAAAGACTTAAGTTTGAGGGAGCTAGGTTTATGAAGGGCTATGGATATCAAGCATCAAGTCAAGAGTATAACACTTTCATTCAAAAAATTTCAAAAATATGCATATTTTGGTTATTGAATACTTATGCTCAAATTTTGTGTTTAGTTTATTAGAAATTTGAGTCTTTTAATTTGTCATTTTCTGTTGTTTGGGGACAAACAACAATTCAAGTTTGGGGGTGTGATAAGGGTTAATTTATTAACCTTATTACATTATTTTCTTAACCATTTTCACTTGTTTTATTTGCCCATTAGTGTTGTAATTGAGTCTTTTTATGTCTTTTCTATATAATAGTAGTATTATATCATATCTAATGTTAATTTCCTGTTTATGCAGATTTTTTATGATTTTTGGGCCAAATCCTACAACACTCATGTAGGAGTATGTGTGGCATAGTCCAATAGCACCAGTCCGTGAGCTGCATCTTTTGTCTGGGCCAAAAATTCTTGGGCGGCCTCTTTGAAACTGATGGATCAAAGGCCTTGGGCTTGGTCAAATACCCCTTTTGAAGACCCTTTTGTCCTATTAGATGACCCTCATGTGCAAGCTTCCTTAGCCTATAAATAGAGGCTTAAGGTTTTGTTTTAAAGACCCACTCACCCACTTACATTATACTTACACACATAGCCTTTGTGTTAATACAATTTGCTCTCTAGATTATTGCTTTTGATATTTATTCTTTCGGTTTTCTTGCTTCCAACCAAGAACCGATTTTTGTGAAGTAAAATTGTGATTGCTCTCTCAAGTTTTAATACAAGTGCTCGTGTTTAAATCTTCATCTCATTTCTGTTCTTATTTCCAAGTTTCAATACATTTTCTGACTTTCGTTCCAATTTACAAATTAGTCGATTTCTGTTGCTTTACATTGGATTTCATCCTTTGTAGCTCACGACTAATTTACGTAGACTAAATAATATGTTCTCAAGACTTTGCAAGTAGCTTTTCGGTCTTGGTAACGAAACTTGTTTTGCAAGTTTCGTTACTTGTCTTGCAAGTTTCTTCAAAGTCAACTCCTCTTTTCAAGGTTTTCAATTGTCACATCTTAATACATCACGTACTTACTTTACATCATGTCTTAGATCAATTTTAATTAGTAGTATTTAGTTATTAGTAATTTAATTTCAGTCCTTTACATTTTAGTCTTTATATTTCAGTCTTTACATTTCAGTTTTTTACATTTCAGTTTTTACTTTTCTGCATTTTACTTCACTGCAATTTACTTTTCTGTAATTTACTTTCCAGCAATTTACTTTCAGTTATTTTTATTTCTGTCATTTAATTTCCATTACTTTAAATTCCAATATTTTAATTTCTTGTACTTTAATTTCTGCAATTTACTTTCTACAATTTATTTTTCCGTATCAGTTATTTATTCTTCCGTCCTTACATCATTTGAGAGAAGAAACCGAGCGATGATGGGCTAAACGCCTTAGCTAGGGGTGTAACGGGAAATTAAGACCAAAACCAATGTGAAAGTACAAAGGTGTCTTATTAGCATTATAGTCTACTATTTGTTTCAGGTGCTTAATATTTCATTTGAGGATTACATTAAAATTAATTGACAACTGATTTTGTGTATAAAAATGTATTGACTTTCAACCTTAGGTAATAAGAGAAGGCTATAAATAGCTTTAGTATCTAACAAATGTTATACTCCTACGGTGTAGGATTGTAACATTGTGTTGTGCTAGGATTCATGACGTCTAACATAAATGATATCGTATCGATTGCACGTTAACCGGTGTGTACTCATGGAAGGCCGTCTGGCCCGATAGTTGATATTGTGACAGTTATATTAAATCATTTATTGATTTTAGATAATTGTGACAAGAATGCTATGTCACCTTTTTGCTGAATCATTTGTTTAGTGTCTTAATCAATTGTTGCACCATGTGGTTCTTTTTAAGACTGATATTTTCTTCGTTGTTAATCAAACCTCCCAATTTTAGATAAATCAAATCCCTCGTTTCGCCATCTAAAATTAGTTTTTATAGACTGGACTTTTGACGAACTTTGCAAAGCTATCTCTGTGGGAACGATATCTGGTATTTTACCATTATTACTTGTTACAAGACGACAGTAGTTCAAGGTGTATACTTGCGCCGAGTTCTATTTTTATGTTGAAATCTAAGGTTGAATAAACCGATCAGTCGTTGTCGTTGAAGATTGATTTCTTCCACAGCGTTGAGTGTCTCGAGTCTTTTAACTTCAAATAGGAAGTCAAACTCACCACAAATAGAGGTACGAAGAGGAACTTTTACTCTAGTTTGGTTGAGTGACTTCTTAAGCTGAGTCATCTGTTGGTCGCTAGAAACAATGGAGGTTGGGTTTTCAGATACCCATTCCTCTAGCCGACCGCAGGTAGTAGAAGGATAGAAGAGAGTTGACAAAAGGAAGTAACAATATCAAACCTGGAGGATTCTGTACTTTGACGCACGATAGGTTTGACGAGTACCTTGAGATTTCCTTCTTCAACAACACCTTTGTCTTTCGATGCGGTGTTCTGGTTCTTTGCGGAAGTCTTCTTTTCTTTTTCTATCTCTTTCTCCCCTTGGGATGCAGAATCCCTGAGAGAGACTTCTTTCTAAGCGCTGGCAGGTTTCTGGTACTGAATCATGAAGTCCTCATCATCGTCGTCTTCATCATCATCACCACTGATATCCTTTCCAGCGTCAGGAAGGGTAGGAGAATCATCGTCATCTTCATTGTCATCGTTTTTGTCATTATCTTCCTTATCACCAGCATCAACTGCAAGGGTGATAGGAAGGTCTTCATCACGACCTTCAGCATCAGCTCTGATGGCTTCATCAACGACCTCAACTTCATTAGATTCATGGGAGGTGATGGTTTCATCAACAACCTCAACTTCATTAGCTTCAGCTCTAGGAGCATCAGCTTCAGTTTCAGTTGTAAGGACAGCAACAACAACAACATCTAAATCTTTCCCCCCTCCTCTTTGTCATCAGCATGACTAGAGAAGAGGTTATCAAGATTTAGTGCTATGATGTCCATCCGCTGCTCAAGCTCACTCAGCGATCTCGCTTGAAAAAGACCGACATTGAGAGCCTAATCCAGTGTAGAAGCTGGTACTGGACGTTGAAGGAGCTCCAGTATCTGCTGCAACAGCTCACCATGCCTGACAAGCTGAGCATTCGCTTCATCGGCTTTGCTGGTTAGAGCAGAAATAGCCTCAGCGTGGGTGCATACAGCAACTTGCACCACAGAAAGTTGTTCCTTGGCCTCATGTACGTCAGCTTTGACAGCTGAGAGGTCAGCATAAACTTTATCCCTGAGAGGCATGACTTTATACACTTCATCCATCTTTACGAAGACAATCTCTACGGTGGAGAGTAGCAGCTTCACGTCATCAGCCATGTTATATTCTTATTCCATGGTTGGCATTCCTTCGTCGCAAGGACCTGAAAAAGAAGATGTTTGAGCAGAAGATAACTCAGGGTTAGAAAAAATGAAGGTGTAGGATGGAGAATTACCTGAGGATTCATCAGCACCATCTGAAGGATTAATGCTGGTTCTCTCCAGGTTGCCTTCGAGGGGATAGGCGTCCATTAACTAAGGTGTTTCGAGAGGAGCAACCTTAGGTCCTGTGGTGGGTGCTTCATCATCAGTGAGGACAATCGCTGATGAGTAAGGAGCATGTGTCAAGACCAAAGAAGGACGAAAAGAGAAGATGGATGAGACTAGTGGAAGTGGGTGTTCAGCAATGGCTTTGTTGATATTCACACCTTCAGTGATTTGGGTCACTGAGGCGATTGGGATCGGAGCCACAAGTACGGCAGTGGTTGCAAAAATCACTAAAGAGATTGGAGGAGACCAAGTTGAAGGTTCCTCGGGGTTCAGGCTAGTTTCAATAACTGAAACCTTTTGAAAGGTAATAGCCAGAGATGTGGTTGTCCCCTTTTTGGCTTTCTTGGCCCTCGATGGAGAACCAAGAATGGTTTGAGAGGAGGTTCTTTTGGAAGAAAGGGAGGTGGTGGTTGGGATAGACTTTGGGGGGTTTTCTTTAGTCTTGACCATCGGAGCAAGGAAAGAAGGGCATACAAGCACAATTGGAGAAAATGAAGAAGGTTGTGTAGGAACAATTGCAGAGAGTGCAACGTCTTCATTCCACAGCTTATGATCCAAGATTCTGGATCCAAGCTTGTAGATGGACATGTTGCCTTTTGTAGAGTACTTGTTGCCAAAGATCTTGGCAAACACTATGGACAAGAACCAGGTGTAAGGTACTACTTTCTCCCTCTGGCGCTTGTTCACCTTCAGCACCAGATCTTCAAAGATCACAATAGCAAAGTTTATTGGGCGTTGGCGAATGACAGAGACGCCAATGTTCAACGCAACTCTGGAGGCTTGATCTTGGCCACCAGTCTTGCCTCCCATATATTAGATGAAATGGGAAAACAAGAACTGCCAATACGTAGACTTGTGGTTCTTCTCAATCTTTAAAAGCGACTTGAGGAGATCGTTGGATTCCTTCTTTGTTGGCCAGGCGTAGCCAATATCATCCAAGCAAGAGATGAGATCTTCAGTGGAAGGATCACTGGCATAAGGACCCTTTGGGAGACGCAGGATTAGCGTGGCAACGCCAAAACTGACAGTCATTCTGTTGAAGGTGAAGAAGGTTTTCTCCCCCTGTTAACCAGTCTCGTCAGTGTCATGAACAACTTCAGCAGTGAGCCTAACTGCTGAAGGACTTCCTTCACCATGATTGGTTCATGGGTGATAGCATAGGATATAGGGGAGTTCCTGAGGAATGTAGCAGCTTCCTCATAGTAGGACTTGTTCGTGGGAATGTCTAAGAAAGCCACATGATTATTTGGCTTGAAAGACACATCGTCGATTGAAAAGTTCACGTTCTTGGCAAACATTTTCTATTATAAGTAAGAAAGAACATATTTGTTAGTAATCCAAGATATAGATGTGAGCTATTAAGTTTTGAAACAATAAAACTTGTTTTGAGAAATCCAGAAAGTAAATATTAAGGCTTTTAAAGAAGAATAAGTGTATTGAAACCTTAGATTATAACCAAGTAGGAGAATGTGTTAATAATCTTTATGTTGGTCGTTTAAGAGAATAGGATCTTAAGTAACCAAGCATTAGTTTCTTAGAAGAAGAAGAACAGATCAATAAGAAAGAAAAGATATCAACCTTTGAGACACAGAGCAAAAAGGTTGAATGGTTTGAGTGTTCTTTAGTTCTTACTTGCAATTAACTTTGAGGCAGAGGTCCGACAAAAGTATTTGAAAGCGTAAGGCAAAAATTAGAAGAGAAGTCTCATATTTATAGGTAGGAGGAGAGAGAAAAAGAATTAAGAGAGAGAAAAATACAACTTTTAAAGTTGTGAAATGATAAAAAAGTAGCACATTCTCATCCACGATTAGAAGAAATTTTGAGGGGTTGCGTGTGTCAGAACGGTACGCACGTCTCAAAAAAATCGTATCATTTAAATAAAAAATGTCGTCATAAAACGTTTCATTTTCCATTTGTTTTAAAACAAAAGGTTTTAAGAAATTCAAAAGCCACTTTCTTAAGAATATGAAAGGTTTTTGAAAGCGTTCAGTTATAAGAAGAATCATTGAATGAAAAGAAATTTTTTTAAAACATTTGGTCACTGAAGAAGAAAAACTTCAGTGATGGTTTTGTTTTAAGAAAGAAAAATATCATAGAGAATTTATATTTCCATAAAAGATTCAGTGACAGAAGAAACACTGAAACTATCTTTTAAAAACTTTGAATCACTAAATAAGGAAAGATTCAGTGATCATTTTTGATTTTATAATAAGATAAGTATATCATAGAAGAATATACTTGCTTAAAAAGTTCAGTGGTAGAAAGAATCATTGAAACGATCTTTTAAAACGTTTTGATCACTAAAGAAGAAAAGATTCAGTGATAGTTTTAAGTTTTAAAGAAAAAAGATAGGTATACATACCTTAGAGATAAGAGATATATTTACTCAAGAGTTCAGTGATAAAATAAGAACACTGAATCATTTCACTTAATGAGTAATGCGTATAGCTAAAGGAGATTAATCCTCAGCGTTTAGCATTCCAAGTTTGTCTCACCAAAAGGCTTTGTGAAAAGGTCAGCGAGTTGGTAGTCAGTGAGAATAAAGTGAAGTTCGATATTAACATTCATAACATGATCTCTGATAAAATGATATCGTATCTCAATATATTTGGTCTTGGAGTGAAGAGCAAGGTTGTTTGCAATCGCAATAGCTCTGGTGCTATCGCAATAGATAGGGTTTTTAGAAAATCGAAGATCATAATCGTTGAGCTGGTTTTTCATCCAAGGGACTTGGGCATAGAAACTTCCAGTGGCAATGTATTCAGCTTCAGCAGTTGATGTGGACACAAGATTTTTCTTTTTACTCGTCCGTCTCGCCAGCTTTCCACCTAGAAGCTGACAGCCTCCGGTGGTGCTTTCCTATCAATTTTGCAACCTGAAAAATCACTATCAGAATAACCTATTAGGTCAAAACCTGAACCCTTAGGATACCAGAGACCCAAGTTAGGAGTTCCTTTCAAGTATCTGAATATGTGTTTTACAGCAATCAGATGGGATTCCTGGTTTAAATTGATATCGTGCACAAAGACAAATAGAATATATGATATCTGGTTGACTAACTGTAAGATACAGCAGGGAGCTGATCATTCCTCTATAAACAATTATTTTTTACAGTCTTTCCATTTGGATCCTTGTTGAGAGAGAAGAGGAGCCATTGGAGTTTTCATAGATGAGTTGTTAGATAGATCAAACTTTTTCAGCATATCATGAACATACTTACTTTGATTGATAATACCTTTATCGGATTGTTTGATTCGGAGACCTAGAAAATAGGTTAGTGGAGCCAAAAATAATATCATCGACATAAATTTGGACTAAGAACAATATGGCCTTTAACTTTCCTAAGAAATAAGGTATGGTCAATCTTTCCACGGACAAATTTCTCAGCGATGAGAAATGAGGAGAGGGTATCATACCAAGCACGGGGAGCCTGTTTTAATCCATAAAGAGCATTATCCAAACGATACACATGGTTTGGATACTTAGGGTCAAGAAACCCTGGAGGTTGTTCAACATAAACTTCCTCTTAGAGTTTTCCATTTAGGAAAACACATTTTACATCCATTTGGTAGACTTTGAAGTCTCTATGGGCAGCAAAGGCTAGAAAGAGTCGAATAGCTTCGAGTCTAGCCACTGGTGCTAAGGTTTTATCATAATCGATTCCTTCTTCTTGTCTATAACCATGAGCAACAAGAATAGCTTTGTTACGGGTTACCACACCCTATTCATCTAATTTATTGCGATAAACCCATTTGGTGCCTATCACAGTTTTGTTAGACGGACGTGGTACAAGGTACCACACTTTGTTCCTATCAAACTCAATGAGCTCCTCTTGCATGGAAATGACCCAACTAGGGTCTGAGATAGCATCATTGATTTTCTTGGGTTCAACTAAAGAAAAGAAGTTGACAAAGAGAAAGATATTACCTAGACCACGTCGAGTCTGAATACTTGCACTTGGATCACCAAGAAACTGATGAATAGGATGTTCTTTTGTCTATCGTTGAGCTGGTAGAGGATTTTCATCTAAGCATTGATGTTCAAGAACAGAAGATGAGGTTCAGCAGTAGATTCTTCAACAATGGATAGAATTGCTAAAGGAGCCTCAGATTCTGCGACTGATAGAGGTTCAGATGCTGAGGGCATTTCATTCACTGATTGGTCAGTGTTTGAAGTAGAGAGAGGAATGAAACTAATATGCACTTCAATGATCTCTGAAAAAGATTCGATTCGATTATTAGCTGCAACTGGAATGATAAGTGGATTATCATCAATTTCTAGAGTATCAGCGGTGGGTTGATTGCTGAAGGAAGCTTCAGGTTGTCCAACATGAGAGAACATCCAGTTTTCTAATTCTTGTTCATCATTTATGATGGGTTTAGAATTAGCTAATTGAGATTCATCAAAGGTGACATGAATAGTTTCTTTTATTGTCTGTCGGTGTTTGTTGAATACTCTAAAGACTTTGGATACTGAAGAATATCCAAGAAAGATTCCTTCATCAGCTTTGGGATTGAACTTTCCAAGTTGATCAAGGTTGTTGAGAATAAAACACATGCAACCAAATATATGAAGAAAGCTAAGAGAGGGCTTTCTGCTATGAAGGAGTTCGTAAGCTATCTTCTTGAACCTCTTAACGATCAGTGACCGGTTTTGAGTGAAACAAGCAATGGCTTCTGCCTAGGATTGAGTGGGAAGATGAGATTCGCTGAGCATTGATCGAGAAGCCTCAATGATTGTTCGATTTCTTCTTTTAGCGACCCCATTTTGTTGAGGAGTCCTCACAGAAGGGAAGTTGTGAGAGATTCCCGTGTCCTCAAAGAAGTTATCCATAGTACTGTTTTTGAACTCAATTCCATGGTTACGTCTTATAGATCATACTTTAATATTGTTAATTTCTTCTATCCTTTTGATGAACGATATAATTTCGTCATGTGCTTCACTTTTGGATCTGAGAAAGAAGACTGAAGTGTACCTGGAGTACTTATCAACAATGACGAGTGCATATTTCTTTCTAGCAATGGATTGTACGTCAACTGGCCCAAAGATATCCATGTGCAATAGCTGAAGTGGAGATGTCACTGAAGAGATTTGCTTAGACTTGAAGCTAGCTCTTGTCTGTTTTCTTTTTTCACATGTTGAGCAAAGAGATTCATTTGCAAAGGTGTATTGAGAAAGGCAAGTGATGAGATCATTTCTACACAACTCACTGAGTGTCTTGAAGTTGAGATGAGAAAGTCGTTTGTGCCATAGCTAGTTGATATCTGACGAAACTTTTGAGAGAAAACAACTATTCTCAGTAAGAGGAGAATCCATGTTGATGACGCAAACATTCTCTAGACGAGAACCAGTCAGAGCAACCTTATCATCCTTGTCAAAGACGTAGCATGAATTATTAGAAAATTTCACTGTGAAATATATATCACGCAACTGACTGATGCTAAGAAGATTGTGTTTCAGTCCTTCAACATATGCAACACGCTTGAAAGTGGTTGCACCATTGGTTAATACACCAAAACATTTGGTATATCCTTTTCCGTTTCCTTCAAAGGTCATGGAAGGACCTCTTTTATTCTTGTACTCGATGAGCAGGGATTTGTCTCCAGTAATATGTCTTGAGAATCCACTACCGAGATACCAAATGCCTTTGACTTCCTGCACAAGGGATCATGTTAGCTCTCATATTTCATTTAATGTAAAAGTATGAAAAAGTATTAACTGCAAGTGTTGACAGAAGGGTTCTACCACAGAAGACCATAGAGGACCAACAACAGAAGATATACAAAAGCGTACAAGTCAAGAATGACAGAACCTCTGTTGTCTCTCACAGAGGTTCTGGAAACTGATCCTCTGTAATCAAGTGCTTACAAGTCATATCTAGCAGAGCCTCTGGGATGGCTCACAGAGGGTCTGCAGTTTATCTTTTGTGAAGAACCACTTCTCACTGCTTTACTTAGGTYTGTTAGCTGCACGTGCTTATCACGTGACTATGTTTGTAATCTGCTTTATTTGAACGGCTTAGATCATTTCACTTGTCAAGGTCATGTCAGAAAAGCCGTTAGGAACTAGTATAAATAGCAGCTTAGGCCTTTGTAATTTAGTGTGCTTCCGTATTGTAATTGTCAATATTTTCAATCAATTGAAAATCATTTGAAGCTATTCTCTCGTGTTCTTCATATTCATCATCTGCGTTCTTGATTGATTTCTTACTCTGTTTGTTCATATATTGTTTCCGCTGCACTGTTATTGTCTAAAAGATCATCCAGAGTATTTGATTAATATCATTAGCTAAATCTAAAGGTCCTAACAATTGGTATCAAAGC
>NC_037540.1:27969330-27976118 GCF_001531365.2 Cynara cardunculus var. scolymus | reverse complement strand
TATTTACGTTTTTAATGTGTTCAATGTTTTGGAAATGAATCTTGTAATCGGGCAACTCTTTGTTTAAGAACTCCTTTGGGAGACTTGTAAATTGTAAATTAAATGTTTGTAAATTTAATCGTGTGGTTGATGTATTTATATCCTAAGTGTAATGTACTATTACCTGTGACGCCTCGTGTTTCCGCTTTAGCGGGGTGTTACACTCATCGACTGTTGAATCTGTTGGTAAAGTGTTCTTCATCGCTTGAGTTTGTATTTGTTCAAGTATTTTGCTCATCTCGCAAAATTTTGAGTGATTTGGCTCTGTATTAGTTTCTAATCACTTGTTTTGTTGATAGATATCTTGTAGTCATCGCTCATAACTTGTGAATTTTGACTTGTTTGAGTTGCTCATCGGCTAGTGTATTGTCTGATAAACTTTGTTATCGATCAACAAAGTGTCCGGTGTGATAACATGCATGCATTAAATATTTTGGGTATGCATGCATGAATGGTTTATATTTGTGGAAAATGTATATGTGCATAAAGTTGGCTCATGCATGGGCATGCATGGGTTGATTTTGGATAGGCATGTATGTGGAGGTTGTTTAGCCGCCTTGCCTGATTTAGAAAGTATATATATGGAGTGAAGTCTCAAATAAGCCTCTTTTTCCAATTGGAGAATTTGAGAGAGATTTGAAAGAGTAAATTGACCAGATTGCTTCTTTGAAGTTGGATTCATCTGGTTTCAAAAAGAATTGCATAAGGTGAGTAACTTTTATCATATTATTACATTTGGAAAAGTAATTCTTTGCTTTAATTGTTGAATTGTTCTAAAAACTTATCACCCAGAATTGGGTTTAAATTGGACACGTATTGTCCGGATTTGATATAAATCGGACATAGTGTCGTCCGGATTAGAGAAAAACCGGTCATAGTATTGACCGGATTGGGTGTTAGAGAGAATTTGAATTTTGTAAATTGGATATGGTTTTTGACTGGAGAAGTAGGAATACGGTCAAGGATTATTCGGTTTAGATATAAACCAGCCATAGGCTTGATCGGAGTTGTGCAAGTCCGATCGTGTGTTGACCGGATTTTGAAAGTGATGGGAAAATGCTTTGTTGTCTGTATATGAAAACTGGACAAAGCTTGAACTGATCTATTTATATGGTATTGTCCAGATTTGTAGTCCGGCCAAGACTTGACCGGAGATGAAATCCGGCCAAGTTAATATATTGACCAGATTATTGAAGTTTGACCGGATATATGTTTTGACTAAAAGAATTTTGATGAACAGTTGGGTTATTATCATATCATTCTTTTTATATAATTAAAGGATTAGTATTTTATAAAATTGTTTTGGAACTGTTCTTGGATAAATATGGATGATTTTTCATCAGGACGTTTATGACTTCAGTCAGTCCTGATTGGAAATAATTTGTAAAGAGAAAAAGATTTCAAATAAACAATTATTTTTCAAGAAAAAATGAGATCTGAGATATAGAATGAAAAACAGTTACAAGGAAATAACCAACCAACAAAAAAGGATATCCTTTTGTATTAGATGGACTAACCAATAGACTGATTAGCAGGTTCTGATACCAATTATAGGAACCCAAACTTCTCTAATGTATCAATAATTATAACTTAGATCAATATATGAGCGGAAGCCACAACTATGATATTGAAATGGTTAACAGATCTAATCAAAAACACAAATAAGAATAAGGATTGAACAAATCGGCTATTTTGATTGGTTGAAGAAGGTTACAAATGAACTCTCAACAATAATCTAATTTCTCACAAGTATTCTCTCAAGCAGGAGCCTATCTAGAATAATATGGCAATTTCGGATTCTTCTAATCCAAGGAGGAGACTTCCTTTATATGCTAATGTACAAACAAAATCTACTAAATTCTAGGCTTCAAACTCAGACTTCGGATCAGAATCTTCTACCTTCACGTTCCTTGAAATGTAGGACCGTTCTTGTACGCGTGTCAGATTCTGGTTAGAACACTAGGAGATGTTGTGGAACTCTGTGCGCAAGTTAAGGGTGGACCAGACCCAGAGGCTCTGCATGTATAGTGCAGAGGCTCTGTGTCTGGAATGGTAGCTCTACATCAAGTCCTTAAGATTTTCAATGCTTAAGACTTGATCTTCCTTGGCTTGAGCATGGGCTTTATATGCGAGGTTCTTGCTATGTATCTGAGTAGGTCTATCTCTTGGTGACCTATGCATTTTGAGCTCTTATTCCATGCAGCTTCTAAGACTAAGTCCTATTAACTAGAGTAAGAGGCTTCTTACTTATACTTCTATGAAAAAGGATATCTAACATATACATATATTTTTGCACATATGTAGAGATTTATATGTGTTGGTTCACATATATACATAGTACATATACATACACATATTGAGTTTTAATGGGTCTTAGTGGACTTTAACGGTTCTTAACATAATATAGTAGGTCCTAGTGGTCTTATCGAGACCCAATACACACCAATAGTCCTTAATGGGCCACAATACACACCACATCCATATGTGCAATTCAAATCTTCATACAAACACGTAATGAGTCATAATTAATGTTAATGGGCTTTACTAAGTCATATAAGGTCTTATTTGGTTTTAATGGGTTTTATTGGATTTTAATGGATATTAGTGGTTTTAATGAATCTTAATGGGCAAAAATTTATATACACATTATAATAGCCATACACTAAAATTCATATATTAAAACCATGATTTACTTACAAATCCATACATATATCAAAATGGTTTTACCATTCTGACACTAGGGTTTGATAATTAATATGATTCCTAACAGAACCACCCCCATAAGGGCTCAACAAATGGTTTTTTTTTTTCATATTTACAGATGGAATTGCTTAGGGAGTAATATGTAGTAGGCAGTTTTTCTCTTCGACGCTAGCTATGGAGAGGAGTGTAGAAAGGGAGTTAGATGAGGACAAGTGGTGGACAGTGGTAGATGCTTCACAAACGATGGTGGAAGTTGGACGATGATCGGAACTCGTCCATCAATTGAAACAAACGAGAGATTTAGAAACAAAGGCGTTATGAAAAGCGAGGGAACCTCATTTGATTTAGTGTTTTAATTTATGGTCCATAGGAAAATAAACGGAAATCAAGTAATTATATTTTGTTGTTATTTAATTAATTTAATTTCTTAAATCAATATTAATTAGTAAATAAATATTTGGTAATTTATTATTTATTAACTAATTAATTTAATATTAATTAAGTAATTAATGTTTTTATTAATTATTTTTTATTTTAATTTATTAACATTTTGCTAATTTGCTTGTGTTAATTATTATTTAATTCTTTAAATAATTATTATTTAATTCTTTAAATTCTAATTATACCCATCGATATCGTTGGTCCTGGCGGGTAATGACTTTCACAGTAAGTGTTGTAGAAAGGGGGATGAATACGAATATAGTAGATTTTCATTTTTTAGATTTTTGTTTTATAACTTGTATAAAAAAATAATTATAGATTTGTTGCGAAAATTGAGAAGATAAGACCTGTGATCCTGAAAAAACTGATTGTCACAAATTTGCTAACTGGAAAAGAGGGAGGGAGAAGGGTTATCTATTACATCCGATGAACAAAGGATGTTTTTCGGATGATGACACCAAATTTACTTCGAAAACACTCACAGGGATTGTTTTTCTCAAAACGGGTGAGTTGCAATGAATGACAAGGGCGTCCTTTTATATCCACCATTGCAGTAAATGCATTATGTCCAACTTTATGTGTGTCTTCTTCCAGTTGGTTGATCCATCTAACTAACTACTCTTTATTTCAACCTTTGAAGTTGATCTAGACACTACCTTAACTTACTATCTCCTTTAGTTTGCCGTGGGAACAGTAAAGCAAACAAAGTACCAATCACATGGTGCTTTTGGATTTGCTCAAGCTGACGTGTTGTACCTGTTCTCATACCAAGGAAGGAAGTGAGTTGGTGACTCAAACTTGTTGGCCAAGTTTGTACTTCAATATTCGGTTTACTAGTAGTAGTATTTGTTAGACTGCTAGTTGATTTTTTCTCTTGTATTGATCTTCTTTCTCGTAAATTACAATCCAATCCGCTTTGTTGATGATCTTAACCTCATTTCAACTAGTCTTAGATTTTGTTGAATGCATTTTGCTCTTGGATCAGTATAGATAGTTATAAGACTTTTACAAGTAAAAATTCTACCTTTGTCTATATCCGATAAGTAAGCTACAAATTCGATTTTACCAATTATAGAATATTTATGAAGTATGCATCACATGTAAACTAATATGCATGCATGAACCTCTATCTGATGGATGACTCAAGATCAAGGTTTTCTGGAAATTTTGGTCAAGGCCAACTATATACTGACAGATCTGATAAGGTGATACATCTGAAACTGATAAATAGATTGGATGATATCAATTGGGGGTTTTATCCGATGATTGATATACATCGGAGAAGTACCTTGTATAGCAAAAAAACAATAATGTTCTCTTCTAAGTGTTTAATCAGATGTCTGTATACAAATCCAAAGGTTGAGACTAACAAATATCCCGTCTAGATGTTGATATTAATTACCACTAGATTTTCATTTGATAAATTAAAATTATTAACTTTTATGTAGTCCATCAATAAACCATTTGTAATTGTTGCTATTACTAATGATTTTTGACAATTATTTCAAAAAATTTAAATCCTCTCTCCTTTTTTTTGGTATAACACATTAAGAATGTACATGTAATGAATATGCATATCTATACTGAATGTTTATATCTATATTGAATATTTTTCTATATTTGTACATGTCCAGGTTATGACCTATTTTGATCTGCTACTAGAGATGATCAAACTCGACCACGTCGTTCGGTAGCAGGACTTGTTATGACCCGGTAGTCCCGGCCCGGTTACAATATTTGGCAAAAATCAAGGACCAGTAGGAGGGATTGAAAATTAAAAAAAAAGATCGTTTATTACTGTTGGGACCAATAATATAGCCGTTTCGACCATTTTTGTCCATTTTAACCCCTATATATTATATATAAGTCATATGGTTTATAGAGAACTTGGATAGTAGGACATTTGGATGAATCATCATCGGAAGTGTGGGAAACCATTTTTCAAGCAAGTAATAACACAAAAACAAGAGAAACTGAAGTACATGAACTAAGAACTGAAATTAAACACCTGAAGTCATGAATTATAGCAGATATTATGAGCTTTTTTGCGTTTGCGAGCTTGATATCTTCCCCATGATACGAGTTATATATAGTATGGAGGAATGAAAAGTGAAAAAAGGCCAAAAACAGCTATAAACGACAATATTACCTTTCCCAACAATAAAATAAAACACAATCATTTTTTTTAACTTTCACCCCCTCCCCTACTTTTTCACAAGTCATAACCGGTCTTTATCAAGCGTCAGGCCATGCTGAATATTGAATATTGAATATTGGCCGAGATTGTCAGGCCATGACTGGTCTCAATCCTGGTCCTACTTCTGTCCAGGTTCAATGGGAAATCTCTATTACCTGGTATGTCTACCCCAAATTTGTCTAAAAAAATGTTTGATAACAAAAAGAAAGGAAAAGGCTAATTTGAGTGGAACGTGTGCCTAGAGTCAAACGGGCAAAACCTCGACCGCACAGGGCATCAAAGCCCAAAAGGGCATCAAATTTTTATATAGTATTAGTTTTGGGTTTTGGGGTTTAAAAATTTGAGACTTAGGCTTTAATTATAAATAGAGGGCCAACTGACCTGGTCTACTAATAACAAAGACAAGGACTTGAATTGGTGACAATAGGATAGACGCATCACAGTTCACAAGATGATTGGCTTTAGCGATTTGAAATTGACGATTCCTATTATGCTTTGAGTGTTTGAATTTTTTGATTTTCGATGATGACGTTCCAGTTCCATAGGAAGACGATTAACGGTGACGAGTCTAACGACTGTCCATGGGACGATGGATCGATCTTGATGATCCATCGGTGCATTGCCGACTGCCCGACTATATATACTCGAATACACGATTGTCGACTAAACTCTCAAATCTCAATACTTTAAATCTAGATACAGTCGAATGCATTGTATTTCTTCAAATCTAGATTTTGGAACTAGAAGTGGAACTGTGGAAGTCGATTGCATTGTTTATGAAACCAATGTATAATTTTGTTTCTAAATTCTAACATAGTAACATTTAATTGATTAATTTTTATATTATGCATTCATTGTATTTCCAATTGATACAAGCTCTCTTATCATCTTATGGTAATGGTTGCTGACTTGCTGAATGTTGAATATGAAAAAGTAATTGATATATTTGCTTCAAGAAGTGCACGAAGACATCGTTTTAGGTAATATAGTTATAATTTGTAATTTGGGGTTTTGGTTTTTATGTCCCCCTTTGTATTTTTCATGTTAATTAATAAAATTCGACGTAAGGTTGAAATGCCTAGCTTGAATAGGTTCGAAACCCTTTAGTAAAATCGTATATTTCGTCATTTCATTTGCTTAAAAAATAGACATGGAGACATTTTTTAGGATCTTCGCACAAGAAATCAAAAACCTCAGGAATGAGACTGCTATCAACCCACACAAAATTCAAATGCTCACGTCCAAAATTAATAACATATCTTGCCCCATTATATTTTTACTTACAAGTTACGAATAGAATGAAATTTTTAATGCTAAATTAAAGTTTTAATTGTTTTTAAATTTATTCTTTTACTAATATTTTATTTTTTATAATTAAACTAATTGTAAGATAAAGTTTTTAAACTTT
>NC_037540.1:27947631-27969235 GCF_001531365.2 Cynara cardunculus var. scolymus | reverse complement strand
ATTAATAATTTAGTAATTAATATTTTATAAGTTGCATCTTTAAAAATTTGAAATATAAAAACGTACATACTTTATAATATTTATACTACCTTATTAATCAAATTTGCTAAATATCCTAAAATCGTAAAAAAAGTACAAAATCTAAAACAAAAAGTACTTGTTTTTAAAACCCAATTACTTTTAGGTTTTTAAATCTAAAACGCAAACTACTTTTTAAGTTTATTGCAGACCCTCATTCCCAAGACGACGATTCCTAAGACGACGATTACTAAGACGACGATTCAAGCAAATTCGCTCCCAAAGATGACGATTCATCGCTCTCTCTACTCGAATCATCAATATATTAATCCACCCTTCAATCCACCGCTCCATCGTCATCTTCTTCAACCTTCAATCCTGCTTCCATTGTCATCTTCTTCAATCTTCCTTCAACCTTTAATCTTCTAGGTAATTACTTCAATCTATCTGTCAAGTTTAGGGTTCTGTTTACGGTTCTGTTTACGGTTCTGTTTACACTAATCGTTTCAGGGTTATGTTTACACTAATCGTTTTAGGGTTCTGTTTACTTCAATCCATTTGATTTGTTTTAATCGTTTTAGGGTTCTATTTGGTGATATATTGTTTTCCATTTGTTTTAATCTTTCCCACCAATTCATAAGGATCTTCTAAAACCAAGTAAAACATATGTTTTAATTGTACGAAATGGGTTTTCTTCAAAATATAATCAAGTATCAAAATCGCCACATACTATACAGGTAAAGGCCCTTGAATCGTTCTATTTACAGTGTGTTCTCGAATCGTTTTGTAGATTCAATAGTCGAAAGGTAGCTTCAAACTACAATCAAGTATCAAAATTGCCACATTTGATTTTCAAAAGCCGAAAGGTAGCTTTTTAAGGTTCTGTTTACTTCAATCCATTTGATTTGGTGATATATTGTTTTCCATTTGTTTTAATCTTTCCCACCAATTCATAAGGATCTGAGTTTTGTCGAGCGGTCTAAGGAGTGAGTTGTTAGTGACTATGTTGGAACCCAGATACTCTTAACTGACAGAAATACAGCTTGTATAAAATAGGAATTAAGAACAACAATGTATTTCAGATGACTAAACAGAATATTCAAAGATGAATGTAAAACAGTGAACAATACTTTGAATAACCGAATGCTTTTATTGATAAAGATGAACAATTGAAGAAAAAAATAATCTCACAGAAATACGCGTATAGTCTAAGTCAGCTCCTTCAAGTACTTTGAACCTGAGGCAAAAGCCTCCTTATATACGCCTAGGTCTAACAAACTATGCTATGAATTAGGCGTGGAACTTTGGGCTAACTGGTCTGCATCCTTATCTTTGAACAGACTTGGTTAAGCCGCCTTGAATATGTTAGACGCTTGCAAGATTGTTTGAGCTAACACGCGCGCGTTCCGTGGAGAAGGTAACCAGAAGCTCTGCATGAACATACAGAAGCTCTGGATGTACTATGCAGAAGCTCTGGGTCTTGGCGTAGTTGCTTTGAGTCAAGCGCTTATGCTTTTTGGCGCACAAGGCTTGAGTGTTCACGGAGATAGAGCGCGGGCTCTGTATGATTTGAACCTTCACTCTGTGTTAGAGCTCTGGTTCTTGATCTTTTGCATAAGAGCTCTTAGTCTTAGCCAGACAACTTCTATAGACTAAGTCCTATTGACTAGAGTAAGACACTTCTTACTTACATTTTCACAAGTTGGGGTCTAACAATCTCCCTTAAGTGTGAATAAGAAGAGTTCTTACTTGAATTACAAAACAAAAGTCTAATCGAAGACAGAGGTTAAAGTAACCTCTGGTTTACATTTACTATCTAATGAAATACAATACGATTGAAATTGAAATTACATTGAACTGAAAATAAAAGAGTACTTACAAAAGATAAGAGGTCTAAACATTTTGAAGTCTAATGAACTTCCTAAGAAGTTCACGAAACTCAAGTATATTTCTAATCGACCTTAGGATAATCTTGGCTCTCTCCTTTGCTCCAGGGGAGTTGTCTATGCTCCTGACCAGATTGTCTCTTATATAGTGTAGAGTAGATTTGGAGTACTTGTAATTTTGGTTGTCTCAAAAGAAGATCTTCTTGTTATGCTCGTTTCGAAACACCACTCCCACTTCTGGTTCCACCAAAACTATCCAGGAGGGGATGCTGTTGATGCCTTGTAAGTCTTCATTTGGAGCAGCGACTGTCAGTTGATCTGCTCCTAGATCTAGAGCTAGTTGGAAGTCGAACTTGCTTCTGAAGTTGAGCAGGTCTGTCATTGTTTGGCAAATGGCAGAGTTGGCGACAACGTATTTGACACCCTTGTCCTTCTTATGATCTGTGAAGTAGAACAGATGGAGAAGATCCCACGGATTCAGATTAATAAGGTCACAATCTGTGAACCTACAAATTCGTCCATGAAACCTCTCCACTGTGTACTCTTGGAATACAATCTGATTATGCACGAAGGTGCGCTTCTTTATATCAAGGATCTGCTTTATTCCATCAGCAAAGTGGACTACAGTGATTGGTTGAGTGTAGCGAGCTATGAATCTATGCCTGATGTGCTCTTGAACCATAGGATGAAGACTGATCTTCTGGACTGGTGTCTCTTCTCTTAGGTTGTAAAGGAATTGGTAGATCTCCTTGCTGTCTTCCTTGTCCATGATGGGTTTTTCGAAGGGTGTTGGCATGAACATGGCATCTATGCTTGCTTTGATCCTTTGGACACGATCAGAAGGATGCTTCCATTTTTTCCTGCTGGTTGTGCCTTCTGTGTCCACTCTGTTTAGCTTGACAGGTACCTGCTGCCTCATCGCATGAGTGACAACCCTGGTCCCTTGGGCAGGGACTCTAGCTCTGTGGGTCTTTAGATGTGGTGGAGGAGCAGCAACAATGACTTCTTCTAGAGGAATGGCAACTAAAATATGCATAAGTGACGGATCAGCCACATTCACAGCTACCACGTCTTCTTCTTCTTATGCTCTGGTTGAAGGAGCAGCCATGTCCATTGTGTACTCTGTTGAAGAGGACAGAGCCATGTCTGAATTGTCTGATCCATAGACCAATAAAAGATCTATCACTTTTGTAGTCTTTTGTGGCCTGGCTGGCTCTGTCTGTGACGCCATGGGCATTTTCCCTTTGTGAAGCACCTCTGCATTGTCTAGCACTGGTTGGATTTGTCTGCTCTGCCTTGAAGGATTTTGAGTTTGTTGGCGTGGGGCAGAGGACGTTGGTGCATAGGGGGCAGCCATGGGTGTTGTACTTGGGATGGCTGTAGGAAAGTTCTCCCCCTCTTGACGATTTTGAGGACGAGATTCGTCTGGGTCCTCATCATCATCAAGTCGCCTCCTCTTTGACGGTTCAGCACAAGGAGACTAGTCCATTCATCGCATGGGCCTCTGGTCCTCTGCTCGAGGCATTAACTTGATCGTCTCCTTGATGACTTTGAGAAGTTCGTCAACTGCAACTCCAACCTTTTGCATTTCATCGTCTGAGAGGTAGTTGAATCTGGGAAGTGTATCGTTGATATCCTTTGCTGCTTTTGTGGCTTTGCTGTTGAAATCTGTAGTGAAGTTCGCCACCTTCTGTAGAAGTCTGTCACCCAAAGCATTCATTGCGCTCTGTGTGACATAATCGACAAGTACGATCAAAGGAATGAGGGCCTAGGTGCCATTGAGATGTGGACTCCTCAACCCTTTATATTGATGTGACGACCACAAAAAAGAGCCGCATAGCTCAATATCATCATACTTATTCCAATAGACTTATTGGAGGGTCCCATTGGCGTGCGTGGCTTCAATTTCATGAGAGTATTGATACGAGAAGCATTCGTCGTAGACTCAGTTCTTAATACTGCCAAGGATGCTCGCATCTCATCTAGAGCAGGTGCAAAAGGGGACGGCTCTGCATGGGCCATGATGAGTTTTAGCTCTTCCAAGGAGCACCGCATAAAGGTGAAAAGAGAATGGAACTCTTCCCTAGTGACATATGCAGGTGGTGTAACCTCTGGCTCAACACATGGGCCAGAGTGAGTCCCCGTTCCAGGGACGCCTTCATTCACCACTTGATTGACGTTAGTCGGGGAAGGACTTCCAGAGGATTCTCGTGTTCTCCTTGAGGAGAATTCACTACCTCTGTTCTATCAGGGAGGGGACCCAAGGCTGGTTCAGAGCTAGCCAGAGGGCTCTCCATGAGTGGACTAAGAGACCGGTCGAGAGTCTCCAAGCCAAGTGCACCTATTCCTTGCTCTGAACAAAGTTGATAATCTACACGTGCAGAGGAAACAAATTCCTCTATAGGGGAAAGTAGCGTGATATGGGGAGACATATCACTTATGTTTTCAAAGGTTGCACCCTTTTGAGATGGTGTTCCCTGTGGTGAGGCTTCCCTTTGGCTGATATAACAAGAGGCAGATGCGACCTCTGGTCGGATAGGCTGGCTAGGGTTCAAGGTGTGCACCTCTGTTTCAGTGACTCATATGTCTCGACCACTGGAGTCAGATGATTCGCTTGCACTGGGAGTTGGGGTGGTAAATCGAGTGTGCCTATTTAGCCTAGGCTGCTCTGGCTCGCCCTGAGGCAGAGCAGCTGTTGCACCTCCTCCCTCTTCTTCCTCTTCTCCTTCCTCTTCCTCTTCTTCCTTTTCTTCCTCACTCTTTTCTTCTTCACTCTCTTCTTCTATACTTTCTTCTTCTTCTTCTTCCTCCTCACTTTCCTCACTTGTGTAAGACCTTGCAACATCATCGTAGTGCTCTTGGTCAGCCCCTTGGTTTGGATTAGAGGAGTGAGCCAAAATTTGACGAGCTTCTTCCTCTGCTCTAAGTCTGGCTTCTTCCCTCAGACGAGCGATCTTTGCTTGGCGAGCTTTTTCTAATCGCTCCTCCTCTACTCTAGCACGAGCAAGCTCAGCCAATCTCTATTGCTCTGCTCGCTCGACTTCTTCCTTTTTCTTTTTCTCCCTCTTAGCTCTCTTTTTCTTCGTCTCCTCTCTTTTTCTTGCTTTCTCTCTCTCTCTCTTGCTCTATTTGCACACTTTCCTCCTCTGCTCTCATCCTCTCTTCACTTACTCTCACCATCTCTCCCTCTACTTGAGGCCTTGATGTGTCCTTAGTCCTCTCTTCTTCATCAACTGTTCCTATGCATAATGGGGTTCGAGACACTGGTTCTAGTGTTTCGCGTATACATCTGTACGCTCTTCTAATCTCCTTGGACTTCATATAACTCATGAGCCTCTTTGGAATAGGCATCTCTGCTTCATAGCCCTCCTTGTTCACTGTAGGTTTGTATTAAGTGAGCACGTTCACCTTGTGAGCAGGTAGACGACCCACATCAATATTGTTGTCGTCGAGAGCTGGTCTTAGAAGAAGACCCGAGAATCGTGGAAATAATAGAGACGACAACTGTCTTCCTTTGGCCACTTCTTGACATTTCTTGGCCACGACAGCCTTGAACCCTGTATAGAGTATCAAGGAGTAGTCGAGAGATAAGTCAAAGAAGATCTCAAAGACGAGCTGAAGAACATTTGTTGAGCACATGTCGAGGCTCCCTATCTTCCCTATCAGCGATCTGTTGACCAATATGAAAAGTGTGTTCCACATTGGTGGTAGGTATTGACGTCGATATTGTGATGGGTACTGGATTGCCCTGTTGTACCCCAAAAACTTTAAAAAGGCCACTATCTCGTCCCCAGATGGGAGAGGAGCGTACTCAGAAATCTGTAAGTCGGTTGTTGTTGGGATTTCAAGAACCCGCGAAAACATGGATCTTGAAATTCGAACAGTAACAAATTCATTTGCTGAAGAGACGTAGAAATCACCGACTATTCCTCTTTGAGATTCAGTAATGGCGCAGGATTGCCAGTATTCTTGGATGTACCTTTCAGGAACAAGGTCATCCGTGTTTGTAAAGGCTGGGTTCAAGAAGTGATTTTGGAGGATATTGATGATGGGATGGAATTTGGTGTCGAAGTTTTCAAGTTGGAGGTTAAGGGCATGGTTATTCGGTTTGATAGGAAAAGGAACCAGGTTATGACTGGTGTCCTTCACAGTTTTGTGGGTTGTGGTATGGGTTTGGGAGTTTTCAGATTCGAATGAGGATATTTTTGTAGGTTTTGGGTGTGGAAGAAGTTTTTAAAAAATCTAGGGTTTCAAGAACTAGTTATTGATTCGAGAATGAGTTGGAGGAAAGGGTTTATGGGACTTACTTGACAAACAGGATGAACGGTTAAAGACTGAATCGATCTTCAAACATTGGTTTGAGAGCTTGAATTTGTAACAATGGCGGTTGGAGGTTGAAGACGACGGGAGTTCTTGAAAAACTTTGTAAGCGTAAAAGATTAATTTGGGGGTAAAAATTGGTTTAAATAGAAAATATAAAAACACTTGAGTGTTTAGCGCCCCAAACGTCAGGTAAAAAACTGAACTGGTTTTTCACAGCCTGTAGGGGCGCGCCATGTGGATTGCCAGCTGCAAGTGGCGCCTCCCACATTTGAAAAAATAAGCTCACAGGCAGTGACGCTTAATGTAGGTGACAACTATTAAAAAATTTAAAAATAAACCGTACGCCTTCTTAATAAAATAATATATTTTGATTTTCAAATAAATTTTCAAGTGTAAATACTCTGGTTGGTGATAAGTAGAGGTTTTGTAAAGAACCAGAGTACTACATGCAGACGAAGGCAACATACCTTAGGATCTCATACAGAGACTCGTGATTGGACTATACATGTCCTCTATAGAAAACTTGCTATGATTAGAGGCAGAGGCTCTGTATAGTACGTACAGAGGCTCTGTCCTATAATCATGAAAAGTTTTGAAGCAGAGGCTCTGTATAGTACATACAAAGGCTTTGTGTGACATGATCTGCTGCTCCCCCTTGACTTTAGCTCTTCTTATATGCTCCGCTTTGAACTATGCTTGGATCATCTGTGATAAGATTTGTACAAGCATAAGAACCAAGGTACAGAGGCTCTGTATGTACTATACAGAGGCTCTGTATCACAAAACAAGTAAGATTTGAGCAAGAGGCTCTGCATGTACTATGCAGAGGCTCTGTCTCATGGATCAATACAAATAACAAACATAAGTATGCATAAGGGGATGCCGAGGCTCTGTATAGTACATACAGAGCCTCTGGCTTAGTTAGAAAGATTGAGCATACCCAACTTGCTAACAAGAAAATTATACCTCTTTTCATCAAGAGCTTTTTTATATATGTCAGCAAGTTGTAAATCTGTACTGACAAAAAACATTTCAATCCTACCTTTCTCTACATGGTCCTTGATGAAATGATATCGAACATCGATGTGCTTTGTTTTTGAGTGTTGCACAGGATTGGCTGTGATTGCAATAGCACTTTCTGAGTCACACAAAATTGGAATCTTCTCAAACTTAACGCCATAGTCTTTCAGTTGAGTCTTCATCCATATCACTTGGGAACAGCAACTAGCTGCAGCTACATACTCTGCTTCAACTACGGAAGTAGAGACGCAGTTCTGCTTCTTCGAGGTCCAGCTTATGAACTTGTCTCCAAGTAATTGGCATCTCCCTGATGTACTCTTTCGATCAAGTTTACAACCTGCATGATCAGAATCTGTGTACGCAATAAGATCAAAACCAGAATACTTTGGATACCAAAGACCCAAAAATTGAGTCCCTTTAAGGTATCTAAAAATTCTTTTCACAGCCGAAAGGTGAGATTCCTTTGGATTTGCTTGAAAATGCGCACAGAGACATGTGGCAAACATAATGTCTGGTCTACTAGCCATGAGGTATAGCTTAGTTCCCGTAGCGATTGGTGTTCTCATGGTGGAAGAGTTATGGAGTTGATATATCTTTAATATGTCGGAGACATACTTAGCTTGACTAATAAAAATACCATCCTCCCTCTGTTTTACTTGCAAGCCGAGGAAGAAGGTTAATTCTCCCATCATGCTCATTTCAAACTCGTTCTTCATCAATGCAAAGAACTTATCACAATGACTCTGGTTCGTTGAACCAAAGATAATGCCATCCACATATATCTGTACTAGGAGCATTTCATCTTTATACCTCTCAATAAACAAAGTCGTATTGATTTTACCTTTTTCAAAACCATTAGATAAGAGAAAAGATGAGAGACGTTCATACCAGGCTCGAGGTGCTTGCTTAAGTCCATACAGAGCTTTGTCCAAGAAATAGACATACTTTGGATGTGTGGAGCTTTCAAACCCCGGAGGTTGTTCAACTTAGACTTCATCCTTCAGCTTACCATTCAAGAAGGCTGACTTGACGTCCATTTCATAGACGCGGAATCCCTTATGAGCAGAGAAGGCTAGGAAAAAGCGTATAGCTTCTAACCTTGCTACTGGCGTAAAGGTCTCGTCATAGTCTATGCCTTCTTCATGGCAATAGCCTTTTGCTATGAGGCTAGCTTTATTTCTTACCACAATCCCATCCTCATCCTTCTTGTTCCTGAAAACCCACTTACAGCCAATTGCAATTTTATCGTTTGGTAAAAGTACAAGAGTCCATACCTTATTCCTCTCGAATTGTTGGAGCTCTTCTTGCATGGCATTGACCCAACTATGATCTTGTAGGGCTTCATGTACTTTCTTAGGCTCTACCATACTAAGGAAGTTTATGAATAAACATTCATTAGCTGTGGCAGCCTGTGTCTTTACGCCACTTGAAGGTTCACCAATGATCTGGTGAAGAGGATGATCCTTTGTCCATTTTGTTCTTGAGACAGATACAGAAGTGGGGGACGTTTGATCACTTTCCATTGGCATGTTTGGCATTGAGCTTGTTAATGGCGAAGAAGGTTCCATTTGCTCCCCCTCGGATGATGGAACAGAGGAACCAGGTGCAGAGCCGGAGGTATTATGCTCTGGTTCTACGTGATGGGCTCTGATACAGAGCTTGTTTGCTCTGTTTGTGGATTGATATGATCTACAGAGGAAGCAGAGGTGTGTGAAGGACTAGAGTCAGATGTGATTGTCGTTTGTGATCCTTCACTTACACTCTTAGATTCATCT
Organism: Cynara cardunculus var. scolymus; assembly: GCF_001531365.2. NCBI lineage: Eukaryota > Viridiplantae > Streptophyta > Magnoliopsida > Asterales > Asteraceae > Cynara > Cynara cardunculus. Next base: position 27,960,213 of record NC_037540.1, on the reverse strand, counting down.
CTTGGTGCACGTATAGAGATGTCTTCGTCACCAAAGAAGTCTTCAAATAGTAGCCTGAGTTCCAATTCCCTTGACTTCATTTGAGAATTGGAAGTTTGCTTGTTAAGCTCGAGTCCAGAGCTGAGGTACTCTGAAGTCATCTGTTCTTTATCTTCGAACGAGACGTTGATGCTTTCCATGACCGTCTTGGTTCGTTGATTGAAGACTCTGTATGCCTTGGCTTTTGTTGAATAACCAAGGAACTTGCCTTCATCTGCCTTCTTATCGAACTTGCCAAGTTGATTTCAATCATTTAGGATGAAACATCTGCAACCAAAGACATGTAAAAATATATCGTTAGGCTTTCTTTGGTTGATTAATTCATAAGGCATCTTCATGTGCCTCTTTACCACCGTTGCTCTGTTTTGATTAAAGCAGGCAGTAGAGATTGCTTTTGCCAAAAAACGGGTTGGAAGACCAGAGCTGGCTAGCATGATTTGTACAGCTTCGACCAGAGTTCTATTCTTTCTTTCTACGATACCAGAGTTCTATTCTTTCTTTCTNAGTTCTATTCTTTCTTTCTACGATACCAGAGTTCTATTCTTTCTTTCTACGATACCATTCTGTTGGAAGACCAGAGCTGGCTAGCATGATTTGTATAGCATGTTTTCTCTTAGCTCTTACCAACTCCTGACCTGATTATGACATAATGGAGCAAGCTTCCTTTTGGAACTTGACATTGTAGCCAGAATTACACAATTGACTTATGCTCAAAAGATTATCTTTAAGCCCAGAGACATAAGCAACCTTAGAGGCAAAAACCTTACCTTGTAGTAGATCCCCGTATCCCTTTATTTCTCTTTGTTTGTTATCCCCGAAGGTTACTTTTCCTCCAATCTTATCTCTGTATGAGGAGAGCAACCTCTTATTGCCGGTCATGTGTCTTGAGCATCCGGAGCAAGATACCAAATGTCCACATGCGGCTTCTGCAAAACAAATTATAAGGATTTAGGTACCCATTTCATAATGGGTCCTCGATGATTAGGGACAGAGGGTTGCTTTTTAAGCTTTGGAAAAGGCTTCGTTTCTTGACCTTAATTAACAGACTTGGCTTTGGGAGCCTTCTTTCTCTTCTGGGTCTTCTTGGATTTAGACTTTGATGACCCAGAGAGAAGACAGTTAGGGTCAAAGAAGTGCTGTTTTAACTGGAGCAGCAGAGAAACACATTCACAATTATGAAAACATTTTGAATGACAAAATGATTTATTAGCTTTAAAGAATAAATTATTACAATCATTCCTAGCATTGGTAGTTCTAGCCAACTTCCTATCTAGACCTGATTGTTTTAACATAGAATCGGTCTTCTCTGACTTCTTCTTCCCTACTCCTTTGGCCTTCAGAGGCCTCTCTGAAACAGAGAGTGGGCTAGTTTTTTCCATGGGAGACAAAAACTGAAAAATAGGCTGACAAAAATTCTTTTTTGATTCCTTCCAGGTGGCTGTTGATGTCACTGTACTTCCCTTGATTTTCTGAAATTTCCCACCTAACTTCACATGTGAAATCAGAACAGGAATGCTACAGCATCAGCAAAGCATCAACTTTTCTCACAACTTTTTCAAAATTAACTTGCACATTAACAAACTTATAAAACATAACTGTCCTAATATATATATATATATATATAAAGGAAATATATTTACAAACACCATTGGACTTTGAAAAGTCCACAAAACACATTTATTTAAAGTGTGGCCCAATTCTCAGAGCAATGCTTTGGGAATGCTACAACATCATGAAATGCCTTAACTCTTTGCCCATGCACTTTAAACACCGTGCTGTCCTCCGGGTTAATCAGGTCAACCGCTCCATAAGAGTAAACCTTATGAATGACAAAGGGTCCAGACCACCTAGACTTGAGCTTTCCCGGGAATAGTTTCAACCGAGAGTTAAACAAGAGGACTTTCTATCCTTCTTTCAACTCTCGGTGTTGGATTCTGTTATCATGCCACTTTTTTGTCTTTTCCTTATAAAGCTTGGCATTCTCATAAGACATTTGTCTTTGTTCTTCTATTTCACACAGTTGTAACTTTTTTTTCATCCAAAGACATATTTAGCTCTTTGATAGCCTAATATGCTTTGTGCTCAAGTCTTGAGGTAGATGGCAGGCTTTTCCATAGACTAGCTTATATGGAGACATATCAATTGGTGTTTCGAAAGTAGTTTCGTATGCCCATACAACACTATCTAACTTGAATGCCCAGTCCTTCCTATTGGGTTTGACCACTTTTTCCAAAATGCTTTTAATTTCTCTATTAGAGAGCTCTGCCAAACCATTAGTCTGTGGGTGATAAGTCGTGGCAATTCTATGGTTAATATTGTATTTTTCAAGAACTCCTTTTAACAAATTGTTCATAAAGTGGGTACCCTCGTCACTAATTAGTGCTCTAGGGGTACCGAACCATGTGAAAATTTGTTTTTGGAGGAACTTCACCACAGTAATCAACAGCCACACATATGTATTGGAAATTATTTGATGGAAGGAAAGGACCCATAAAGTCTATTCCCCATACATCAAATAATTCAACTTCGAGTATCGCATTTAGTGGCATTTCATTTCTCTTGGAAATGGAGCCACTCCTTTGACATTCGTTGCACTTCTGCGCAGAATTGTGGGAATCTTTAAAAATGGTTGGCCAATAAAAACCGGAGTGTAGAACCTTGGTTGCAGTCATTTGGCCTCCAAAATGGCCTCCATATGGTGCATGATGACAATGCTGCAGGATTGCTGCCACTTCAGATTCGGGCACGTATCTTCTTAAAATCTGATCTGCACCAAGCCTAAACAAAAACGGGTGATCCCACAAATAAGATTTAGCATCATGAAAGAATTTTTTTAACATGTGGCCTGTGTAATCAGAGGGTTTTATTCCACAGGCCAAGAAATTTGCTAAATCCGCAAACCATGGTGTTTTTGGTTGGTCAATCATGAGGATTCTTTCATCTGGAAAAGTATCACTAATGTCCATTCCTCTTATCTCAGGTTCTTCCAACCTAGACAAATGGTCTGCCACTTGATTCTCTACTCCCTTCCTATCAAGTATCTCTAAGTCAAGTTCTTGCAATAAAAGCACCCATCTTATTAACCTTGGTTTTGCATCTTTCTTTGAGATCAAGTACTTGATGGCTACGTGATCGGTATGCACAATTACCTTTGTTCCCATCAAGTAGGACCTAAATCTCTCAAAAGCAAACACTATGGCCAATAATTCCTTCTCTGTTGTGGTGTAATTAATTTGTGCCTCATTCAAAATTTTACTTGCGTAATAAATTGAATGAAACACCTTTTCTTTCCTTTGTCCTAGCACAACACCTACCGCCCAATCACTCGCGTCACACATGATTTCGAAAGGTTTGTTCCAATCAGGGGCAACTACCACCGGTGCGGTAACCAAAGCTTTCTTCAAGGTTTTGAACGCATTTCTGCATTCGTCATTAAAATCAAATTTTTGGTCATGTTGTAGGAGTAAACAGAGAGGTTTTGAAATTTTTGAAAAATCTTTGATAAACCTTCTATAAAATCCAGCATGACCCAAAAAGCTTCTAATTCCCTTAGCAGTGGTAGGTTCGGGTAGTTTTTCAATAACTTTGAGTTTTGCTTTATCTACCTCAACCCTTCTTTTTGAAATTAAATGCCCAAGAACAATTCCTTCCTTGACCATGAAGTGACATTTATCCCAATCTAGGACTAAGTCTGTTTCCTCACACCTTTCCAATCTCTTTTTCAAATTTTCCAAACAGTTGTCAAATGATGACCCATATACAGAAAAATCATCCATAAATATTTCAATGGATTTTTCAAGCATATCTGAAAATATGGACATCATACACCTCTGAAAGGTGGCAGGAGCATTACACAGTCCGAATGGCATTCTTCTGAAAGCAAAGGTGCCATAAGGACAAGTAAAGGTGGTTTTCTCTTGGTCTTCAGGAGAAATGGCTATTTGATTGTACCCTGAATAACCATCCAAGAAACAGTAGTACTCCTTTTCGGCTAACCTGTCCAACATTTGGTCAATGAAAGGCAATGGAAAATGGTCTTTCTGAGTAGCCTTGTTTAGTCTCCTATAGTCCATGCATATTCTCCAACCGGATACAACTCTAGTGGGTATAAGTTCATTTTTATCATTTGTGATGACTGTAAACCCTCCCTTTTTTGGAACACACTGGACTGGGCTAACCCAAGAACTACTTGCTATCAGGAAAATAATTCTGGCATCTAACCATTTCAAAATCTCCTTTTTGACTACCTCTTTCATGACAGGATTCAGCCTTCGTTGAGGTTCTATGGATGTGAAAGTCTTATCCTCTAAGATGATCTTGTGTTGACAAATAGAGGGACTAATCCCTTTAAGGTCAGCAATGGTCCATCCTCAGGCCTTTTTGTGGAATTTCAACATATCCATAAGTTTCTTTCTTGATGCAATTCTAGGGTAGATGAGATAATGACAGACAATTTGCCTTCTTCTCCTAGAAAAACATATTTCAGATGGGATGGGAGTTGCTTTAACTCCAATTCAGGTGGTGATTCAATGGACGGGATGAAGTCTTTTTGCTCACTATTTTCTAGCAGCTCAAATGCTACAGCATTTACTGGGACAACATCATTTCATATTTCCTCTATTTCCTCAACATCTTCTTCTATTTCCTCATCATACTTTTCTTCCAACTCAAGATTCTTCTGAATTCCTTCTTCAAAGCACATCTCCTCTATCTCATATATTCTTGAACACTCTTCCAAGTAATCAGGGTACTTTAGAGAGTTGAAGACATTAAATGTGACTTTTTGGTCTTGGAGTCTCATGGTCAACTCTCCTTTTTGGACATCTATCAAAGTTCTTCTGGTGGCCAGAAATGGTCTTCCTAAAATAATAGGAATGTCCTTATCTGCCTCAAAGTCTAAAATGATAAAGTCTGTCGGAAATATGAACTTGTCAACTTGCACTAACACATCCTCAATCTTTCCCTTAGGATATGCTATGGACTTGTTGGCCAATTAGAGTGTAACCGTGGTAGGTCTAGCTTCACCTATGCCTAGGGTATTGAAAACGGATAAACGCATAAGGTTGATACTAGCTCCTAAGTCACATAAGGCTTTCCCTATCTCCTTCCCTCCTATTGAACAAGGAATGGTAAAACTCCCTGGATCTTTGAGCTTAAGGGGTATGCTATTGGTCAAAAGTGCACTACATCATTCGGTAAGGGCTACAGTCTCATATTCAGTCACCTTCTTCTTCTTACTTAGGATGTCCTTCAGAAACTTAGCATAACTAGGCATTTGCTCAATTGCCTCAACAAGTGGAATGTTGATGTGCAATTCTTTAAACACATCCAAGAATTTCTTAAAGTGCAGTTCCTCTTTTTGATTCCTCGACCTTTGGGGGTAAGGAAGATAAGGAGGGACTGGTTTTATCACATTCTTGCTTGGAGGTGTGGAGCAAAATGGGTCCTGAATGCCTTGGGTCTTTGTGGTGCACTTTGGAGGTTCAGATGGAAATTTAGCATCAAGCTTAGGAGTCTCTAAAACCTTAGTTTCTTCTGACTTTTTTAAAGCATCCTCAGGAAAGAGTAATGGGTATTTTGATCTAGGGGGGACAAAAGTGGTGGTCTCCAATGCCTGTTTCTCTAAGGGTAGGACCGGTCTTTCTTTGGCAGGAACCAATGATGTAACATCAGCTTCTGTCAAAATAGGTGTGCTATCTTTTTGTACTTTTTCTTTCAACTCTTTCCCACTCCTAAGGGTCACTACTTTCACATGTTCCTTACCTAGGTCTCTAGGGACTTCTGTATTACTGGGCAAGGTACCAAGGGCCCGATTGTTCTGGTTGAGTGCAAGTTGACTGACTTGAGTCTCTAAATTCTTGATGGCCGCACATTGTTGATTAATCAAAGCTTGATTTTGGGCTTGTGCATGCGTAAAAAGTCCTTTTATCATTGCTTCCAAAGTAGATGATTTTGTCTGTGGAGGAGGTTTGGTCTGAAAGGTGGTTGGGAATTCTGAAAACTTTGTTGGTGAGTCTGAGAGTTAGAACTGTTTCTATGATGTTGTGGTTGGAAATAAGAAGTTCCTTGTTGTTAATGGACTGGTGGATTCAAACTTGGACTGTTCCACGAAAAGTTCGGGTGTTGTCTCCAACTGGCATTATAATTGTTGGAATAGGGGTTAGCTTGTTATGAACATAATTTACTGATTCAGAATTATGAGTACAATGTTCATATGAATGATCCCCACCACAGCACACACATTGCATAGATAGGACTGTTGGGACAGGTGTATTAGCAGCTTACTGTCCTCCCTGACCAGAAGTTAAATTTTTCAACATGTTGGTCATGAAGGTAAGCATAGTTGTTAATGCAGTATATGCATCTACATCATGTATCCCAACACTCTTTTTATGTGATTGAGCACGTGGGTCAACCCAGGGCCCATTGTTGGCTGATATCTTTTCCAGGATTTCATATCCTTCATTATAGGTCATAGCTGTGAAGGCTCCGCCTGCAGTAGCGTCGAGCATTTGTTTTGCCATGGGATTCAACCCATTGTAAAACGTCTCAACTTGAATACAGTACTGAATGCCATGGTGTAGGCATTTCCTCAATAGTTATTTGAACCTTTCCCACGCGTCAGGAACAGCCTCATCGTCCATTTGTTTAAAAAGACAGTTTTCGTTCCTGGACTTAGCGTTCCTTGTTGGTGGGAAATATTTTTGCAAAACTCTTTCGGCCATGTTACTCCACGACGGTACAGAACCCGGTGTTAAAGAATTAAACCATGATTTTGCCCGATCCCTCAATGAAAATAGAAATATAGTGAGTCTTAGAGCGTCATTAGACACTCCCGGGATCATGAAAGCATCTGTGATTTCCACAAAAGATTTTAAATGTGAATGTGGGTCCTCCGAAGGTAATCCAGAAAATTGGCCATTTGTTTGCAACATGTGAAACATTATCGGTTTTAGTTCGAAATGGAGAGCGGTCATATGTGGCCTAATTATCCCGGAATTCAATTGCTCAAAATCCGGAATCGCATAATCCATGATTCTTCCATTTTTGGAATTTGCCAAATTAATGATATTCGAAGTTTGTGCTCTTTGTTGTTCATTATGGTCCGATTCTGTGTCTAAATTATTATCATTATCGTTATGTGAATGTCCTTGTTGAAAGTTCGGGAATGGTGGATTTGGTTGAAAACCCGACGGTTGGTTTTTCAAATACGGTATTTCCGGAATGATTGGAGGAGGTAACGCCATGTTTTGAGGGAGTAGAGCGAAAAATGCTCTTTGAGCCCTTCTCCTGTGGTGAAACGTTCTCTCAATGTCGGGATCAAATTCGAAAAATTCTCCGCGATGTGTCCGTGGCATACACCACTCTTAAAAATGATTGCGATGGTACTAGAAAAATCAAAACTTTTAATTTACTCAAAATAAAATTTTTAGCTTGCTAATCTCCGGCAACGGCGCCAAAAACTTGGTCGGTTATATCTCACACATTTAGAATAATGAAATTTGGGCCACAAAGCAAGTATACAATACGGCCCAATGTCGTCTTTCCAAGTAATAAAGTGGTACAAGTACCGAATTATTGTCCACGAAGATTGTAGCCAAAGTTAAATTAGAGTCCAATGAAAGAGATGATTTTAGATGAGGAATTTGAAGACCTTTGTTTGATTGTAAGGTGAATTAATACATAATATAGAATATAAAAAGGAAGCAAGGACGTAATGTGACAGCTGTCAAATTCGAACTTCCAGATTAGCTCTTATTAAGTTTATATTAGTGTTATTGAAGATAATTTATAAGATTAGGAGTTAGTTAGGTTAGTTTGGTTGAAAAATTTCTAGAGATTCCGGCAGTTGCTTAGAAAGTCCGGTTCCGACCCGTAATTATCTGAAATGTCCTATACAGTGCCAGTTGCTCTAATTCGAAGTTTTAGTGTTTTGAATATAAAACCTTTCTATTTGGGAGAAAAACCCACTTTTTATGCATTCTTTATCTACTATCTTCTAACCTCCGAAAATTATAAGTTTTAAGGAGAGATTATACACCAAAAACATGTAAAAATGTTTATATGATGGTGGTAATCTATGACCCAAACATTAGAACTCAAGAAGATAGGTAAAATCAAGATTTTATGTGAGTTTGTCTCTTAAAAATGGCATCTTTAGATGCTGACAGATTATGTGCATGTGCACAAATCATCTATATCTTGTAAATGATATGTTCAAATGTTATGAAATTTCTTCTAAAAAGTTGGGGTTGTAATCCAATTGGTCTCACTCAAAAATATTGAGTTTTGACTCCCCAAATACTCAAAACATTATATATGTGCATCTGAGAGTTTTTAAGTAGGTAAACCCTAATTTAAACAGTCATAACTCTCTAGATAATCATACAAAATCATTGATTTTTCTTCTGGATGTTATTTTAATGAGTTACCTTTCAAATGCCACTGATTTCATTCAATAATGTGGTGATTTGAGGTGTTAACTACTCAAAACAAAGTGAACATGCAATCTGTCCGAATTTGACAGATTTGTATATGTAGGTTCCAATGACCATATCTCTTTCAAAACTCGATGAAAAAGGATGATTCTTCCTTTGAGAGTTAACTATATGAGTTGTCTTCTTCATGCAAGTGTAATCACGTGAAAATATGGAGTTTTGATCTCTAAACACCTAAAACATTTTAGGTGTGCAAACTGTGAAACCACCAGTAGGTAACTCCTACTTTGTATGCTAATAACTCTTTACTTACTTGCTCTTAGTGTATGCTAATAACTCTTTACTTACTTAGTAGAACTCTTTAAATGAGTATTTTATTAACATGATGTAATCTGCCATATCAGTTGTGATAAATTGTATTGCATAAATTATTTGAATCATTATTGCATGTCCAAAATGTATGAAATTTGGTCACAATGACCATAAATCAGTGCTATATCCCATATAAAAAGATAGGAAACTATCTCATTTTAGAAATCTCTTTAAATTGATCATTTTATGTATCATTAGTTTCTGCCCAAAAATGAGATTTTGGGATTATTTTATTTTGTAAATATTGACCTTTTTACTGGACTATAGCATTACTTTCGGTATAAATTAATATATTAACGAGCATTTGGACATTATGTATATTTGGACAATAGATAATCAAGTTGGACATAAGTAGACACTTATGGACTTAGGACTTCTTAATCCCCATAAGTAGTTTTAAACCCATAAGTGACAGTTTTGGATATTCCTCTTTGATAGGGAATCGTTAAGCTCGTGTGGTGACCGGATCGTATCTCTAATTTGCGGAGCATTGCAAAAGAGTGAGTATTCACGACCCCTTTTTAAAACCCTTCGTTATTTGGGGAAAAGCATGTATAAAAATAGTGATGTTTTGCATGCAATATTCAATGTGTTTAAATTGTGGATTCAATTTGATTCTTATGAATTATGCTTTGAAATAAAATTGTGAATACGAGCACTAACACCTTGTACCCTAGTAATAGTTGTGTTTGGGTTAATTAAAAAATCCCAGTGGTGACACTACTTATTAACTCGTATGAGCCGATAGTTTAAGTGGATAACGCTATTTGGATTGACAATCCCACCTTCTGCTGGTGAGTAGGGGTGCATTTAACTAAAACAAGAGTTCTACACATGTGGGGTTTAGTCCCACCGCTGAGGTAGTTCGGTAAGAGTTCTACACATGTGGGGTTTAGTCCCACCGCTGAGGTAGTTTGGTATTTAAGGGCGTAGTTGTCGCAGGTTTAGTAGTGGCCCAACACTTAAAAATTTCTTGGAGTACATTGTGCCTCGTGTGTAAGTGTTGCGAGTAAGTAAAAGATTTACTAGAATTAAATATTGCATAAAAAGATTTGTTGTGCATTGAAAACCTGTGAACTCTCCAACTCTTGTAGTTGACACTTGTTTTGACGTGCTTTTCAGGGGTAAGAAAGGCTCATGGTGACACTTAAAAAGAAGTTGTGTCACAGTCATCACCTTCAAACTTCTTTTGTGTTTAATTTACAAGCTTGACTTTGGAATTGTAAACTTTGGTTATGATGTAATTACATTTTAAATGTATGATTGTGTTATTTATACTCTATTGCTATGAGACTCTACCTATCATACCTCGCGTTTCCGYTTTAGCGGGGTGTGACAGATTTGGTATCAGAGCCATAGGTTATAGAGAACACCGGTTTTTCTTAAAACCAAGCTATAACCAAATGTTTTCAAAACAAAGTTACTAAGTATAACCAGAGGATGGAAGTCGTGTTATAGTACTCAAATTAAACAGAGTCTGATCACCTTTGTTTAACTTAAGTATTGTGATAAAAGATTCCCATCGGTTGTGTTTGAAATAAGGTCAAATTTAGAGATTTTATCTTAAACCTGAAAAGCATGATCGTGTGTGTTTGCATGAATCGTGAATATCCATCGCCATAGATTAACTAGAAGCTCTGGTTGTGAAGTAAAGTAAGATACATAGAGCGCTAAGACAACCCGAGGGTCAACTATGTATCTAAATACTTGGTAGCTAGACATAGATAAGGGATATAGTCTCTATAGCCTCTGTATTCAAAATTCGCACTATGCGTTAGGTAGGAAATTGCCTGGACATAGTGAGAATTGYGTTCTAGTTTTGAATAAGGACCACTATTCTATATAAGTAATGAGCGTCCAAAAGCTCTAGTTGGCTTGATTTCGAGAGCCAGAAGCTCTGGTTAGAAGAACCAGAGGCTCTGGTCTATGAAAGGGAAATATCTTCTAAGTATGAGGAACCAGAGATTAATGGAAGATGATCCATCTGTTCACTATGTATGAGGAACCAGAAGGTTGATGGAAGGCGATTCATCGGTTTACTGTATATGAGGAATCTGAAATTGATGGACCAAGAGATCCAATGGACTGATATGAAGGTTGAACCAGAGGCCGATGAGCTAAAAGTCAAATGTAGTTCCAAGTATGGGAACCTCAACTAGGGGCTCTGGCCAACCAGAGGCTCTGGTCATCCAGAAGTTCTAATTTGTTTTCTACCCTTTTGCTTCTACCATAGCAACTCTCGTCTTAACCTTAAGAGTTTTATTGATGATGTGATTAGTAATGAAGTTTGCCAATGGCCAAGAAATTATGCCCAGAGATATAATAATGGACTGCACTTTAAACTTGACTAGTAGGGATTTTCGTGTAGATTTAATCCCGATCCAACTAGGAAGTTTTGACATAATTGTGGGCATGGATTGGTTATCCAAGAACCGAGCTGAAATTAGTTGTTCGAGAAGATCATTCGAATTCCGTTATCCGAAAGGGGAATACTCGAAGTACACAAAGAAAAACCCAGAAGGGGTATTAAAATAGTGACGTGTTTGAAGATGCGAAAGTATTTGAGAAAGGACTGCATTGCCTTTTTAGCTCACGTTATGGATAAGAAAGCTGGAGAAAAAAAACGCGTTCAAGATATTCTTATAATTCGGGACTTTCCCGAAGTATTCCCAGATGAATTGCCTGGAATACCCCCACCAAGAAAAGTCAAATTCCACATTGACTTAATTCCTGGAGCAGCACCCGAAGCCAAATCACCTTATCGTTTGGCACCCTTGAAAATGAAAGAATTGTCAGAACAACTAAAGGAACTACTCGACAAAGGATTCATCAGACCCAACTCTTCACCCTGGGGAGCTCAAGTATTATTTGTTAAAAAGAAAGACGGATCTCGTCGAATGTACATCGATTATAGGGAACTCAATAAGCTGACCATCAAGAACCGATATCCCCTTCCTTGAATCGATGACTTGTTTGATCAACTTCAAGGTGCCACTTACTTTTCAAAGATCGATCTTCGGTCTGGATACCATCAAATGAGGGTCCATGAGGAGGATATTCCTAAGACGGCGTTCAGAACTCGTTATGGTCATTATGAATTTTTAGTCATGCCATTTGGGTTAACTAACGCGTCAACGGTTTTCATGGATTTAATGAATAGGGTATGTAGGCCATATTTGGATAAGTTCGTGATTGTATTCATAGATGACATCCTGATCTACTTGCAAAACAAGGAGGAGCATGAGCAGCACTTAAAGTTGATACTTGAACTATTAAGGGATCAGAATGCCAAGTTCTCCAAATGCGAATTTTGGATTCGTGAGGTGCACTTCCTTGGTCATGTGGTAAATGCGAAAGGAATTCATGTTGTTCCGGCCAAAGTTGAGGCTATAAAGAAGTGGGAAGCTCCAAGGACCCCAACAGAAATTCGCCAATTTCTCGGTTTAGCGGGTTACTATCGCTGTTTTATTTCAAATTTCTCCAAGATCGCACAACTACTGACGGTATTAACCCAGATGGATAAGGAGTTTATGTAGAGAGAAAAGCAAGAAGAAGCATTCCAATTGCTCAAACATAAGCTATGTCATGCACCGATCTTAGCACTACCAGAAGGCACGGAGAATTTTGTGGTATATTGCGATGCATCACACCAAGGCTTGGGATGTGTGCTGAAGCAAAATGACAAGGTCATTGCTTATGCATCAAGGCAACTCAAGGTTCATGAAAAGAACTA
>NC_037540.1:27944742-27947096 GCF_001531365.2 Cynara cardunculus var. scolymus | reverse complement strand
AGATACTCAATCCACCCAGGAACTGATAAGATGTACCAGGAGCTAAAAGAATATTACTGGTGGCCAGGATTGAAGAAGGATGTTGCTTTGTACGTAAGTCGATGCTTAACATGTGCAAGGGTAAAAGCAGAACATCAGAAACCGTCTGGTCTACTTCAGCAACCAGAGATTCCCCAATGGAAGTGGGACCAGATATCAGTGGACTTCGTTACTAAGTTACCTAGGACTAGGAAAGGACATGACTCAATTTGGGTCATAGTGGATCGGCTTACGAAATCCGCACACTTTTTACCGGTTCGAGAAGACTTCAGTATGGAAAGGCTTGCACAAATCTACATCGATGAAATAGTTACACGTCATGGTGTCCCTATTTCCATTATTTCAGATAGAGATACACGTTTTACATCAAGATTTTGGCAGACTCTTCAAAAATCATTGGGTACGCGTTTAGATTATAGCACCACCTATCATCCTCAAATAGATGGACAATCGGAAAGAACTATTCAAACGCTTGAGGATATGTTGCGTGCGTGTGTATTAGATTTTGGTGGGAGTTGGGATACCCATCCGCCCCTTGTTGAATTCTCTTACAATAATAACTATCACACTAGTATTCAATGCGCGCCATATGACGCCTTATATGGGCGCAAGTGTCGATCACCACTTAGTTGGCTAGAGATTGGGGATAGTCAGCTCACAAGACCAGACATTGTGCAGGAAACTACTGATAAGATATCAATAATCAGAGAAAGACTTAAGGGTGCCAGGGATCGTCAAAAAAGTTATGCAGACAACCGGAGGAAGCCTCTTGAGTTTCAGATGGGGGATAAAGTGCTTTTGAAAGTATCACCGTGGAAAGGGTTAGTGCGGTTTGGAAAAAAGGGAAGTTAAGCCCTAGGTATACTGGACCATTCGAGATCACCGAAAGAATTGGTCCAGTAGCGTACAAACTAAAGCTACCCCAGGAATTAAGCGTCATTCATAATACGTTCCATGTGTCCAATCTTAAGAAATGCTTGGCCGACAACTCATTGATCATGCCCCTAGAAGATGTTCAGGTTGATGATCAATTGCACTTCATAGAAGAACCCATTGAGATCCTCGACAGAGAAGTTAAGCAGTTAAAGCGAAGCAAAATTCCGATTCTGAAGGTTCGTTGGAAATCAAGGCGTGGTCCAGAGTACACTTGGGAGCGAGAAGATTTCATGAAAGGCAAATATCCGCATTTGTTTGCAGAGAAATCTATTGGCAGTAGCAGTCGTTAAAATTTCGGGACGAAATTTCTCTAACAAGGGGAGACTGTGACAGCTGTCAAATTCGAACTTCCAGGTTAGCTCTTATTAAGTTTATATTAGTGTTATTGAAGATAATTTATAAGCTTAGGAGTTAGTTAGGTTAGTTTGGTCGAAAAATTTCTAGAGATTCCGGCAGTTGCTTAGAAARTCCGGTTCCGACCCGTAATTATCTGAAATGTCCTATACAGTGCCAGTTGCTCTAATTTATACCTAATTTATATAAAACACCAAGTTTTAGTGTTTTAAATATAAAACCTTTCTAATTAAATGAATTTAGTCGTCATGAGTTTTTAAATTGAAGAAAAATGTCAAAACTGAGAAAATGACATTTTTATGCATTTTGGGCTTTAGTTTTTATAAAAAAAATTATTTTGAGGTTGGGCTTGGGCCCCATGGCCGGCCCCTTCCCCCCCCCCCTTTTTCCCTCCCTTATTCTACATATAAGTAGCTTCATTTCTTCATTATTCCTCATTTCTCTTCTTTCAAAATTCAAACTCCTCTYCTCTCTCTCYCCCTAAAACCCAAGGGTCACTTTGAGACCATCTTCATTCTCCATCATCTTCAGCCGAATTTCACTCTTTTCTTCATCAAATTAGCAAGGGTTTTGAAGATACTACACTCCTTTCATCAACAATCAAGGTAACATCTTCATCTCCCTCTTTTTCTTGTAAATTTTGGGAGAAAAACCCACTTTTTATGCATTCTTTATCTACTATCTTCTAACCTCCGAAAATTATGAGTTTTAAGGAGAAATTATACACCAAAAACATGTAAAAATATTTATATGATGGTGGTAATCTATGACCCAAACATTAGAACTCAAGAAGATAGGTAGAATCATGATTTTATATGAGTTTGTATCTTAAAAATGGCATTTTTAGATGTTGACAGATTATGTGCATGTGCACAAATCGTCTATATCTTGTAAATGATATGTTCAAATGTTATKAAATTTCTTCTAAAAGATTATTTATTGAGTTGGGGTTGTAATCCAATTGGTCTCACTCAAAAATATTGAGTTTTGACTCCCCAAATACTCAAAACATTATATATGTGCAT
>NC_037540.1:27944255-27944469 GCF_001531365.2 Cynara cardunculus var. scolymus | reverse complement strand
CTTTAAACAGCCATAACTCTCTAGATAATCATTCAAAATCATTGATTTTTCTTCTGGATGTTATTGTAATGAGTTACCTTTCAAATTCCACTGATTTAATTTAATAATGTGGTGATTTGAGGTTTTAACTACTCAAAACAAAGTGAACATGCAATCTGTCCGAATTTGACAGATTTGTATATGTAGGTTCCAATGACCATATCTCTTTCAAAAC
>NC_037540.1:27935661-27943450 GCF_001531365.2 Cynara cardunculus var. scolymus | reverse complement strand
GTTTTAAACCCATAAGTGACAGTTTTGGATATTCCTCTTTGATAGGGAATCGTTAAGCTCGTGTGGTGACCGGATCGTATCTCTAATTTGCGGAGCATTGCAAAAGAGTGAGTATTCACGACCCCTTTTTAAAACCCTTCGTTATTTGGGGAAAAGCATGTATAAAAATAGTGATGTTTTGCATGCAATATTCAATGTGTTTAAATTGTGGATTCAAATTGATTCTTATGAATTATGCTTTGAAATGAAATTGTGAATACGAGCACTAACACCTTGTACCCTAGTAATAGTTATGTTTGGGTTAATTACAAAGTCCCAGTGGTGACACTACTTATTAACTCTTATAAGCCGATAGTTTAAGTGGATAACACTATTTGGATTGACAATCCCACCTTCTGCTGGTGTGTAGAGGTGCATTTAACTAAAACAAGAGTTCTACACATGTGGGGTTTAGTCCCACCGCTGAGGTAGTTCGGTATTTAAGGGCGTAGTTGTCGCAGGTTTAGTAGTGGCCCAACACTTAAAAATTTCTTGGAGTACATTGTGCCTCGTGTGTAAGTGTTGCGAGTAAGTAAAAGATTTACTCGAATTAAATATTGCATAAAAAGATTTGTTGTGCATTGAAAGCCTGTGAACTCACTGACTCTTGTAGTTGACACTTGTTTTGACGTGCTTTTCAGGGGTAAGAAAGGCTCATGGTGACACTTAAAAAGAAGTTGTGTCACAGTCATCACCTTGAAACTTCTTTAGTGTTTAATTTACAAGCTTGTCTTTGGAATTGTAAACTTTGGTTATGATGTAATTAAATTTTAAATGTATGATTGTGTTATTTATACTCTATTGCTATGAGACTCTACCTGCCATACCTCGCGTTTCCGCTTTAGCGGGGTGTGACATGTAAGACTTAAGGTGAGACCCAAACATAAATTCCAACATCCAATGCCATAGAAATGCTACAGCAAGCAGTGTTTTGAAACTAAGTTCCACCATCTATTTTGAAGGCACTCCTCTCGGACTTCACCATTGCACTATATTATAGCTTTCCACCCATATCTCTATGTGGTGTCTGGACCAGGGATGGTGACAAGATGGTGTTTTCAAAATATATGGATAAACAAATTTCTTTGTTAAAAATCACTCTCTCGAGTCGATTCCCATATCATTCGAGTTGCCATGTGTTGTAGATAGTTCATCTCTGAATCTATCGCACTTTGACACTTTCGAAGAGTGACCAACCCGTCGGGAGTTAAGTTTTGAAAAATATAAATGACAAGTCTCCTTGTCGGCAACTTTTTCAAGTCTACCTCTTATGTCATTCTAGTTGACGTGCTTATCAATGGCTTATCTCTAAGTCCATGGCACTTTAACACTTTCGAAATGATCAACCCGTTAAGAAGTGTGCTTGGTTTTATAAAAACACGAATGAAACAATGGTACGTCGTTTACGAAAACACTTAGCTACTTTCGTTTGGTTTGAAAATCTCACATTTTCATCTCACACCCAAGCTATAAATGCTTAGCTACTCATAAAGGAAAGTAAAAAATAAATGACAGAAAGTAAAGACATAAACGTAAATTGCGTAAAGTAAATAACGAGAAAGTAAATAACGAGAAAATAAATGACAGGAATGTAAATGACAAGAATGTAAATTGCGAAAGTTAAATAACGGAAAGTAAATAACAATAAATGTAAAGGAACATAAAATAAAGAACAAGAAATTAAAAGACGAATTAAAAGATGAAAGCTTAAAACTCAAGAACTTTGATTTCTCAAAAGGTTCTCACAAATCAGCCCTAACAAGCTGATTTTGATCTTAGAAATGTTGTTATAAAATGTGTCTAAACACAAGGCTAATCCCCCTATTTATACACAAGGATTGGCACTACACAACAAAAATATTAACCACTGGTTAATGTCAAAAGGTTAAGCAAAAGGAATCTTAAGTACAAGATTACATATTAATTCAAAAATCCCAGATTTAAAAAGTCTTCCAGCTGTTTTCCAGTTGTCTTCCATTCAACATTCAAAAGGCAGCAGCTTAATCGTTAAGCCCTCGCAAAGCCGTGCACGTATCAGGTGGCTGCTGCTGCAATGTTGTAGCATCAGGCTGTTTAACAAAATTTCTCCATTAGCTTGTACTCTTAGTCCCAACAAAAATTTCTCCTTCAGGTACTTTGAACCTGAGGTGGAAGCCTTCTTATATACGCCTAGGTCTAACAAACTATGTTATAAATTAGGCGTGGAACTCTGGGCTGACTGGTCTGCATCCTTATCTTTGACTTCCCTTTAATAGCGGAACAGAATTGGTCAAGCTGCCTTGAATCTGTTAGACGCTTGCAAGATTTCTGAGCTAACACGCGCGCCTTTTGTGGAGAAGGTAACCAGAAGCTCTGCATGTACTATGCAGAAGCTCTGCATGTACTATGCAGAAGCTCTGGGTCTTGGACTAGTTGATTTGAGTCAAGCACTTATGCTTTTTTGGCACACAAGGCTTGAGAGTTAACGGAGATAGAGCGCGGGCTCTGTATGATTTGAACCTTCACTCTGGGTAAGAGATCTGGTTCTTAATCTTCGGCATAAGAGCTCTTAGCCAGACAGCTTCTATAGACTAAGTCTTATTGACTAGAGTAAGACACTTCTTACTTACACTTTCACAAGTTGGGGCCTAACAGATTATGTATGATTAATGTGCAGAAAATGGAATAATAATATAACAGGTTGAAACCTAAGTCATGCATCAAGATCAAGAAATATTCTTTAATAATAAAATTATAGACAAGAATTTCACCAGAACTGAAGACAGATTCCAGTTGGTAGGTTTGGTGCGGCCTTCTTCAAACTCTCCTTCCATTCCAATCCAATCCAAACATACATAACACTTGAAGATCATATACATTGCTACTGTTATTCCCTTTAGGCATGATGCATTTGCATATACACTGTTATTGTTTTGATTGGAGTATGCATTTGCATATACACTGCTATTGTTATTCCCTTTAGGCATATACACTACTACTATTTTGATTGGAGTATGCATTTGCATAGTTTTGTTATAGAAAGCCACTCCATATTATGACAATACAACATTAGTTATCATACAACAACTTACATATATCCCATCTTTATAGATAAAGAAGGGCGTGATTATGTAAAACCTGCCAAAATTGAGTCGAAGTAGTGATCCAAAACTAATAGTAAAAGTTGGTGTAAATTGATTCAGCTTCACAGACTTGGGTTTGATTGCACTTATATTTAGTTACTAAGTTCTTAAATCACAAAGTTCATTTTGTAGATCATTAAGCAACATTTCTTTATTTTATCAGTTCATTCTTCTTTTTTGGCTGTTATTATTGCATCCTTGTCATAGGTATATCCTTTTGTTGCATATGTGTTACCCATATACATATGTGTGTGTATGATTGGAGTCAGGGATCTACATACCCTGAGACTTCTGTTCATAATGATGCAGCTCTTATTACTTGATGATGTGATTGAATTTACAATATATGAAGACTTTCTGCAACACATGTTGATTTGATTTTTAATTTTTTGCCAGCTTTAAACTCAACTGTTGGTAAGGTTCAGAAGAATATGCTGAAATTGCCTCCATTACTGATGATGATGTTTCCTCACAATCTTCCATGGTTGCAACATCTTTGACTTCAAGTAATACAATTGAAGTCACAGGTAATACTCAGGAAATGATGTCGTCCCAAGGACTTGAACAAGTCAAAGTTTCTAAAGTGGATGAAAACCTCGCTTCTTTGAAGGTGATGGAATCCCAAGTCAATGATGTGGATGATCAAAAATCTTGTATGCCATTGTCAAATAAAGATGAAAGTCAAAATGGTCAAGAAAACCAAAACATGGGAGATCTTGAGTCTAACATTTCAAGTGCTGATAGATTTAAAAAGGGGAAGCCTGTCCGTTCTCCATTAGATTCATATTATGGCTTCAGCTAGATTCGATTACCAACCAGAGAGCTCTTGTTCATATTAGGACTTTGGCTGGATTAACAAAAGTATAAACGAACTTTATTCAAGAATGTCGACACACTTACAAACAATGTAGAAAATACAAAGTAATCTCTAGACCTAAAATATTGTTAACCAAAGTGGTTAACAGATATACAACGAACAAGCTAGAGAGAAAATATGGAGCTAAAGAATATCAAAAGACTTGGATGAAGAAAAATGAAATATGTTGTTTTGAAATCTGAAGGAGAAGGCATTAATAAATCCAAAATTTGCAAAGAAGGTCCTCCAAGATAGTATTATTTGCTCTGCTACCCTTGAACAATTCCATAAAGTGAGGCGCGCCCCCCTGTACTTGTCACCCAGTCTTTCAAACAATTGCACTACCAGTCCTTCAACTTTAAACTATTATACAAATTACAAAAGTAAAGATTGTTATTGTTAGATTTAAGAGTAACTTATAACATCCCCCCTCAATCTTGACTTTTGAACAAGTCAATCATCTTTAATTTATTACACAAATAGTTATGATGATTGACTCCAAGAGCCTTTGTGAATATATCCGCAGGCTATTCGGAAGAAAGGATCTTTTCAACTTTTAACAAACCTTTACTAATAGTATCTCGAATAAAATGAATATCAATCTCTATATGTTTTGTTCACTCATGGAAAACAGGATTATTTGCAATTTGAAAGGCAGATTTATCGTCACAATACAGACTAACAGGTAATAAACCGGAAATAATAAGGTCTGAAAGGATTTTTAACACCCAAATTACTTCACATGAAGTGGAGGCCATTGCCCTATATTTAGACTCAGGTGAAGAGTGAGAAACAGTACTCTGTTTCTTACTCTTCCATGAGACCATGGAGTTACCCAAAAACAAACAAAAACCTGTTACCGAACGCCTTGATGACAAACATTTTCCACAGTCTGCATCAACATAAGCTGGTAGACAGAAGTTACTAGATTTTGAAAAGCTAACACCCTTACTTGGAGAAAGCTTTAAATACCTAAGAACCCTAAGAGCAAGCTTTAAATGAGACTGTCTAGGTGAGTGCATAAATTGACTAAGGCAATGTACATCAAAGGAAATATCAGGTCTTGTAGCAAGTAAATATATCAGTCTACCTATTAATCTTTGAAAACCAGTATGATCGGTTAATAAAGGATCTTTATCATTTGAAGAATCAGTAACAACAAGATTCATATCCATGGGAGTACTACATGGTTTGGATCCTAGATATCCAAAATCATTAAGTAATTCTAGGCAGTACTTTCTTGGCGACATACAAATTCCTTTATCATATTCAAGAATTTCAATTCTCAAAAAGAATTTTAACTTTCCTAAGTCCTTTATAAGGAATTTACTTTTCAAAAAATTCTTAACCTTTTCAACTTCAGAAATACAATTTCCAGTAAGCACAATGTCATCCACATACACTAATAAAATAACAAACACAGAATCAACATTTTTTGTAAACAAAGAATAATCATTAACGCTTTGTATAAAACCATTTTCAATCAAACATGAAGACAGCTTTGCATACCATTGGCGAGGAGCCTATTTTAAACCATATAGAGACTTAACCAATTTACATACATGCTTATCGTTAGTAATATAATAGCCTTCTGGCAATGTCATGCAAAATTCTTCTTTTAAATCACCATATAAAAAGGCATTATTTACATCAAGTTGAAACATACTCCAACAGTTTTGTACAACTAAGGAAATAATACACCTGAGAGTAACCATTTTTACAACAGGTGAAAAAGTTTCTTCGTAACCTCTCTTTGACTATAGCCTTTGGCTACAACTCTGGCATTGTATCTTTCAATTTCACTAGTGGATTTGTATTTAATTTTATAAATCCACTTACAACCGATAGGTTTTCTACCAGGAGGCAATGATGTGACAACCCAAGTACCATTCCTATGCAAGGCCTCCATTTCGTTATTCATGGCTTCTATCCAATTTTTATCATTACAAGCGTCATGAATTTTTTTTTGTTCAATAGATTTATTTAAACAAGAAACAAAACACAAATTTTCAGAGGATAAGAAAGAATAGTTAACCACCTTTTCTACCCATATTTGAATTTACCTTCAGCGATAAAGTCATCAAACTTACGAGGAAAAACAGAAACTCCAATGGATCTTCTAGCTTGAGAACTAGAAGATGGTAAAATAGAGCTACCCTCAGACCTGAGACCATGGTTATAATCATGAGAACGGATACCGGCAGCCTTATCAGAGCTACTCATGAGATGCCATCTTGTAGCTCTTTCTGTATTATAATTATTTTGGTCTAAAGAGTCTAAATTTAAGGACTCAGTTGAGCTGCCTAGAGGTTCCTCAATGGAAGCTTTAGTTGGGCTACCAGGTATATTTTGAAAATTAGGCTCAGTAGAACTATCTCGAGGCTCATCATTGGGTATAGAATCCACATATTCATTAGATGAACTATAATGGAAAAAAATTAATCTGGTAATATCATCATGATTGGGAACATCAACTCTATTCATCCTCATCTTAAATGGGAATATGTTCTCATAGAACTTAACGTCACGAGAAACAATAATTTTCTTTGACTCCAAACTAAACAGTTTATAACCTTTTTAGGAGCTAGCATATCCTAAAAGAATACACTTTTCAGACTTTGGAACAAATTTATCAGACACATTTGGGATGACAGAAAAACATAAACACCCAAAATTTTTAAGATGAGAAAGGACAAGTTGAAACCCATAGACAAGATCATAGGGGCACTTACCGTTAAGCACAGAGGAGGGAGTTCTATTAATTAAGTAAGTGGCAGTGAGAATACATTCACTCCACATGTTAAGAGGAACTCCTCCCTGAAACAAGAGAGCCCTAGAAACATTAAGAAGATGGCGATGTGTGAAGTCCAAGATTCATACAAAAATGATAAAATCTTCAAGAACAAGATGAATGTAATAGTAGAAAGAATAGATCACCAAATGTAATTGATTTGATTGAGAGAGAGAATTACAGCTCTAATCTGATTACAATCTGCTAATTACTTGATAATGACAATTACAAGAAAAATACTATTTATACTAAGGAAATAATAAAGCTACACTATTACAAAGAAAGTAAACTAAGGAGAAACTTGAATACAACAATAAAGCTCTTACTCAAACCCAACATTCTCCCCCTTTGGATTCAAGTTTGGACCCTTGTAAATTTTGTCTTTCAAAGTCCAAGAATTTTCTCTAATCTCCTTAAAGCGTTCCTGTATTGAATCTTCACCTCGAGCAGATTTATAGCATTAATCAACAGATATCTTTCTTTGGAACTTATCCTCTCTGATTCTGCAGTTTGTCATTGTTTACCCTTTTCAAGTCAAACGCCCTTCTCACCAACCTTATCGTACCATCTGAATATTTGTTCAACTCACTGAATCTCATGAATTTCTTCACTTGAAGTTGAGCAAAATATATGACCCCAAATTCTGGCTTTTCAAGAATCATGTAGACAGGATAAGCATCAATATCTTCTAGGTCTTGATTTGGTCTTTTCAGATTGATGATCATTTGATTGTCTTCAAGACCCATTAGAATATCTATGACCATAGCCAGCTTCACATGACATCTCATAAATCTCTTAATAGCATCAAGAGCAATCAGTTCTCCCTCCTTCCTGTTTGTCATGTTTCTGATTTCAAAGTACATATACTCTAGATCTTCCAAATATAAGCTTGAAAAATCAGCTTCACTGAATCTCCAAATCTGATCATCCTGTCTAGTCACAATAAACACAGGATACCAGATTCTCAGAAGCTTTTGAGCA
>NC_037540.1:27929078-27934546 GCF_001531365.2 Cynara cardunculus var. scolymus | reverse complement strand
GAATTCTTCATCTTATTAGCAAGGATTTGAAGATATTACATTCCTCACATCAATAATCAAGGTAACATGTTCATCTCCCTCTTTTTCTTGCAAAATTTTTGGAGAAAAACCCACTTTTTATGCATTTCTATCTACTATATTCTAACCTCCGAAAATTCTGAGTTTTAAGGAGAGATTACACACCAAAAACATGTAACATTGTTCATATGATGGTGGTAATCTATGACCCAAACATTAGAACTCAAGAAGGTAGGTAGAATCATGATTTTATGTGAGTTTGATTCTTAAAATTGGCATTTTTAGATGCTGACAGATTATGTGCATGTGCATAAATCGTCTATATCTTGAAAATAATATGTTCAAAAGTTATGAATCTTCTTCTAAAAGTTTATTTATTGATTTGGGGTTGTAATACAATTGGTCTCACTCAAAATCATTGAGTTTCGACTCCCCAAATACTCAAAACATTATATATGTGCATCTGAGAGTTTTTCAGTAGGTAAACCCTACTTTAAACAGCCATAAGTCTCTAGATAATCATTCAAAATCATTGATTTTTCTTCTGGAAGTTAACTTAATGAGTTACCTTTCATATGCCACTGATTTTATTCAAAATTGTGGTGATTTGAGGTTTTAACTACTCAAAACAAAGAGAGCATGCAATTTGTCCGAATCTGACAGATTTGTATATGTATGTTCCAATGACCATATCTCTNCGAATCTGACAGATTTGTATATGTATGTTCCAATGACCATATCTCTTTCAAAACTCGATGAAAAAGGATGATTCTTCCTTTGAGAGTTAACTATATGAGTTATATTCTGCATGCAAGTGAAATCACATGAAAATATGGAGTTTTGTTCTCCAAACACTTAAAACACTTTGGATGTGACAGATTTGGTATCAGAGCAATAGGTTATAGAGAACACTGGTTTTCTAAGAAAACCATACACTATAACCCAAAATTTTACGAAATAATTTTCTTAAAAAGAGTCTCAAAAATTCAAAACGGACATACTACTAATATAACTAGAACGAGTGACTTCTTAGCATACTCTAATTAGACAGAGTCTGATCACCTGTGTCTAATTAAGCATGTATAAGGAGAGATGTGGATCGGTTATGTTAGGTGTTTGTCTAAAAGTTAAGGACTTCTTACTCAATAAGAAAAGCACGGTTCGCATATGTGAGTTTGCATAAATTTTGCATCTTTTTGACATTTATTATGATTCATTCAATAATTTAAAATTTTTATTAAATATCGCAGCACTATGTCATCAGAAAATGAGTTTTCGAACTCCGGAGATTACGATCCTTCAAAGCATGGTTATGATAGTGACAAGGATGTTACCGAATCATTGGCGCGATCACCTACTCCAGAACCGCCTTGCTCTATACCCTCGCATTCTATAGCGCCACACGGAGTTAGAGTTCGGGCCACCGCCCGAAAGTGCATTCCTCCGCCTGTGAGGGTGTCTTTCTCCGCCCCTACCGGAGCCGTGAGGGAGTCATCTCGATCACGCACTCGTAGTATAACACCCCCACCTACCACCAGGACCACGTCGGAGCGCCCTCCGGGTATGACTACCTTGGAGAATTTATGGGTTTTGGGCATCGCCCAAGACCTAGAGATGTGTCAAAGTAGGTTGGAGCATTATCGACACTTTGCTGATGGAGTGATTGCGGCCCTAGGCACTCAAGATAATATGATTGATCGCTCATTGGAGTTAATTTTCTTTGCTAGGAGAGCGATTAGGAGGTTGCATACCTATCTGGCGGTGTTAGTAGGAGTTCTGGCGATAGTGATGGGGTTACTTATTTGGAGTCTGATGCGTTAGAAGACTTTATTTATTAAGCTATTGATGGATCAAACTTAAGATTTTCTTTTGGGGCATATAGCCGTGACTTAAGAGCAATTTCTCTCGTTTGTTGCACGTCTTTATTTTATTTGCTGATATTATGGAATTTTGTCTTTGGATGGTTAAATTTCGTTGATTATTGATTAAATGCCTTTATAATTATAGGTTATTATATATATTACCTTGGTTACATGATTAGATGATTGTAACATATCGTGCATAATGCAATACAATGGTAAATAATGAAAGTATCCAAAACTTCAATTTAAAAATTTGTACGATAGAAATATGCCCCCAAGAAGGAGTGCACGCAGCATGAGAGAGAATCCTGAAAGCCAAACACCTGATATAGCGCAGTTGATAGCTCAGCAAATTCGGGAGGCAGTACCAACTATTGTCGCTCAGGTTACAGCGGGCATTAATGCAAGTCAAAGGAGTGAGGGAGGCCCTAGCACCGAGAATCTCGTTAGGGAGGAGAACCGTAACACCAATGATAGAGGATGCAGCTAC
Organism: Cynara cardunculus var. scolymus; assembly: GCF_001531365.2. Lineage (NCBI taxonomy): Eukaryota > Viridiplantae > Streptophyta > Magnoliopsida > Asterales > Asteraceae > Cynara > Cynara cardunculus. The sequence continues at coordinate 27,932,176 of NC_037540.1, read as the reverse complement.
AAGAAATTCATGTCCTGCAAGCCCAAGGAGTTTCATGGTAAAAAAGGTGCAATTGGATTACTATCATGGATTGAGAGCATGGAGTCGGTACTCCATATTAGCAAGTGCTCAGATGACTGTAAGGTGGAGTATGCAACATGCCAACTCCAGGGTAGAACCCTAACTTGGTGGAACATTCAAGTTCAAACCCGTGGTCGCCAAGCTGCCTATGAACTATCATGGGAAGAACTCAAAAAGTTACTCATCGAAGAGTATTGTTCTAAGAGCGAAATTCAGAAGTTGGAAGTTGAATTCTGGAATCACACCATGATTGGAATGGAGGTGGACAAATACACTGCTCGTTTTCATGAGCTTGCCAAGTTAGTACCTCATATGGTCACTCCAGAGGAGAAACGAATTGATCGGTACATCTGGGGATTGGTACCTGAAATCCGAGGGATGGTCACGTCGGCAAACCCAACCACTATACAAAACGCGGTGGTTTTGGCAAATCGTTTGACAAATGATGCAGTTAGATCAGGGATTTTAAAGCAAGACAAATTTGGTGGAAAGAAGAAACTAGAGGGGCAATCGTGGAAAAGGGCCAACAACAATATAGGCAAGAACCAAAAAGTGATAAGAAACTTTGGGGCTCAGTCTCAAACAAGAGAAAAGGGCAAGGAAACTTACCCTAAATGTGGCAAGTGCAATTATCACCATAGCGGGAGTTGCATCATCTGTTTCAGATGCAATAAAGGAGGTCATTTCGCTAAAGATTGCAAGATCGGAGAGAATCGAACATGCCATGAGTGCGGAAGCCCGAATCATTTCTAGAATGCATGCCTAAAATTGAACCGAGGGTCAGATACTAATCCAGCACGACCAGTCAACCAAGGAAATCAAGGAGGCCAAGCACGAGGTCGAGCATTTGCAATTGGGGTGGAAGAAGCCAGGCAAGACTCGAATGTGGTCACAGGTACATTTCTTCTGAATAATCATTAYGCATCCATACTATTTGATTYTGGAGCAGATAGGAGYTTTGTATCCCTAGAATTTAGACCAAAGATTGGTTTAAAATCGCAAAAGCTGAAAGAAGATTTCGTTATCGAGTTTGCTAATGGTCAGGAAGTTAGGACGAAAGACGTAATCACAAATGGTACATTACGTTTAGCTGAACAAAACTTTATCATAGACCTTATTCCAATTAGATTAGGAAGCTTCGATGTAGTTGTGGGTATGGATTGGCTATCCAAAAATCAAGCCGAGATATGTTGTTCTGAGAAGACCATTCGAATTTTGAAAGGAAGTGAAACGCTCGTGGTGCACGGAGAAAAGTCCCAGAGAAATTTCAAGTTAGTAACATGTATGAAGATGCGAAAATACTTGAAAAAGGAATATGTCGCGTTTATGGCTCACATTATGGATAAAGGAATTAAAGAGAAACGCATCCAGGATTTTCCCATAGTTCAGGATTTTCCCGAGGTGTTTCCTGATGAGCTACCAGGATTACCCTCGTTACGGTAAGTCGAATTTCACATTGACTTAATTCCTGGAGCAGCACTTGTAGCCAAATCACCTTATCGTTTAGCACCATCGGAAATGAAAGAATTGTCAGACCAACTAAAGGAGCTACTCGACAAAGGATTCATCAGACCCAGCTCTTCACCCTGGGGAGCTCCAGTTCTATTTGTTAAAAAGAAAGAYGGATCCCTTCGGATGTGCATCGATTATAGGGAACTCAATAAGCTGACCATTAAGAACCGATATCCTCTTCCCCGAATCGACGACTTGTTCGATCAACTTCAAGGTGCCACTTACTTTTCAAAGATCGATCTTCGATCCGGATACCATCAAATGAGGGTCCATGAGGAAGATATTCCTAAGACGGCGTTCAGAATTCGTTATGGTCATTATGAATTTTTAGTCATGCCATTTGGGTTAACTAACGCAAGAAGAAGCATTCCAATTGCTCAAACATAAGCTATGTCATACACCGATCTTAGCACTATCAGAAGGCACGGAGAATTTTGTGGTATATTGTGATCCATCACACCAAGGCTTGGGATGTGTGCTGATACAAAATGACAAGGTCATTGCTTATGCATCAAGGCAACTCAAGGTTCATGAAAAGAACTCCACACCTCATGACTTGGAGCTAGGAGCAGTGGTGTTTGCACTCAAGATTTGGAGACATTATCTCTACGGCACCAAATGCACTGTCTTCACTTATCACAAAAGCCTTCAACATATTCTAAACCAAAAGATGATGAACATGAGGCAACAGAGATGGGTCGAACTTCTCAACGATTATGACCGTGAAATAAAATACCATACAGGGAAAGCTAACGTGGTAGCAAACGCTCTAAGTCGAAAAGAAAGAATAAAACCGTCAAGAGTACGAGCGATGGGGATAATAATTCAAACGAACCAAAAAACACAAATTCGTGAAGCTCAAGTAGAGGCGTTGAAAACAGAGAATCTGAAGAACGAGACCCTGTATCACTTAGAAAAGAAATTCGAAACCCGAGCAGATGGGGTACGTTACTTTAAAGATAGAGTTTGGATACCAAAGGACGACAAACTTCGGTCAACAATTTTGGAGGAAGCACATCGCTCAAGATACTCAATCCACCCAGGAACTGATAAGATGTACCARGAGCTAAAAGAATATTACTGGTGGCCAGGAATGAAGAAGGATATTGCTTTGTACGTAAGTCGATGCTTAACATGCGCAAGGGTAAAAGCAGAGCATCAGAAACCGTCTGGTCTCCTTCAGCAACCAGAGATTCCCCAATGGAAGTGGGAYCAGATATCAATGGACTTCGTTACTAAGTTACCTAGGACTAGGAAAGGACATGACTCAATTTGGGTCATAGTTGATTGGCTTACGAAATCCGCGCACTTTTTACCGATTCGAGAAGACTTCAGTATGGAAAGGCTTGCACAAATCTACATCGATGAAATAGTAACATGTCATGGTGTGCCTATTTCCATTATTTCGGATAGAGATACACGTTTTACATCAAGATTTTGGCAGACTCTTCAAAAGGCATTGGGTAYGYRTYTGGATTATAGCACCGCCTATCATCCTCAAACAGATGGACAATCGAAAAGAACTA
>NC_037540.1:27926279-27927817 GCF_001531365.2 Cynara cardunculus var. scolymus | reverse complement strand
TTTCAAGCCATTTTGCATCCTATCAAATTTAAACTCCCTCTCCCCCTCTCTCTCTCTCTAAAACTCAAGAGTCATCTTCATCCTCCATCTTTTCATCCGAATTCTTCATCATTTCTTCATCAAATTAGCAAGGATTTGAAAATATTACATTCCTCACATCAACAATCAAGGTAACATCTTCATCTCCCTCTTTTTATTGCAAAATTTTTGGAGAAAAACCCACTTTTTATGCATTTCTATCTACTATATTCTAACCTCCAAAAATTCTGAGTTTTAAGGAGAGATTACACACCAAAAACATGTAAAAATGTTATATGATGGTGGTAATCTATGATCCAAACATTAGAACTCAAGAAGGTAGGTAGAATCATGATTTTATGTGAGTTTGATTCTTAAAAATGGCATTTTTAGATGCTGACAAATTATGTGCATGTGCATAAATGGTCTATATCTTGAAAATAATATGTTCAAAAGTTATGAATCTTCCTCTAAAAGTTTATTTATTGAGTTGGGGTTGTAATACAATTGGTCTATCTCAAAAACATTGAGTTTTGACTCCCCAAATACTCAAAACATTATATATGTGCATCTGAGAGTTTTTTCAGTAGGTAAACCCTACTTTAAACAGCTATAAGTCTCTAGATAATCATTCAAAATCATTGGTTTTTCTTCTGGAAGTTAACTTAATGAGTTACCTTTCAAATGTCACTGATTTTATTCAAAAATGTGGTGATTTGAGGTTTTAATTACTCAAAACAAAGAGAGCATGCAATCTGTTCGAATCTGACAGATTTGTATATGTATGTTCCAATGACCATATCTCTTTCAAAACTCGATGAAAAAGGATGATTCTTTCTTTGAGAGTTAACTATATGAGTTATATTCTGCATGCAAGTGGAATCACATGAAAATATGGAGTTTTGTTCTCCAAACACTTAAAACACTTTGGGTGTGACACCGGGGCAGAAGCTTCAGCAATTACGTCTTACGAGCCGAGCCTTATTTCTAACCACAACACCATCTTCATCTTTTTTATTTTTGAATACCCATTTAGTACCGATAATCGTCTTATTGTTGGGACGAGGTACAAATCTCCAGACTTTGAGTGCTTCGAACTGGTTAAGCTCTTCTTGCATTGCTAATATCCAATCCGGATCAGCTAAGGCTTCAGAAACCTTAGTCGGCTTAATAGTACTCAAGAACGTGGAATACAGACACTCATTTGCTGTCGCAGACCGTGTACAAATGGGTGCTGATGGATCATGTTGATCACAGATCTCTCAATAACACTAATAATCCAGTTATAAATAATCAAATTATAGTGATTTTACGAAGAAAGTTATGAAGTCTCAAAKATAAAATAAGAACATTCAAGAACGACTTTGAGCTTCAAAGGTTTTACTTTTATAAATAAAACGTAAAAGTAAAGAGTAAAAGCCTTTCTCACGTACGCACATTCTTCTTTTTACAATAGACCTAGTCGTCTATTTATACTAGATGGCTAATGCTAAGATAACTATCTATTGCTACTTTCTAGC
>NC_037540.1:27923657-27925229 GCF_001531365.2 Cynara cardunculus var. scolymus | reverse complement strand
GCATATAACTCAATCAAGTCATATGGATTGAGGTTGATGAGGTCGTTTTCGTTGAACACGCTAACTACCCCATGGGCTCTCTCCACATTGAACTCGATGTACCGTATGGCTCTATTGGCAAATGACTTTATCTTCAAGTCTATGACTCTTCTTATTCCATCGTTCGAAAAGACAGCATGTGGTGGTCGAGTAGTCTGTCTTATGAAACGATGATGTAAAAGGTTCATAGATTCTGGCGATAGGATTGGAGGATTGGTTGACAGGCTTTCTTCGCGTTCTCGGTACATGTATTGATGGATATTTTCCATCATTATTGGTTCCCTGGGCGGCAATTGAGGTCTTCTCATTAACGACTCCATGTTTTGAATTATTTCGTCCACCAGGCCTTGAGGAGGATTCCTTGAGGAAGAAGGAATGTCCGCGTGCACCATGGGTTGTGTCTTGGCTGGTTGTGTTTGGGTAGTGGGTGAGTTTTCTTTGGTTGGTTGGGGTGATGAAGGTGGGTTGTTATGGGTTCCGGTTGTTAGGGTGATGAAGGTTTGGTTGTTGTGGGTTCTGGTTGTGTGGAGAAGATGAAGGGTTGAGTTGTGCGAGGTGTTGGTGAAGGGGTTAAGGGTAGGTTTGTTGTAGGTGTAGAAGAAAGAGGTTGGTTTTTTGTGTTGGTGGGGTGATTGGTTCTTCATCGGTTGAGGAACTCAACACGATGGGGTCTGGAGTTGTGGCTAAGGGAACTTGGATATTCTGTTCTTCATCAGAGGGCAAGGCCTCTGGTTCCCTAGCTTGGGTTTGTTGGGTTGATGGTTGTTGCTGTTGGGATGGTTGTTGTTGGGTTGGTTGTTGTGGTGCAGCGGATCCTGTTTGTTGAGTAGCAGCTGCCTCTGTCTCCCCCTCATGAGGTCCAAGACCTTGATCATCCAGGTCTTGGTCTTCATGCCTTGGGCGTTTGTAGGGGCGGCTGGAAGAGCAGGAAACTCTTGATCGATTCTTCTTTTTCCACATGCGAATGTGGGAAGCAAGAGTGCACACTCGATCCTTTATGCGCCATTCTTCCATTGTGCGAAGGAGAGTGTTTGTACGTTCTTGCTGGTGTTGTAAACTCTTACTCAGCATAGTGGTGGGTGCAACGAATCGAGCAGCAAATTTTTCACTTATGTCATTGAATGAAGAGATAAGTGCCTTTGAAAGAGCTTGTAGATCTGCTCTTGTAGCAAAGTCTGTGCATGTAGAGGGAAGAGGTGGCATAGATGTTGTTGCAGAAGAAGGAGGATGGGGAAGGTTAGCAATAAGATTCCTCACCTCTGCAGTCAAGGATGAGAAGGCTGCTTCATAGGAGGGGCCTGTAGAGGGAGGTGGGGCTTGAGTTTGTGATGGGATTTGGTGAAGTATGGTGGTGGGTATTTGGGTGAGGGTTGTTTGGATGGTGGCCATTTGGTTGGTGAGGGTGGCAAGAGTTTCATTGATGGATGATGTGGATGAAGGTTAAGGTTGAGGTATTTGGGAGGTGATGGAGGCTGGTAGTTGATGAAGGGTGCGAAGGATGGTTTGGAGTTGGGTAATGACGTAGGTTAGGTT
>NC_037540.1:27909182-27923557 GCF_001531365.2 Cynara cardunculus var. scolymus | reverse complement strand
AGCTAAGCCGACATTTTCCAAATACCAAGGAATTTTAGTGGGTTTAAGTCCCTCATAAATATCCTACAATCTCGAGTTACACAACCCCCAAAACAGATTGCACATTCAATGAGTGACAGTCTTTTTGGGGTCTAAACTCATCATTTTTCAAGAATTTTAACACCACTTTCAAGATAGCAAAAATAAGTAAAATATCCAGAAAGATTATTTCCTGATTCTATTGAGTTTTTGAGGAATATAGGGTAGATTAAAGATGCATGCAAGACCCTATCATATTCCAATGTATACACCTTTCATGAATAAACTCTACATGCAAACGATTTTTCCCCTACTTTAGTAAAAATCTAAGAATATGGATCATAGATTACCGTCCATTTGAAGACATTTTCATGTCTGTGACTCATAATCTCCCCCCTCATACTTTCCAGAAATTTGCTGCAAGATCGGGATGTAGGAGAAGAAGGATAAAGAGTTTTAATGATTTGCAAAAGTAAGATAACTAGTATCATACCTTTTTCTCATAATCTTGGGAATCTTCAAGATTGACAGAATTCCTAAGCTTGCTTGATGATAGAATCGGCTGGAGGGTGATTGATTTTTAGAGAGAGATGAAAGGGTTCAAAAACTATCGATATTTTGGATAAATGAGAGTTTTTCAAAAGGAGTGGGGTATTTAGATGAGGATTTTTAAAGAAAGAAGTGGGCTGGCCCCTCAAGGCCTAAACCCAATAAAACTTTTTCAAAACTCCGTCTTTTAATAAATTATGTGGACATTCAAATGAGACTTTTGTATTTTAATTTTAAAAGTTTATAATATCAACTTTATTTTATTTGGAACGTTTCTAAAATATTTGGCATTACACAAGTTGACTTTATCAATTGCCTACTGAGGCGGATCTTCCAAGCTAAACTTTGGGTACTGAGTCAGATGTACTCTAACCACCATCACTAAATCCTAATAAATTTATAATTTCTAAATATATGATCTATAATAAAGTGCTAACCTGAAACTCCGAAATGACAGAATGTCAAAGTCTCCCCATGTCAGAAAAATTTCGTCCCGAAATTTATTCGTCAACCTCAGATCATGACTTGCTTGCGAACAAATGGGGATATTTGCTTTTCATGAAATCTTCTCTTTCCCACATGAACTCTGGTCCATGCCTCGAAGTCCAACGCACTTTTACAATCGGGATCTTGCTACGCCTCAATTGCTTGTCTTTATGGTCGAGGATTTCAATCGGTTCTTCAATGAAACGTAACCATTCATTAATTTGAATGTCTTCCAAAGGTAGAACCAATGTTTCGTCGGTTAAATATCTTTTAAGGTTTGATACATGAAATGTATCATGGATGGCACTCAGCTCTGGGGGTAAGCTTAGTTTGTATGCAACTGGCCATACTCTTTCAAGTATTTCAAATGGACCAACATACCTTGGGCTAAGCTTTCCTTTCTTTCTGAAGCGTACAATCCCTTTCCATGGAGATACTTTCAAAAGGACTTTATCACCCACTTGAAATTCCAATGGTTTCCTTCGGTTATCGGCGTAGCTCTTCTAACGATCTCTTGCAGCTTTAAGCCTTTCTTGGATGATTGAGATTTTGTTGGTTGTCTCCTGGATAATGTCAGGCCTAGTCAGCTGTCTGTCACCAATTTCCAACCAGCTGAGTAGGGATCTACACTTGCGCCCATACAAGGCTTCATATGGTGCGCACTGGATACTGGTGTGATATCCATTGTTGTAGGAAAACTCAACCAATGGCAGATGAATATCCCAACTGCCCCCAAAGTCTATCACACAGGCTCGTAACATATCCTCTAGTGTTTGGATTTTCCTTTCCGTTTGCCCATCTGTCTGACGATGATAGGAAGTGCTCAAGTCCAGCCTCGTGCCTAGTGCCTTTTGAACTGATTGCCATAATCGCGAAGTAAAACGACTATCTCTGTCTGATATGATGGAAATAGGTACTCCATGCCACGATACGATTTCATTGATATATAACTGCGCAAGCCTTTCCATACTAAAGTCTTCTCGAACAGGTAAAAAGAGTGTGGATTTTGTAAGTCGATCCACTATGATCCAAATTGAGTCATATCCTTTCCTGGTTCTGGGTAACTTTGTAATAGAATCCATTGATATATGATCCCACTTCCATTGGGGAATCCCTGGTTGCTGAAGAAGACCAGATGGTTTCTGATATTCAGCTTTTACCCTTACGCAGGTTAAACATCGACTTACGTGCAAAGCAACGTTCTTTTTCATTCCTAGCCACCAATAATATTCTTTTAGCCCTCTGTACATCTTATCGGATCCTGGGTGAATAGAGTATATAGAGCGATGGGCTTCCTCCAGAATTGTCGACCAGAGACTGTCGTTCCTTGGTATCCAAATTCTATTTCTGAAGTAACGCACCCCATCTTCTAGAATTTCGAATTCCTTTTCTAAGTGATGCAGGGTTTCGTTCTTCAGATTCTCCGATTTCAACGCCTCTTCTTGAGCTTCAAGAATTTGTGTTTTTAGATTGGTTTGGACCAACATTCCCATGGCTCGTGCCATTGATGGTTTCACCCTTTCTTTTCGGCTTAAGGCATCTGCTACCACATTAGCTTTCCCCGGGTGATACTTTATTTCACAATCATAATCGTTGAGAAGTTCGACCCACCTCCATTGCCTCATGTTCAACATCTTTTGATCTAGTATATGTTGAAGACTTTTATGATCAGTGAAAATGATGCATTTGGTGCCGTAAAGATAGTGCCTCCAAATCTTAAGTGCAAATACTACTGCCCCCAATTCTAGGTCATGTGTAGTATAATTCTTCTCATGCACTTTAAGTAGCCTTGAGGCATACGCAATGACCTTGTCTTTTTGCATTAGCACGCATCCTAAGCCTTGATGCGATGCAACGCAATAGACCACAAAGTTTTCCGAACCCTCTAGTAAAGATAAAATAGTGCATTGCATAGTCTCTGCTTAAGAGTCTCAAACAATTCTTCTTGTTTCTCACCCCAAACAAATTTCTTGTCCTTCTGGGTTAAGGTTGTGAGTGGTTGTGCGATTTTCAAAAAGTTCGCAATGAATCGTCGATAATAGCCTGCCAAACCAATGAATTGACGGATTTCTGTAGTGGTTCTTGAGGCTTCCCATTTTCTAATGGCCTCAATCTTGGAAGGATCTACCTGAATCCCTTTTTTATTGACTATATGACCAAGAAATTGTACTTCACGAATCCAGAATTCGCATTTAGAAAATTTGGCGTACAATTTCTGGTTTCGAAGTAGCTCCAAAATTATCCTCAGATGTTGCTCATGGTCCTCTTGCTTCGTGAATAAATTAATATGTCGTCTATGAAAACGATTACAAATTTATCCAGGTACGGTCTACAGACTCTATTCATTAGGTCCATGAAGACAGCCGATGCATTGGTTAGCCCAAATGGCATAACCAGAAATTCGTAATGACCGTAACGAGTTCTGAAGGCTGTTTTAGGAATGTCCTCTTCCCGAACTCTCACTTGGTGGTATCCGGATCGTAGGTCAATCTTGGAAAAATATACCGCTCCTTGAAGTTGATCAAACATTTCATCGATTCTAGGAAGGGGGTATCTGTTATTGATTATCAACTTATTAAGTTCCCTATAATCAATGTACATTTGCATTGACCCATCTTGTTTTTTAATGAACAGAACCGGTGCACCCCATGCTGAGTAACTTGGTCTTATAAATCCCCTATCTAATTACACCTGGAGTTGATTTAACATTTCTTGCATCTCCAAAGGTGCCAAGCGATATGGTGCCTTTGCCACTGGGGCAGCTCCAGGAATTAGGTCGATACCGAATTCGACTTGTCTTGGCGGGGGGTAGTCCTGGTAAATCCTTAGAAAATACGTCAGAAAACTCTCGAACTACAGGAAATTCTCAATACTTTTCTCCTTGACCTTCCCATCAATCACATGTGCCAGAAATGCAGTGCAATTCCTCTTCAAGTACTTTCGCATCTTCATGTAGGATACTATCTTAATTTTTTGATTTGACTTGTCCCCTTGAATCACAATTGGGTCATTTCCATCTTGAGGAATCCGGATAGTCTTCTCTGAACAGACAATCTCAGCTTGATTTTTGGATAGYCAATCCATGYCGATWACTWTGTCAAAACTCCCTATTTCAATCGGTATAAGGTCTATGCTGAAATTCTTATTGGCTGAACTTAGAGTGCAATCCTTAATTATGTCTTTAGCCTTAATTTATTGACCATTAGCAAACTCAATTATGTAAGCTTCTTCCAACCTTTGGGACCTTAAGTTAATCTTAGGCTTAAAATCTAGTGATACAAAACTCTTATCTGCTCCTGAATCAAATAAAACTGATGCAAATTCGTTGTTCAGAAGAAACGTACCTGAAACCACATTGGAATCATATCTAGCTTCTTTGGCTCCGATCTCAAACGCTCTGCCCCGTGCCTGACCTTCTGGGTTTCCTTGACTGGTTGGTCGGGCTTGGCTTGCATTTGCTCCTTGTTTCCTCCTTGGGCATACATTCTTCATATGATATGGGCTCCCACAATCGAAGCATAATCGTCTTCGGCAGTCCTTTGCTGTATAACCCCCTAGGTGGCATCTTTGACAAATGATGCAATTCCCCCGATGTGGATATTTGCATCTATTACACTTAGTCGTGCCTCCTTGAGTTACCACCTGAGTTTGTGCCCCAAAATTTCTTATCACTCTCCTATTCTTGTCATATTTTCCCCCATAACTTCGATTCCCCTGCTCCTCCATTTTTCTTTTTCCCTTGGCAAATTCTCCTGATCGAACCTCATTATTTGTGAGCTTGGTGGCAATATCTATCGCCTTCTTAAGGGTTTTTGGGTTGGCTGAGGTGATGTTTCCTCGAATTTCTGAAGACAATCCCCAGATATACCTCTCAATGCGGACTTCCACCGGTGTCACTAAATGAGGTACTCGATTCGCCAACTCATGGAATCGAGCTGTATAAGCAGCTATATTTTCTCCTTTCATTTCATGATTGCATAACTCCATTTCTAACTTTTGGAGTTCGCTTCTTGGGCAGTATTCATCCTTTAGCAATTTCTTAAATTCTTCCTAAGAAAGCTGGTTAACCGCTTCTCGACCTCTAGTTTGCACTAATGTATTCCACCAGGTAAGTGCCCTTCCTTGTAACAAACATGCCGCATATTCTACTTTATTTCCTTCGGTACATTTACTAATGTGAAGGACAGACTCCATGCTTTCGAGCCATGATAATAATCCTACTGCTCCTTCGGTTCCATTGAATTCTTTCGGGTTGCAAGATCTAAAAGATTTATAAGTGCATTCCCTAGCCGCCCTTGGCTCTGGAACAACATCTATCCTATCACTATTCCCAAAATTAGCATCACCACTCCACTTACTACCAACCATATGTACAACCTCCTTATTTACCGCCTTGCTGCAGTGACGGCGTCCGTGTTCCTGAACATGCGCTGATGGTGTGCTTCCATCACATCGGACAGGTTGTTTAGGATGTGGTGGTGGTATCCCAGCCGGGTCTGGTGCACTTGCGTATCGGATGCGATTCTCCTTACCCATTCTCTTTCAGCCGAATTCATGCCCCGGGTGCAGAACGCAGGTACCCCCGTCACCAGTTGAGTTATCCTGCTCCCCAATTGCGGTCGGGATGTCTCTCCTATGACTCTAACAGATTCTTCAAATCCCACACGTTGCGGTAGTGGAATGCTCTTCCTTGGCGTGACTCTGATCCTTGAGTCATGATAAGTTCGTGGTGGAACATCGGGTGCTGGCTCCGATGGGGGTAGGAAAGATGCTTGTGGAGAGGCAGATGCCCCACTGGTCGCAGTGTCCTACTCATACGGGTCTATTTCTTCATTGTGGGMTGAKTTTCTTCTAGAGTGGCCAACCAYGTAACYRGATTCMTCGACCGAGTATTCACTAGGATCGGACGACGCCATAGTGAGCTGCGACATTAATAATCTTAATTACTAATTACGCCATCTATAAATACTTAGAGATATAACCAAAGCTTCTAAACAAGGCTAAGGGTGGAAATCAAACTAGACCTTCAAAGTATAAAGTCTCTGGTTGTACTACCAAAGCCTCTGGTTCCATGACCAGAGCCTCTAGTCTCATGACCAGAGCTTCTAGTTTAACTAAAATCCTTAGGAAAGGATTTCTCATCCATCGGTCCTCTGGCAAATCAATGGAATTCTATTTTATCAACCGCTGGTTCAACATCCACACTTAGAATAATTATGGATTTATTATCCATCGATCCTCTGGTTCCTCATACTTGCACTTACCAGAGCTTCTGATTGCATGACCAGAGCCTCTGGTTCAACTTTCATACTTAGAAAAGTACTAAGTAACCTATCCATCGATCTCTGGTTTCATTCTTAACAGTGCTTCTGGTGCATTCATGAACTCAAACAAATTTAAGGAATTCCTATTCCTTTGCCTCTGGTCCTTCTAACCAGAGCTTCTAGTACCACATACACACTTTATAGCTTTATGGGATTTCTATCCCATTGCATCTGGTCCTTCTAACCACAGCTTCTGATGCCACTTAAACACTTAGAAATTTTATGGAATTTCTATCCCATCGCCTCTCGTTCTTCTAACCAGAGCTTCTGGTCCAACATGGACACTTAACAAGAAAAGGGTTTTTCTACCCAACGTCTTTGGTCTTTCTAGAGCAATGGATATTCATAGTGAGTATAACACATAAAATCATGATTTTCATAACAATTTCTTTACGGAAGCATATTTCTAGTACAACCAATTAAGTTCTTCTTATTATATGTAAGTTAAACACAGGTGATCAGGCTTTGTTTAATCGATATATAATAACGTGACCCGCTTTAAAAATCATATGATTCCAGATTACTTGAAAAATTCATTTTGAAAATTTTTGGTTATAGTCGATGGTTTTTAAGAAAAAACTAGCGTTCTCTATAACTGCTGCTCTGATGCCAAATCTGTCACACCCCGCTAAAGCGAAAACACGAGATGCAACAGGTAAGCGAGTCACAACAATCGTTAATAAATAACACTTTTCAATTCTTCAAAATAAAACGAGTTTCACATCATAACCAATTTTTTTTGACAAATACTTCTTTTACAAAAACTTCCATTTCGAACTTAATCTGTTTTGCCACGAGTATGCTCCCAAAGTACTTCATTTCTTACTTGTTACCTGAAAAGCATGGAACATAAAACGAGTCAACTACAAAGAGTTGGTGAGCTCACGGGTTTTCATATGCATAAAACATTTTAATGCATAAAAAAAAATATTTGCAAACTTATGCGAATCTTTTGCACTTAATAAATGTAAATCTTCCACGATGTAAGAACTTGAGACGCTACTGAGCCTTACCTGACCAACGTGCCCCATTATTTTACGAACTATCATAAGTAGCCCTTACACTTACTTAGGTCCCATAGTTCGTAGTAGTACTAACTCAGCGGTGGTCCAAATTCCACATGATTAGACAATAGCGGTTATCCACAATACCACGGCCCGGGAACATGCCCGAGTTAACAAGTAGCATTTACGGACGGGGACTTTATTTGGAAAATATAMTCYCAAGCACATCAATTTAGCATTTATTTTATAGTGCAATAACATTCAGTATTTCATGACATAATAAACTTGACTAAACTGTTCTTTAGTCCGATGGTTTCAAACAAAGCTTGACTAAACAATTCTTTAGTCCAATGGTTTCAATAAAGCTTGACTAAACAGTTCTTTAGTCCAATGGTTTCAATAAATAAACATGCATAGTTTGCTTACTCACATGCTTTTCCCCCAATAAAATAGACAAAGCATTAAAAGTGAGGCCGTGAGAACTCACAGGTTTATAGGTGAATATCCAAGAGAATGACGTCTGAAGCTTTCAACGCCCGCCCTAACTTTCTAAACAGGCCAACAACCAGAACCATGAACACTTATGGGTTCTTGACAAGGTTAAAGTTAAGTTGCATCCCATGCAATGTCATCGAGTTTTCATAAATTTAAGTTGATATTTTATTATTTATTCTAAAAATAGCCCAAAAATTATATATTAAAAGAAATCGAAATCCTATTCTCAAAAGCTAATTTTTGGACAGATTATACATTATGTTCCAATTTTTTTTTTTTTTTTTGGGTTTTACCAAACTCTAAAAGTAGAACCTTCCAAAAGTCATTTTTTATGTCCACTTTTTACATCATTACAATCATGAGCTAAGCCGACATTTTCCAAATACCAAGGAATTTTAGTCGGTTTAAGTCCCTCATAAATACCCTATAATCTCGAGTTACACAACCCCCAAAACAGATTGCACATTCAACGAGTGACAGTCTTTTTAGGGTCTAAACTCATCATTTTTCAAGAATTTTAACACCACTTTCAAGATAGCAAAAATAAGTAAAATCTCCAAAAAGATTATTTCCCGATTCTATTGAGTTTTTGAGGAAGATAGGGTAGATTAACGATGCATGCAAGACCCTATCATATTCCGAAGTATACCTTTCATGAATAAACTCTACATGCAAACGATTTTTCCCCTACTTTAGTAAAAATCTGAGAATATGGATCATAGATTATCGTCCATTTGAAGACATTTTCATGTCTGTGACTCATAATCTCCCACCTCATACTTTCCAGAAATTTGCTGCAAGATCGGGATGTAGGAGAAGAAGGATAAAGACTTTTAATGATTTGCAAAAGTAAGATAACTAGTATCATACCTTTTTCTTATAATCTTGGGAATATTCAAGATTGACAGAATTCCTAAGCTTACTTGATGATGGAATCGGCTGGAGGGTGATTATTTTTAGAGAGAGATGAAAGGGTTCTCAAGCTATCGATATTTTGGATAAATGAGAGTTTTTCAAAGGGAGTGGGGTATTTATATGAGGATTTTTAAAGAAAGAAGTGGGTTGGCCCCTCAATGCCCAAACCCAATAAAACTTTTTATTATTTTTCAAATTAACTATAAATCCATTATAATCTACCCAAACATAAATAAAATGACATTCCTAATTTCAAAACTCCGTCTTTTAATAAATTATGTGGACATTCAAATGAGACTTTTGTATTTTAATTTTAAAAGTTTATAATATCAACTTAATTTTATTTGGAACGTTTCTAAAATATTTGGCATTACACAAGTTAACTTTATCAATTGCCTGCTGAGGCGGATCTTCCAAGCTAAACTTTGGGTACTGAGTCAGATGTACTCTAACCACCACGACTAGATCCTAATAAATTTATAATTCTAAATATAGGATCTATAATAAAGTGCTAACATGAAACTCCGAAATGATAGAATGTCACAGAATAAGTCTCTTTCATTGGTAGGAAATGTGCAGACTTTGATAGACGGTCCACTATTTACATCATAAGCTTTTGGAGTTCGGGGTAATTTCATGATAAAGTCCATCGTAATGTGAACCCATTTCCAAACGGGTATTTCCAATGATTGCAGATTCCCATAGGGTCTTTGATGCTCAATTTTAACTTGCAGGCAAGTTAAGCATCGTTCTACGTATCTTGCGATGTCTTTCTTGAGACCTGGCCACCAATAAAATGCCTTCATATCCTTATACATCTTGTTGGTACTTGGGTGGATGGAATAACGGGATTTGTGGCTTTCATTTAGGATGGTTTCTCGTGTATTTCCATAATTTGGTACCCATATCCGACCTTGGAAACATAATATTCCTTCTCCATTCGGTTCCATGATGGAAGTTATCTTACCCACTTTTTCTAATTTCTTGTTTTCTTTCTTGATAGCCTCTGTTTGGCATATCTGTATTTTCTTATGCAAATCCGGGATTAAACTTATTTTCATCACCACTGCCTTGATAGTTCCACTTCTCTCTTTACGGCTTAGAGCATCGGTTAGAACATTAGCCTTTCCTGGGTGATACAAAATTTCGTAGTCATAGTCATTAACTAATTCAATCCATCGTCGTTGTCTCATATTTAACTCCTTTTGATTGAACAGATGTTGGAGGCTTTTGTGATCTGTATAAATTTTACACTTTGTTCCCAATAGGTAATGCCTCCAAATCTTTAAAGCAAAAACCACGGCTGCCAATTCCATGTCGTGAGTTGGATAGTACTTTTCATGATCTTTTAATTGTCGAGATGCATATGATATGACTTTCCCTCTTTGCACCAAGACACAACCTAAACCCAACTTCGATGCATCACTATATACCATAAAGTCTTCAGTTCCATCGGGTAATGATAGTATCGGAGCGATGCAAAGATGATCTTTTAATAATTGAAAGGCTTTCTGCTGTTCTTCTTTCCACTGAAATTTGACGTTCTTTCGAGTTAATTTCGTTAAAGGCACGGTTATTTTAGAGAAGTCTTGAATAAACTTACGGTAATAGCCTGCCAATCCCAAGAAACTTCGAACTTTAGATGGTGTTTTTGGTGCCTCCCATTTTGCAACAGCTTCAATCTTTTTTGGATCTACCTTTACTCCATTCTCAGATATAACATGTCCCAAAAACTGGACATCTTTTTGCCAAAATTCACACTTTGATAGTTTAGCATACATCTTTTCTCTTTTCAGAAGCTCAAGGATCAATCGAAGATGTTCTACATGCTCTTCTTGGGTTTTGGAGTATATAAGAATATCATCGATAAATACAATGACAAATTTATCGAGGTATTCTCTACATATTCGGTTTATCAGATCCATGAAACCTGCAGGTGCGTTAGTCAAACCAAATGGCATAACCAAGAATTCATGGTGCCCGTACCTGGTTCGGAATGCTGTTTTTGCTATATCATCTTCTTTAACTTTCAACTGATGGTATTCTGATCACAAATCAATCTTTGAGAAGTAACTGGCTCCTACTAGTTGATCAAACAAATCATCGATCCTGGGTAATGGATATTTGTTCTTTATGATCAGTTTGTTTAACTCTCGATAATCAATACACATACGCATAGTGCCATCTTTCTTTTTCACAAACAGAACTGGAGCTCCCCATGGTGAAGTACTTGGCCTGATAAATCCTTTGTGTGACAAATCCTTTAATTGCGTAACCAGTTCTTTTTATTTTTGATCTGTACGTTGCTTTTGCTACAGGTGTTGCTCCAGGTATCAAATCAATCCCAAATTCAATAACTCTATCTGGAGGTAGCCCTGACAAGTCTTCTTGAAAGACTTCAGGATATTCACTGACAACCGGAATTAATTCTTGCTTACTCTGTTCTTTCTTAGCATCAATTATGTAAGCTAAAAATTCTTGACATTTCTTTTGGATACATTTTCTGGCTTTCATCACAGATAGCAAACTGGTACGATGATCCTGATGATCACCATAAATTACCACTGTCCCTCTGTCAGGTAACATAATTCTAATCATCTTTTCATTGCAAACGATGTTGACCTTATTTTTTGCCAACCAATCCATCCCTACTACCACATCAAATTCTTTCATAGGCATGGGAAACAGTTGGAGGGGTAGTTCACAATCCTCAATCATGATAGTACATTTTTTAAACACGTAACTCACAGATACTTGATCGTTAGCAGTATCAACTACTAACTTATCGTCAAGTAACACAGAATTCATATGAGCACATAAGGCAAATGATGGGGATACAAACGAGAAGTTTGCACCCGAGCCAAATAACACTTTAGCATGTAAGGAGTTCACGAAGATTGTACCTGTTACTACATCGGGTGTAGTTTCTGCTTCATGTTTGGTCATTTGAAAAGATCGACCCTGCGCCCCACCCGTTGCTCCTCTGCCCATATTTGGTCTTCCTCGGCCTGTTGATGTATTGCTCCCCATGGTTAACTGTGGGGCTTTCAATTGTGGACAATTTGGTATGAGGTGATCTAGAGAATTACAATTAAAACACCTTTTAACTATTGGGCAAACATTCGACAAATGACCTTTTTCACCATATTTATAACATTTCCTTAGCTCAATCCTGCATTCTCCCTGATGAAGTTAATGTCATCGGGGACAAGTCCTTTCATTGAATCTTTGTATGGGTCTGTTTTCAAGATTTACAACTTTTGGTCCTTTGTATCCGGTTGATGGACCTTCCCATTTCCTCTTTTCTGTTGCTTTCCCTTCTTCTTGTCTATTCTTGTTTCTTTTTGTTACCTCCGCTGCGTCAACAGTCAATGAAAATGTAGTCGGATTCATGGCTATGACAAATTCTCGGATTGATGGTTTCAATCCCCAAATATACCTTTCCACTTTTCTAGATTCTGAGGAAATATAATGTTCTGCAAATCTTGAATATTCGATGAATTTCTATATATATTCCCTCACAGTTCTGTTTCCTTGTTCCAATTTTAGAAAGTCTTCTTCCATTTGTCTAATGACAGCTTTTGGGCAAAACTGCTCCTTGAATCTGTTGACAAACTCTAGCCATGTCATAGTTTGCAAAATATCTGTTCTGGCTAAGGATTCTACTTCCCACCAAAATAACGCATTTGATTTTAACACCAAGACTGCAAATCTGACTTTATCTGTTTCTGCACATCGGATAGTATTGAATACAGACTCCATCTCTTTGACCCAACACATGGCTTTAATTGGATCTCTTTCTCTCGAGAAGGTTGGTGGTTTACAAGTTAGAAACATCTTTATATCTCCTTCCCTGTTATTGAGAATTGGAATCAATGGAGTAACTTCAATTATGCCTGTCTCTATTCTGGCAGGATTCCTCAAAATAGAAGTCAAGGTTTCCCTTAGCTTTCCCAGTTCTTCAGCTAATATGTCACTTGTTACATATTCTGGGTGAGACATCTGTTCTTGATTCATATATTCAGAGTTTGATTCTGCTTGATTCATAATAATTTCTGGCTGGCTTATTCTGCCTCTGGTCTGCCCCTACCTCTGCCTCTACCTCTACCTCTGCCTCTGCTTCTGCCCTCAGATGTGCCAATAGGAGCAACAGGGGATTCTTCATTAGGGTGGGTGATCCTTTCTAACCTTCTTGATCTACTAGCCATCTGTAGATAACAAAGTTAAAACACATATTTTTCACATTTCCAAATATAATAAATTGTCTAAGTTCAGTTATGTACCTGTAGATTCAAAGTTACATTGGCCAAATGTAATCCGAAAATACCTTACACACTGATCTCTTAACTTATTATATTTATTTCAAAGGTGCTAACTATGTCTGGGATCCTAGTATGCAATGAAATAGTTTAAGTCTAGGTATCATGCATGTGAATACCTAAATCCCTTAAACTCAGGCTTTGATACCATCTCTGTAACACCCCCAAACCCATACATTGCATATAACACATATATCATACATAGAATACATGTTTCCTCCCACGTAGGTCCATAATACAAAAGTCTTTAATATGAATTACACAATTAAAAATTCCAAAAGTACATGCTTCTTGTATCTAGTCTTCAAAACATGGTACTCAAGTTCTTCCTATTGCAAAACACATAGGGAAGTAATTCACATAATGCTTTTTCCCTTATTCTCATTACCTGCACACATATTTTTGAAAAACACAAAATGAAGGTTAGACATAAATGTCTAGTGAGGTTTTCTTTTTATGTAATGCAGGGTGAAGATCACCAAAACATTTATTTCAAATAATTCATCTCATGCAGCAAAACTAAAAAAATCATACTGTTTCGGTCCATCGGGCCTCTGGTTACAAACCATATTTAGAATATATTTCAATAACCAGGAACAGAGCCCCTCTGGTCTCTCTTCCAGAGCTTCTGGTTTCTCGACTAGAGCCTCTGGTTGTACTAACCAGAACATCTGGCTCATATAATTTCTTATAATGGTCTTTAGTTAAGTTTTCAATCAATAAGATAATATTTTTCACAAAAAGAATAATTATGAAGAGTTCATGCTTGACCAGAGCCTCTGGTTCCAAAAGACATGATCAACCAGAGCTTCTGGTTTGACGTGTAAGTCAACCAGAGCCTCTCTGGTCTGTTTTTCATAAAAAGATTCTAAGTATAAAATTCTTTTTCTTAAAAACCTCTAAAAATATGATTTTGACATAGAAGCTCTTATCCATAGATACAGAGCCTCTGGTCCAATTAGTACATTTAGTAAAAACTTGCACATTCTCCAAATCAATAACCAAAATCCTCTGGTCCAATTAGTACATTTAGTAAAAACTTGCACATTCTCCAAATCAATAACCAGAATCCTCTAGTCCAATAATAACGACCAACCAATGCCCCTCTGGTTCCTTACAAGAAACAACCAGAGCCCCTCTGATTCCTTATAAAATGATCATTCTATTCCAAAACACTATTAACCAATACCAATGGCCATAGGCCAAGTTTTCCCTTTCTCAATAACGTCAATACTATTATTTCTAATAAGAACAATATCTTTGAG
>NC_037540.1:27884607-27909037 GCF_001531365.2 Cynara cardunculus var. scolymus | reverse complement strand
CCCTTATTCCAAAAGATACATCTCCTTGATATGTCATCCTTATTCCAAAAGACACCTCTCCTTGATATGCCACCCTTATTTCTTCTTCAAAATCTATGAACTAGTTCGGATGAAGGACCGCAGTCACAACCATCTTATCGAATCCTCAATTCATAGTTTTATCCATAAAATCTATAGATTGATTCCAATTGAAGACAAATCAAAATCACAATCGTCTCAAAAGAATATTCTCTATAGTTTTCAACCAACAGTTTTATCATTAAAACCTTTCAAACTCAGGAACAATATATCTTTCAAAGATTTCCAAAACTTCATATCCCTTTTTAAATCCTCAAAACAGGATATCATTTCCCAAACTATTTTAAAGAAGCAATCTCTTCTTTATCTTTTCCGAAACAGTTTTTAATACTCAAATATATAACAATAACACCTTTAAATTATCAAGATCGTTTTTACCATCTTCTCTTCAAAACCACCCTCATAGGCGATGAATCCTTTATCCAATAGAAATAACCTTGGGTGGTGGGTTTATTTATCATGAAATTAATGATTTCTTAACCATGAAGGTATAAGTTTTTAAATATTATAATAATGTTTCCACCATAATATCTTATCACATATATGCAACACCTCATCTATGCTTCACACCACATGCATTTATGTATAAATCACATATACATCATGCCATCTTTTCAAATATATGCATGCACAATATCATGTTCACATTTCACATATATATTTTTCATGCAATTCTAATTAGACATGCATATTTCATGTATTAAACACATAAGGTTTCCTTGACCCATGTTTGTAGAAAACCCGGTTATAACACATCTGGCCAGCGTAATTATGAATGTACAGGTACATATCTAAACTTAAATACTTCATTATATTTGGGAATGTGAATACGTGATTATTAACATTAAAATCTACAGATGTCTACCCAAATCTGAGATCTGAAAGAATAGCTCGTCCAGAATCTGAGGAAAGGGAAGAATCACCCGTTAATCTTTCGACTAGCACTTACGGAAATAGAGGTCGGGGAAGACCAAGGAGACGAGGTAGAGGAAGAAGTCAGTCTCAGGGAAGGGGTCGGATCGAAGTTCATTCTTAACATGAAGAATCCCATTCTGGAAATGTTCAAGAAAGATTGGTACCACAGCCAGAATATGTGACCAGGGATATGTTGGCAGAGGAAATGGGAAAGTTACGAGAAACTCTGACTTCTATCATGGGGGTACCAGCTAGGGTAGAAACATAAAGAGTAGAAGTTCATCCCTCAATTTCGGTTACACATAACAAAGAGGGAGATATTAAAATGTTTTTGGCATGCACGCCACCAACATTTTCTGAAGAAAGGGATCCAGTGAAGGCTATGTGCTGGATCAAAGAGATGGAATCTGTGTTTAACACAATCAGTGTCCGGAAACAGATAAAGTTTGATTTGTTGTTTCTGTATATAAATCAAATGCTTTGTTCTAGTGGGAAGTTGAATCATTGGCCATAACGGATGTTTTACAGACGTTATCCTGGACAGAGTTTGTGGAACGATTCAAAAATCAGTTTTGTCCTAAAACAATAGTAAGACAAATGGAAGAAGATTTCTTGAAGCTGGAGCAAGGAAATGGAACAGTTCGGGAGTATACAGAGAAATTCATTGAATACTCTCGATTTGTCGAGCACTATGTTTCATCCGAACCCAGAAAGATAGAGAGGTACATCTGGGGTTTGAAACGCTCAATCAGAGAGTTTGTAATTGCTATGAACCCCAATACCTTTTCACTGATGGTAGATGCGGCTGAGATAATTGAACGAAATAAGAATCGCCAATCAGAAGAAAAGGTTGTGGAAAAGAGAAGATGGGAAGGGCTTTCGTCTAATTTTCAAGGGCCAAAAGTACTAAGATATGATAACAAATCTAAGCAGAAGATAGGTGAGAAAGTTTGCTCACAATGTCGACAGGTTCACGGGGACGGTCCTTCCAAATGACAAAGAACGAGGTAGAGACGTCACCAGATGTAGTAACAGGTACCTTCCTTCTGAATTTAATAGATGCTAAGGTGTTATTTGCCTCTGGTGCAAATTTTTCATTTGTATCCCCATCATTTGCTCAAACTGCATGCTTGAATTCTGTATTACTTGATGATGAATTAGTAGTTGATACTGCTAATAGTCAGGAAACTGTTAGTAGTGTGTTCAGTATCTGTATTATTGTTATTGAGAGTTGTGAACTACCGATTCGATTATTCTCTATGCTGATGAAGGAATTCGATGTGGTGGTGGGTATGGACTGGTTGACTCTACAAGAGGGATCAAAAGATTTTGTAGTATATAGTGATGCTTCAAAACTGGGATTGGGATGTGTTTTGATACAGAGAGAAAAGGTGATTTCTAATGTGTCAAGGCAATTGAAAGATCATGAGAAGCAATATCCAACTCATGATATGGAATTAGGTGTGGTGGTGTTTGCTTTGAAAATCTGGAGGAATTATCTTCTGGGGACAAAGTGCCAGATCTATATTGATTATGAGTCTGCAGCATTTGTTCAGCCAGAAAGAACTGAATATGCGGCAGCATCGGTGGATTCAACTTGTAAATGACTATGATTGTGAAATCCTCTACCACCCAGGAAAAGCTAATGTGGTAGCTGACGCATTGAGTAGAAAAGAAAAGAGTGGAACTATTAAAGTTATGGCAATGAGAATAAATTTAGTCCCTGATATTCATAAAGAAATTCTGAGATGTTAGAAAGAAGCCATGAAAGAATATCTTATTAAATCAGAAAAATTGGGTAAGATGATTTCGACTTTGGAACCGAACAATGAAGGAATTATGTGCTTTCAAGGGCGAATATGGGTACCGTGTTTTGGGGATATTTGAAATACTATACTAAATGGAAGCCATAAGTCCCGATACTCTATTCACCTAGGTACCAATAAGATGTACAAAGATTTGAAATCTTTTTATTTGTGGCCCGGATTGAAGAGAGAAATAGCCAGATATGTGGAACAGTGTATAACGTGTCTAAAGGTTAAGATTGAGCACCAAAAGCCATATGGAAGTCTTCACTCTTTGGAGATTCCTGTGTGGAAGTGGGATCACATTACAATGGATTTCATCATGAAGTTACCTCGAACTCCAAAGGGGTATGACGCGATCTGGGTAATTGTTGATCGTCTATCTAAATCTACGCATTTTCTACCTATAAGAGAAAATTACTCTGTAGAAAATCTGGCTCAAATTTATATTAAGGAGATTATAACCAGGCATAGAGTTCCACTATCTATTAACTCTGATAGAGATAGTCGTTTCACTTCAAAGTTCTGGGAAAGTTTGTAGAAAGCTCTGGGGTCTGAAATTCGATTAAGCACAACCTATCATCCGCAAACTGACGGGCAGAGTGAAAGGACTATCCAGACTCTCGAGGATATGTTGAGAAGTTGTGTTATGGACTTTGGGGAATCATGGGAAAATCATTTGCCACTAATAGAATTTGCATACAGTAATAGTTACCATTCCAGCATCCAAGCGGCACCATATGAAGTATTGTATGGACGTAAATCTCGAACACCGTTATGTTGGAACGAGGTAGGTGAAAGACAGTTAACGGGTCCTAAGATTGTTCAAGAAACTTTTGAAAAGATTGAACAGATCCGTGAAAGAATCAGAATAGCACAAGACCGCCAGAAAATTTATGCTGATTATTATGAATTTACAGGTACATATCTGGACTTGAATACTTCATTATATTTGGGAATGTGAATACGTGATTATTAACACTAAAATCTGTAGATGTCTAGTCAAACACGGAGATCTGAAAGAATAGCTCGTCCAGAGTGTGAGGAAAGAGAGGAATCACCTGGTAATCTTCCAACTAGTACTTCTGGAAATAGAGGTCGGGGAAGACCAAGGGGAAGAGGCAGAGTGAGAAATCAATCATAGAGAAGGGGTCGGACTGAAATACATTCTGGACATGAAGAATCCCATTCTGGGAATGTTCAGGAAAGATCTGTGTCGTACCCGAAATATATCACCAGAGATATGATGGCGGAAGAAATAGGAAAGTTAAGGGAAACCTTGACGTCTATTGTGGGGATACCGGCTAGAGTGGAGACAGAATGAGTGGAAGTACATCCCTCTGTTCTAGTCATTCATAACAAAGAAGGAGACATCAAGATGTTCCTGACTTGTAAACCACCAACTTTTTCTGGAGAGAGAGATCTAGTGAAAGCTATGTGCTGGATTAAAGAGATCAAATATGTGTTCAATACCATTCGGTGTCCAGAAACTGATAAAGTTTGATTTGCAATATCAGTACTGAAGTTAAATGCTTTGTTCTGGTGGGAATTGGAGTCTCTCGCCAGAACGGATGTCTTAAAATGTTATCTTGGGCGAAATTTGTTAACCGATTTAAAGATCAATTCTGTCCCAAGACAGCGGTGAGACAAATGAAAGAAGATTTTCTAAAGATGGAACAGGGTAACGGGATAGTTCGAGAGTATACTGAGAAATTTATTGAATACTCTCGATTTGCTGAACATTATATTTCATTAGAATCTTGAACGGTGGAAAGGTATATTTGAGGATTGAAACATTCGATTATGTATCCCAATACTTTTTCACTAACCGTGGATGCGACAGAAGTAATGGAACGAAATAAAAAAATCGGCAAACAGAGGGTAAGGTTGTAGAGAAAAGAAGATGGAAAGGGCCTTCATGAAAATTTCGAGGGCCAAAAACAGTAAGATATGATAATAGAGCTGAATAGAAGGTCGGTGAGAAAGTCTATACACAATGCCGACAGGTTCATCAAGGTGAATATAAGATGGACCCAAGGAAGTGTTATAAGTGTGGCGAAGCGGGCCATCTATCAAGGAGTTGCCCAGCCAATCGAAGGTGTTTCAATTGCAATTCCCCGAACCATATACGACCAAATTGTTCGTTGTTAAGAACTCCGCAGTTGACTATGAGGAGTAACATGTCGGGTACTCGGGGAAGACCTACCGTAACAAGAGGAGGGCAAGGAGGGGCACGGGGACGGTCCTTCCAGATGACGAATAATGAGGCAGAAGCATCGCCGGATGTAGTAACAGGTACCTTCCTTCTGAATTCTATACGTGCTAAGGTGTTATTTGACTCTGGTGCAAACTTTTCGTTTGTGTTACCATCGTTTGCTCAAATTGCATGTTTGAATTCTATGTTACTTGATGACGAATTAGTAGTTGATATTGTTAATAGTCAGAAATCTGTTACTAGTGTATTCAATAACTGCATTATTGTTATTGAGGGATGTGAGCTACCAATTCGGTTATTTCCTATACCGAGTATCAGGCCAGTATTGTTTGTAATAAGAAAATGATCAGAATCATTTTGCCAGAGAGAGGAACAGTTGTTTATTTATGGTGATCATCAGAATCATTATACCAATCTCTTGACTGCGCTAAAAGCTCAGAAGTGTATTCGAAAGAAGTGTTAAGGATGTTTGGCATATGTGACTGATTTAAAGAAATAAAAGGGAAAGAAGGAATTAATTCCGATCGTTAATGAATACCCAGAAGTCTTTCAAGAAGATTTGTCTGGATTACCGACGAACAAAGTTATAGAATTCAGAATCGATCTTATACCAGGGGCAGCACCGGTAGCTAAGGCGCCGTATCGATTGGCTCCGTCAGAATTGAAGGAATTGATTGCTTAGTTGAAGGATTTAACTGATAAAGGATTCATTCGACCTAGCACTTCACCTTGGGGTGCTCTGGTCCTATTTGTTAAAAAGAAAGATGGATCTATGCAAATGTGTATAGATTATCATGAACTAAACAAATTGACAATCAAGAACAAGTATCCGTTGCCAAGGATTGATGACTTGTTTGATCAATTGGTGGGGAGTGAGTTATTTCTCCAAGATCGACTTAATGTCGGGGTATCCCAACGAAAGGTCAGGAAAGAGACATCGCTACAACAGCTTTCCGAACTAGGTACAGGCATCACGAATTTCTAGTTATGCCATTTGGCTTAACTAATGCGCCCGCAGCCTTTATGGGTTTGATGAATAGGGTATGTAAAGAATATCTTGATAAATTCGTTATTGTATTTATCGATGATATTCTTATATACCTTATGACTGAAGAAAAGCACGTAGAACATCTGCGTCTGATATTGGAATTGCCGAAAAGAGAAAAGTTGTAGGCAAAGTTATCCAAGTGTGAGTTCTAGTTAAAGGAAGTTCAGTCTTTGGGTCATGCTATATTAGAAGAATGGGTGAAGGTAGATCCAGCTAAAATAGAAGCAGTTGAAAAGTGGGAAGCCTCGAAAACTCCTTCTGAAGTCCGAAGCTTTTTGGGTTTGGCAGGCTATTACCGTAAATTTATTCAATATTTTTCTAAAATAGTCGTGTCATTGACCAAATTAACTAGGAAGAATGTCATATTTCAGTGGGAGGAAGAACAATAAAAGGCTTTCCAACTGTTAAAAGACCATCTCTGCAGTGCTCCAGTGTTGACCCTACCTGACGGATCAGAAGATTTTTTAGTATATAGTGATGCTTCGAAACTGGGATTAAAATGTGTTTTGATGCAGAGAGGAAAGGTGATTTCTTATGCGTCAAGGCAATTGAAGGATCATGAGAAGCAATATCCAACTCATGATATGGAATTAGCTACGGTGGTATTTGCTTTGAAAATGTGGAGGCATTATTTTCTGCGGACAAAGTGCCAAATTTATACTAATCATAAGAGTCTGCAGCATTTGTTCAGTCAGAAAGAAATTAATATGCGGCATCGTCGATGGATTGAACTCGTTAATGATTATGATTGTGAAATCCTCTACCACCCAGGAAAACCTAATGTGGTAGCTGACGCATTGAGTAGAAAAGAAAGGAGTGGGACTATTAAAGTTGTGGCAATGAGAATAAACTTAGTCTCTGATATTCATAAGAAAATTCTGAGATGTCAAAAAGAAGTCATGAAAGAAGATCGTGTCAAATTAGAAAGATTGGGTAAGATGATTTCGACTCTAGAACCGAACAATGAAGGAATTATGTGCTTTCAAAGGCGAATTTGGGTACCATGTTGTGAAAATATCCAGAGTACTATACTAAAAGAAAGCCATAAGTCTCAATACTCTATTCATCCAGGCACCAATAAGATGTACAGGGATTTGAAACCATTTTATTGGTGGCCCAGATTGAAGAGGGACATAGCCAGATATGTGAAATAGTGTATAATGTGTCTACAGGTTAAGATTGAACATCAGAAGCCGTATGGAAGTCTTCAATCTTTGGAGATTCCTATACGGAAATGGGATCATATTACGATGGATTTTTTCATGAAGTTACCTCGAACTCCAAAAGGGTAAGATGCAATCTGGGTAATTGTTGATCGTTTATCTAAATTTGCGCATTTTCTACCTATAAAATAGGGATACTGTTTAGAAAAGTTGGCACAGATTTATATCAAAGAGATTGTAACCAGGCACGGTGTTCCACTATCTATTGTCTTTGACAGAGACAACCGCTTCAATTCAAAATTTTGGGAAATTCTACACAAAGCGTTGGGATCTGATTTTTGGTTAAATACAGCCTATCATCCACAAACTGACGGGCAAAGTGAAAGAACCATTCAGACTCTCGAAGACATGTTAAGAAGTTATATCACTGACTTCGGGGGATCGTGGGAAGATTATTTGCCACTGATAGAGTTTGCATATAATAACAGTTACCATTCCAGCATCCAAGCGGCATCATATGAAGTGTTGTATGGACGTAAATGTTGAACGCCGTTGTGTTGGAACGAGGTAGGTGAGAGGCAGTTAACAGGTCCTGAGATTGTTCAAGAAACTTCTAAAAAGATTGAACAGATCCGTGAAAGAAACAGAACAGCACAAGACCGCTAGAAAAGTTATGCTGATAATCGTCGAAAGCTGATTGAGTTTTGTGTAGGTGATCTTGTGATGTTAAAAGTTTCTCCGTGGAAGGGTGTTATCAGATTCGGAAAGAAAGGTAAGCTCAGTCCAAGGTATGTTGGGCCATTCAGAATATGTAAACGAATTGGGCCGGTGGCTTACCAATTAGAGCTACAAGAAGAATTAAGTCTGATCCATAATACTTTCCACGTGTCGAACCTGCGGAAATTTTTAGGTGATCCGAGTCTCGCTGTAACACTACCAGAAGTTAAATTGGACAGTAAACTGAACTTTGTAAAAACACCAGAAGCTGTGATTGTAACACCCCCGAACCACACATTGCATGTAAAACTTATTTCTTATAAAAGAAATACATGATATCATTCCATTCAGGTCCCTTAGTACAAGAATCTAATATGACAAAATACAAGGTCCAAAAATTCTAATACATCACTTGTACTAATCAATCAAAACTATACATTAAAGCAGATCTTCAAGTAGAAATGCAGATAGGAAAATATTAAATCTTCCCCTTTCCCTCACTGTCTGAACCTCCTGCAACACATAGTTAAAATCATAAAATGAGGGTTAGACCGAAAGATCTAGTGAGATACCCTATTTATGTTATTGCAGGGTAAAAATCACCAAAAACCTTTATGGAAAACATCCTTTCATATATATAACAATTATATGAACGAGTAGAGACATAATACTAGATTCTTTTCACTTTCCAAGCAAAGCATTCAGCTATACAATCCCATACCTCAAAACCAATCAGGTTTCACATAATGCCACTTTTAAACCTTTTCAAATCAAAACAAGGTTTAAATAAAGATTCAGGCCAAACCTGATATTTTCTCCTCAATAACATCCAGACTATGATTTCCAATAAAAACCTTGATCCTAAATCCTTAAATCACAAAGAAATAAAGATTCCAGAACATGGTAATCTTAAAGGATATAATAGAAAGAGTTATATCATACAATCACACATCCAAATGCCACCCTTATATCCAAATGTACACCTCTCCTTGATATGCCACCCTTATCCCACGGTACACCTCTCCTTGATATGCCACCCTTATCCCATGGTACACCTCTCCTTGATATGCCACTCTTATTTCCTCATCAAAATATTTCACAAAACAATTTCAAATAGACCTCAATCATTGAAATTGTTATCAATACAAAATCATTTATTTCAAAATTTCCTTTTTATGATAAAATAACATTTCTTATTAAAAACACAAGGCATCACTTTAAAATCCGGTCACTTAATTTAGCCGGACTTCATCTCCGGTCAACAATCTGGACAACACAAAGTATGAGCTTTGTCCGATTTAACACTTGGAATAATTCAACCTTTGTCCGGATTATAAGTCCGGACAGCACACCACATAAAACTTGATCGATTTAACACTTAGAATCAAAATCAACATCATTTTCCGGATAACAAGTCCGGACAACACCCCGCACATAACTTGACCGATTTAAAACAATTCGGCCACCAAGTGACCGTATTCCTACTTCCTAGTTTTAAAAGATAACTTTTCTTACCAATCATAACCCGCTTAACGTTTGATCGGTTTAAAACAATCCGGACAATACATCGTTTCACCCTTGTCCGATTTAAAACAATCCGGACAAGCCTTGTTCGGTTTAATACCCGGATAAAACACTTGAGCAAAAGACTGATTTCTTTCCAAAAATAAACAAGATTCATACAAAACCAGTAATAATTTTATGCAAAAGAGTTTAGAAATTACTCACTTTAACAAGCTTTTGAAATCAAACACTTGAATCTCCAGATAAGAATAATCCGGTCAACATCTCTTCCCTTTTTAAATCGCACAACTTTTTAACTGAAGCAAGAAGAGAAAATATGGAGACTCAACCTCCCTTTTATACTTTCCAAATCAGGAAAGGCGGTTAACAACCCTTTTTCATGCATGCATTCACCCTACCATGTATACACTTATGCACATATGCACATACATGCATGCATATCCCATATACTATATATATATATATAAAACATATGCATTTCATTTTATGCACATTTTCACATCCTAGCATGATCAAACGTAATAATTTATCATGTAATCATTTAATCAAATAATCACATATTATTTACCTTAGGTGATAACCAGGATCAAGTTATCACAGTGATTGACCGAAAAATCAGGATGTTGAGAAACAAAGAAATAAGTTTGGTTAAAGTACAGTGGAAGTTTCACAAAGGATCAGAGGAAACTTGGGAATTGGAATAAAAAATAAGATCAGAGTATCCATGGATCTTTGATTAAAGGAATTTTGGGACGGAATTTTTTTTAGGGGTGGATAATGTGATAACTGTGTCCTGATTATCACCTGAGGTATTTAATACGTGAATATTTATTTAGTGATTACGTGACAGCATGATAAATTATTTTATTTGATCATGCTGGTATGTGAAATTATATGCATAAATGTGTATGCATCAAATATGTGGGTATGTATATGTTTGTATATGAATTTATGCATTATATAGGTGCATAAATGGGTGTATGTATATATGAGCATATATGTATGGTATATGAAGCACATGCATGTGGTAATGTATAAGTATAAGTGTGATGCAAATATCCGGCTATGATAGCCGACTTTCCAGAAATGGAAAGTATAAAAGGAAGGTCTAGCCTCCATTTATTTCTCTTGCCATTTTTGGAGAAGAAGTGTGCGATTTAAAGGAGACATTGACCGGATTGTATCTTGATTGGGAATACAAGTTGATTTTCAAGAGTCTGGTTTTCAAAAGGAATACAAAGGTGAGTGGTTTATATGTTTTAAATCTCTTTGAAATGTATAATTGATTTTATAACTTTTCACCTGGTTTATGTGTAAGCCAAACAAAGGGTTGAGCGGTTTAAGGTTAAATCGGACACGTGTTGTCCGGTGTAGCCTCAAATCGAACATAGTGTCATGTGATGTAAAGTGTTAGTGGGATTTGGGAAATATAAATCAGTTAAGAATATTGAACGGAGAAGTATGAATACGACCAAGAGGTAACCGGTTTATTTTAATCGGACATGGTCTTGAGTATGTGTTGTCCGGATTGATAAATCGAACAAGGCTTTGAGAGTTGTTCGGTTTGATAAACCGAACAAGGCTTTGAGAGCTGTCCGGATTAGTAAATCGGACAAAGGTTTCATATTGATCGGATTAGTAAACCGGCCAAGGCTTGACCGAGATGAAGTCCGGCCAAGACTGTGTTGACCCAATTTGTACATTGACTTATGTATTATTTATACAAATTGTCATTTTAGTACTCTTGTATAAAGAGTGGGAATTTTGATAAAAAATTATTCTGAAATGATCATATTCCATTAAAACAATTATGGTTGCGGTCTGTTCTAATTGGAATTGTTTTGTGAAAAATGTTTTGATGATGAAATAAGGGTGGAATATCAAGGAGAGGTGTACCATGGGATAAGGGTGGCATATCAAGGAGAGGTGTATCATGGGATAAGGGTGGCATATCAAGGAGAGGTGTACCATGGGATAAGGGTGGCATATCAAGGAGAGGTGTACCTTCAGCTATAAGGGTGGCATTTATAAGTGTGATGTATAATATAACTCTTACTATTATATCCTTTAAGATGTGATTTGGAATCTTTATTTCTTTGTGATTTAAGGCTTTAGAATCAGAGTTCTTATTGGAAATCGTAGTTTAGATGTTATCGAGGAGGAAATAACTGGTTTGGCCTGAAACTTTGAATAACCCTTGTTTAATTAAAAAGGTTTAAAAGTGACATTATGATAAACCTGTTTGATTTTTATATGTGTTAATTGAAAGCTGAGAGATTGATTTTGGAGTTGAAAAGGTATTGGTAATATGATGTATTTCTTCATATATTTGTTATTTACATGAAACATTGTTTTTAAATAAAAAATTTGGTGACTTTCACCCTGCAATAACATAAATTGGGAACTCACTAGACCTTTTGGTCTAACCCTTGATTTGTGATTTTAAATATGTATTGAAGGAGGTTCATATGGTAAAAGGAAAGGGAAAATGTGATATTTTCCTACGTGCATATTTCGTAGAAGATTTGGCTATGTTATGTATAGTTGTTGTTAGCTGAACGTGGAATAGTACAAGAAGTGTTTTTTAAAAATTTTGGACCGTATATTCAGTACTGGTAGATTCTTGTACTAAAGGACCTATGTGGTATATAAACATGTATTTCTTATGTATGAAGTATGTGTTACATGCAATGTGTGGTATGGGATGTTACAGTCAAATGCTCTATTTTGGTGGGAAGTTGAATCGTTGGCCAGAACAGATGTCTTAAAGACATTATCTTGGACAGAATTTGTGAACCGATTCAAGGATCAATTCTATCCTAAGACGGCTGTACGACAAATGGAAGAAGATTTTTCTGAAGTTGGAACAAGGAAACGGAACAGTTTGAGTGTACACTGAGAAATTTATTGAATACTCTCAGTTTGCTAAATATTATATTTCATTAAATTCCATGAACGTGGAGAGGTATATCTGGGGATTGAAACCTTCGATTCGTGAATTTGTAATTGTCATGAATCTCAATACCTTCTCACTAACTGTGGATGCGGTAGAAGTTACGGAACGAAATAAGAATCGTCAATTAGAGGGTAAGGTTATGGGGAAAAGAAGATGGGAAGGGACTTCATCAAACTTTCGAGGGCCAAAAGCAGTAAAATATGATAGTAAAGTTGAACAAAAGGTCGGTGAGAAAGTCTGTACACAATGCCGACAGGTTCATCAAGGTGAATGTAAGATGGACCCAAGGAAGTGTTATAAATGTGGTGAAGGGGGTCATTTATCAAGGAGTTGCCTAGCCAACCGAAAGTGTTTCAATTGCAATTTCCGGAACCATATACTACCAAACTATCCGTTGTTGAGAACTCCACAGTTGACAATGGGGAGTAATGTGTCAGGTACACGTGCATATTTGTTATATGATTACATGTTAGCATGATAAATTGATATATTTGATCATGTTGGTGTGTGAAACTATATGCACAATGCAAAAAGCGTATAATTAAAATGTGTGTGTGTGTGTGCATAATTATTTATGTGCATGATTATGCATGTATATGTGTGATTGTATCCATGGAATGAATATCATGCATAAGGTTATTGTTGGTATATGTATGCATGCATGTGAAGGGCAGCTTAGCCACCATACCCCTGTTAGAAAAGTATAAAAGGAGGGTGAGGCCTCCATTTCACACTCTTGCTATTCTAAAAAACATAAGTATACGATTTCAAAGAAGAGAGTGTTGACCGGATTGTTTCTTGACTAGAATCCAAGTTGATTTTCAAGTGACATGGTTTTCAAAAGGAATTCAAAGGTGAGTGGTTTAAATGTTTTAAATCTCTTTGAATTGTATAAATTGGTTGTATAACTTTTTCACCTGGTTTAAGTTTAAATCGGACAATGTGTTGACTGGATTGGGTGTAAATCGGGCATAGTGTCATCCTATTTAGAGTAAACCGATCATAGTGTTGATTGGACTAATATATTGAGAAAATTCTATCTTTGAAAATCGGTTGAATGTTTTGAACAGAGAAGTAGGAATACGATCAAAAGGCTACCCGATATAATTTAAATCGCATGGTATGTTGTCCCGTTTAGATGTAAATCGGACAAGGCTTTGGGAGTGTGTTGTCCGGATTTGTGAATCAGATAAAGATTTGGCTTGTCCGAATTGCTAAATCGGACATGATGATTTAGTGTTGTCTGGATTAGTTAAACCGGCCAAGACTTGACCGGAGATGAAGTCCGGCCAAGTTTGTGTTGACCGAATTTATGCATTGATCATATAAATCATCATTTTAAATATTCTTTTTAAAGAATGGGAATTTGGATAAAGATGATCTAAACTGATGTTATTCCATTAGAACATTTATGGTTGCGGTCTGTTCTAATTAGAATTGTTTTATGAAATGTTTTGATGAGGAAATAAGGGTGGCATATCAAGGAGAGATGTACCATGGGATAAGGGTGGCATATCAAGGAGAGGTGTACCATGGGATAATGGTGGCATATCAAGAAGAGGTGTACCTTTGGATATAAGGGTGGCATTTGTATGTGTGATGTATAATATAACTCTTACTATTATATCCTTTAAGATTACTGTGATTTGGAATCTTTATTTCTATGTGATTTTGAGGATTTAGAATCAGAGTTCTTACTGGAAATCATATTCTGGATGTTATTGTGAAGATGATAACAAGTTTGGCCTAAACTTTAAATAAACCTTGTTTAATTAAAAAAAGGTTTAAAAGTGGCATTATGATAAACCTGTTTGGGTTTGGATATGTTATTTGAAAGTTGAGAAATTGGCTTTAGAATTGAAAAGGTTTTGGTTTATGTCTCACTTGTTCATATACTTGTTATACATGAAAAGTTGTTTCGAATAAAGTTCTGGTGATTTTCGCCCTGCAATAACATAAAAAGGAAACTCACTAGACCTTTTTGGTCTAACCATCGTTTTGTGATTTTAAATATGTGTTGCATGAGGTGCAGACGATAAGGGGAAGGGGAAAATATGATATTCTCATATATACATATCTGCATGAAGATTTGTCTATGATTTGTATAGTTTTGTTAGACGAACGTGGAATAGTACAAGAATTATATTTCGAATTTTTGGACCGTGTATTTTGTAATAGTAGATTCTTGTACTAAGGGACCAATGTGGTGTATAAACATGTATTTCTTGTGTATGAGGTATATGTTACATGCAATGTGTGGTATGGGATGTTACACGTCGATTGCACAATCTCAGGACCTGTTAATTGCTTTTCACCTACCTCGTTCCAACATAATGGCGTTCAGCATTTTCTTCCATACAGAACTTCATAAGGTGTCGCCTGTATGCTGGAGTGATAACTGTTATTGTAGGCAAATTCTATCAATGGTAAATGGTCCTCCCATGATCCTCCGAAATCTATAACACAAGTTCTCAACATGTCTTCGAGAGTTTGGATTGTTCTTTCACTCTACCCGTCTGTCTGAGGATGATAAGTCGTACTTAACCGTATTTGTGATCCCAAAGCTCTTTGCAAACTTTCCAAGAATTTTGAAGTAAAACGACTGTCCCGGTCAGAAATAATGGACAATGGAACACCATGTCTGGTTAAAATTTCCTTGATGTAGATTTGAGCCAATCTTTCCTAAGAATAAGTTTCTTTCATTGGTAGGAAATGTACAGACTTTGTTAAACAATCCACTATTACCCAGATTGCATCATAACCTTTCGGAGTTTAGGGTAACTTCATGATAAAGTCCATTGTAATGTGATCCCATTTCCAGACTGGTATTTCCAATGATTGTAGGTTTCCATAGGGTCTTTGATGCTTAATCTTAACTTGTAGACAAGTTAAGCATTGTTCCACATATTTTGCTATATCTTACTTGAGACCTGCCCACCAATAAAATAATTTCAAGTCTTTGTACATCTTGTTGGTACCTGGATGAATTGACTAACGGGACTTGTGACTCTCATTCAATATGATTCCCCATGTATTCCCATAGCTTGGTACCTATATCCGGCCTTGGAAACATAATATTCCTTCATCATTCGGCTTCATGATGGAAATCAACTTACCCACTTTTTTTGTCTTCTTATTTTCTTCTTTGACATCCTCTTTTTGACATTTCAATATTTCTTGATGGAGATCGGGAGTTAAGCAAATTTTCATATCTTTGATTGTTCCACTTCTTTCCTTTCGGCTCAAGGCGTCGGCTACCACATTTGCTTTTCCCGGATGATAGAGTATTTCACAATCATAGTCATTAACGAGTTCGATCCATCGACGTATTTCACAATCATAGATTTAGCACTTTGTTCCCAAGAGATAATGTCTCCATATTTTTAAAGCAAAAACCACGGCTGCCAATTCCATGTCGTGAGTCGGATATTTCTTTTCATGACCTTTCCATTGCCGAGATGCATATGATATAACTTCCCTCTTTGCATCAAGACACAGCCCAAACCCAACTTTGATGCATCACTGTATACCACAAAATCTTCAGTTCCATCGGGTAGAGATAATATTGGAGCACTGCAGAGATGATCTTTTAATAACTAGAAAGTTTTCTGCTGTTCTTCTCCCCACTGAAACTTAACATTTTTCTGAGTCAATTTGGTCAATGGCACGGCTATTTTTGAAAAGTCTTGAATAAACTTGCGGTAGTAACCTGCTAATCCCAAAAAGCTTTGGATTTCAGATGTTGTTTTTGGTGCTTCCCATTTTGCAACTGCTTCAATCTTTACTGGATCCGCTTTTACTCCAGCCTCGGATATGACATGTCCGAGAAATTGGACTTCCCTTAGCCAAAATTCACACTTTGATAGTTTGGCGTACAGCTTTTCTCTTTTCAAAAGTTCAAGGATCCATCGAAGATGTTCTGTGTGTTCTTCTAGGGTTTTGGAATATATAAGAATATCATCAATAAATACAATAACAAATTTGTCAAGGTATTCTCTACATACTCTATTCATCAAATCCATGAAAGCTGCAGGTGCGTTAGTCAAACCGAATGGCATAACTAAGAATTCATGGTGCCCATACATGGTTCGGAATGCTATTTTTGCATTCAGCTGATGGTAACCTGATCATAAGTCAATTTTGGAGAAATAACTGCCTCCCACCAGTTGGTCAAACAAATCATCAATTATTGGTAACGGATATCTGTTCTTCATGGTCAATTTGTTCACCTCTCGATAGTCAATACACATACGCATAATGTCATATTTCTTTTTCACAAACAAAACTGGTGCTCCCCATGGTGAAGTACTTGGTCTGATGAATCATTTGTCAAGTAAATCCTTCAACTGTGTAACCAATTCTTTAAGTTCAGACGAAGATAATCGATATGGTGCTTTAGCTATAGGTGTGGCTCCAGGTGTCAAATCAATCCCAAATTCAATAATTCTATCTTGTGGTAATCCAGATAAATCTTTTGGAAAGACTTCAAGATTATCACTGACAACCGGAATTAATTCTTTCTTACCCTTTTCTTTCTTGGCATCAACTACGTAGGCTAAAAATCCCTGGCATTTCTTTTGAATACATTTTCTAGCTTTCATTACAGATAGCAACCCGGTATGATGACCCTGAT
Organism: Cynara cardunculus var. scolymus; assembly: GCF_001531365.2. Taxonomy (NCBI): domain Eukaryota; kingdom Viridiplantae; phylum Streptophyta; class Magnoliopsida; order Asterales; family Asteraceae; genus Cynara; species Cynara cardunculus. Next base: position 27,891,983 of record NC_037540.1, on the reverse strand, counting down.
GATCACCATATATAACAACTGTTTCTTTATCTGTGAATACAATTTTGATCATCTTTTTATCACAAACTATGCTTGCCTGATTTTCAGCCAACCAATTCATCCCTACTACTACATCAAACTCTTTCATTGGCATGGGAAATAGTCTGATGGGTAGTTTACATCCCTCAATCATGATGGTGCAGTTATTGAACATACAATTCATAATTACTTGACCATTAGCAGTATCGACTACTAATTTATCGTCAAGAGGCACAGAAATCATACAAGCACATAGAGCAAATGATGGGGATACAAACAAGAAGTTTTCTCCCGAATCAAACAACACTTTGGCATATAATGAGTTTATGAAGAATGTACCTGTCACTACATCGGGTGTAGCTTTGGCTTCATGTTTGGTCAGTTGAAAAGATCGGCCCCACACCCCACCCATCCTCCTCTGCCCATACTCGGTCTTCCTTGGCCTGTCGATGTATTACTTCCCATAGTGAGCTGTGGTGCCTTTAACTGTGGGAAATTAGGCCTAATATGGTCTGGCGAATTGCAGTTAAAACACCTCTTTGTCATTGGGCAGTTTCTTGACAAATGTCCTGCATCACCGCATTGATAACATTTCCTTGGATCACTTACAGTCTCCCAGATGAACTTGATGGCATCGGGGACAAGTCCTTTCACCAACTCTCTGAACAGGTTTGTTTCCATACCTCATAGCTTTTGGTCCTCTATATCCTGTCGATGGACCTTGCCATTTTCTCTTTTCCATCACTTTTCCTTCTTCTTGTCTGTTTTTATTCTTTCTGTCACCTCCGTTGCGTCAACAGTTAATGAAAATATAGCCAAATTCATGGCTATTACAAACTCCCGGATTGATGATTTCAATCCCCAAATATATCTCTCCACTTTTCTAGATTCCGAGGAGATATAGTGTTTTGCAAATCTTGAGTATTCGATGAATTTCTCTGTGTATTCTCTCACTGTTCTTGTTCCTTGTTCTAACTTTAAGAAATCTTCTTTCATCTGTCTGATGGCAGCCTTTGGGCAAAACTGCTCCTTGAACCGATTGACAAACTTTGGCCATATCATAGTCTATATGATATCTATTTTAGCCAATGATTCTACCTCCCACCAAAATAATGCATTTGATTTCAAAATAGATACTACGAATCTGACTTTATCCGATTTTGCGCATCGAATAGTGTTGAACATAGATTCTATCTCTTTAATCCAACACATTGCGTTAATTGGATCACTTTCCCCTGAGAAGGTTGGTGGCTTACAAGTCAAGAACATCTTGATATCCCCTTCTTTATTATTGATAACCGTGACTGGTGGATTAATCTCAACTCTGCCAGTCTCGATTCTGGCAGGAATCCCCATAATAGAGGTCAAGGTTTCCCTTATCTTTCCCATTTCTTCAGCAAGCATATCTCTAGTCACATATTCTAGTCGAGGCACCTGTTCCCGATTCATATTTTTAGAATTAGATTCTGCTTGATCTGCATCAATTTCTGGTTGACTAAATCTACTTTTGGTCTGTCTTTTGCCTTGGCCTCTGCCTCTACCTTTGTCTCCGACTTTGCCTCTGCCCTCAGATATGCCAATAGGGGCAAGAATAGGAGAATCCTCTTCTTCATTGGCATTGGGGCAGGTGATCCTTTCTGACCTTCTTGATCTACTAGTCATCTATAGATATCAAAGTTAATAAACATATCCCAAATATAATAAAGTGTTCAAGTTCAGTTATGTACCTGTAGATTCAAAATTACATTGGCCAGATGTAATTCGAAAATACTTTATACACTAATCTCTTAACTTATCATATTTATTCCAAAGGAGCTAACTACGTTTGGGAGCTTAATATGCAATGAAACAGTTTAAGTCTAGGCATCATGCATGTGACTCCCTAGATCCCTTAAACTCAGGCTCTGATACCATCTTCTGTAACACCCCCAATCTCACATTGCATATAACACATATTTCATTCATAGAATACATGTTCAAGCCCACAAAGGTCCATAAAACAAGAGTCTACAATACAAAATACACAACTTAAAAATTCCAAAATACATGCTCTTGTATCCATAATATCTATTCTTCAAAACACATCCAAAATGATCTTCATAAGGCTAAGCACATAGGGAAATAATTCATATTTTCCCTTTTCCTTTACTATCATTATAACTAATATTACCTGCACAGATATTTAAAAATGCAAAAGATGGTTAGACATGAATGTCTGGTGAGGTTCCCTTTTTATGTAATGCAGGGTGAAGATCACCAAAACATTTTTATTCAAATATACAATTCCAAATAATGAAAGATAAAATCACATTCTGTTAGAGTCCATCGGACCTTTGGTCTCAAAGACAGACTTAGAAAATATTTCTATAAACAAGAGGAACAGAGCCCCTCTAGCTAGAGCTAGTTAAGCTAACTAGAGCCTCTTACTTGGTGAGAGTTCCCATATATTTCATAGATCAACTTCATCGATACTTAAATAGCTCCTTCATGGTTAAAAAAAATTGAAAAGATCTTGTATGACTAGAGCTTCTGGTCCAACCTGTGTAGGCCAACCAGAGCCTGTAGTTCCAAATGCAAGACCAACCAGAGCCCCTCTGGTCTGTCTTTTGTAAGAAAACTTTCTAAGTAAAAAAAATCCTTTTCTTAAAAACTTCTTAAAATACGATTTTGACACAAAAGCTCTTATTAATAGATACAGAGCCTCTTGTCCAACTAGTACATTTGGTAAGAACTTGCACATTTCTCAAATCAATAACCAGAACCCTCTAGTTCTATAGTGAGGACCAACTAGAGCCCCTCTGGTTTCTTTCAAGGAACAATCAGAGCCTCTCTGGTTCCTCTGTATCCAAAATAGTTTATAATCAAAATCAATGGCCATAGGCCAAGTTTTCCTCTTCTCAATAACATCAATACTATTATTTCTAATAAGAACAACATCTTTGAGTCCTCAAATCACAAAGAAGTAAGTACTTAAATATGTTGTAATCTTAAAAGACAAAATAGTAAGAGCTATAATAACCATACTCAATTGCCACCCTTATATCCAAAGGTACACACCTCTCCTTGATATGGCACCCTTATAGCTGAAGGTACACCTCTCCTTGATATGCCACCCTTATCCCAAGGTACACCTCTCCTTGATATGTCACCCTTATTTCCTCATCAAAATCTATGGACTAGTTCATACGAAGACAGACCAAAGTCACAACCGTCTTAATGAATCTTCATCCATAGTTTTATCCTCAAAATCTATAGATTAATCCCAAACGAAGACAGAACGAAGTCACAACCGTCTTAATGAAATGTCCTCTATAGTTTTTAACCAATAATGGTTTCCAAAACAATTTTATCATAAAAACCTTCAAACTCAAGAACAATATGTTCTTTCATAATTTTCCATATATCAATCTTCCTTTAAATCCTTTAAAACAGAATCTCATTTTCCCAAAGCTGTTTTAAAACACAGTAATTGTTTCATCTTTCCAAAACAGCTTTAAAATTCATAATCATAAACACTTTGTTCAAACTGTTTATAATATAGTATTTTCCCAGATTCATTAAAACCCAAATTCACCAAAACCCAACAGTTTATATATCTATAATTATAAATGTTTTAGTTTATCAAAACTCACAGTTTATAATCAACAGCAGTTTAAAAACTCACCTTCACAACACAGATTCTACAAGTTTATCACACAGCAAATCACAGAATCTTCAAGCACTTCTTAAAACAGCAATCTTCTTCAAGAATACTTTCCACCGCCTCAAAACACTATTTTCTCACAAAAGAGGTTTTCGTTTCTAGAAGTGATAAGATAACCTCTTATCTCTTCTCTTTTCTTTATATATTTAACATGCGCGGTGGAGTTTTTTATTAATATAAAACTTCACAGGCAGTGGGGTTTTATTATTTTAAAACCAACTTCCTTCATCATGAAGATATCACCTATTTTAATATTATATTTCTCATAGGCATGTTACCGCACATGTATCCTTTCACTATTCATGTATGCATATTATCCTATACACATGCCTATCATCTTTTCATATGCATGCATAGTATCATATCACCTTTTCACATATATGGTTCATGCATTTCTAAATTAAACATCCATATTTCACGTAATTCACATAATAACCACGTATAAATTACCTCAACCTAGGTTGTCTGAAACCCAGTTATAACAAGTGGTATGTCGGCCTCTTGCGAGTGGCGGTCTTGGTATTCGGCGTTTGGCAACCTGTTATAGGGCGTTACTTGCCAAACATATCTGGGATATTATGAGGCATTGTGTTAGGATCGAATAACTCGGTTCTTGGTACTGAATACTTACTTGATTGATTGGATTGATAGTGAGTTAGCAGCGGAAAGTATTATAATCAAACAAGCAGCAAATGGTATGAACATGATGAAGAACACTTGAATAACACAAAGAGAAAAGCTTCAAATGATTTTCAATTGATGAAAATATTGACAATTACAATACTGGAAGCACTCTGAAATACAAGGGCCTACGCTGCTATTTATACAAGCAAGTAACCGTTTCCTGACACGACCTAAAAGTAAATTAATCTAAGTCGTTCGATCAAAACAGATTACAGACAAGAACACATGATAAACACGAGCAGCTAATAAACCGAAGTAAAACAGCTAAAGAAGATCTATACAGAAGGCATGCTGCAGAACCTCTGTGAGACACGACAGAGGTTCTGTCGTCTTTGACTTGTAGCAATGTCTTTGCAGAGGACCAGTTTACAGAACCTCTGTGAGACACGACAGAGGTTCTGTCACTTGAGACTTGAACGCTTGAGCATCTTCTGCTGTTGGTCCTCTGTGGTCTTCTGTGACAGATCATCTTCTATCAATACTCGCAGTTTACTTTTTCTATACTTTTACATAGGAAATGAGAGCTAACAATCTCCCCCTAAGTATGAAAAAGTAAAATTTGAAATTTAAGTGCAAGTGTATGACTTAATTGAAATGAAATTACAAGAAGTGATTAAACATCATCCTCTGAAAGAATTACAATGTAAATAATTACAATGTAAAGAATTACAAAACTTAAATGACAAAATTTTGAAGCTTAAGCCGGATTCTGGAACAGAAGAGAATTAAACCATAGACTCTGGGAAGTCGTCTACTGCGTAAACAAAATCTGACCTGATTGTTCTGTAGACATTTAATATGAACTCTCTGAAGTTGATTTGAGCTTTAATTGCGTCCAAGAGAGGAGACACTTCACCAACCCTGTAATGTCTTCTATCCACCTCTGCCATTAAACACTTGAAGATCCAGTCCAGCGTCTTTGTTGCATACTTGTGAGCTTCTGTGGGGTCAAAGAATCTTAGTAGCTCATCCTTGTCCAAATACACAAACCCAAAAACGGGATTGTGTATAATGGTGTTTGGATAGTACTTAGATGCCCAACTAGGCCTGCTGTAAGGAGGAGTGATCTTTAGATTCTTTTGTGCTAATCTCATGGCCAACTCAAAATCCTTCTGGCTGTAATACATCACTTACGCACGTATAACTTCAATCAGCCTTCTGAGGGATATTTGGTATGTTGACCTCCTCTCCATGTAGACGTTAAGGATCTTGTGCATATAAATGACATCGTACATGCAGAAGTTATGAAGATCTGCATCAATGAATGTGTAGATATCGCGGTCTTCTCTCCTTACAACGTACTATGAGTAGAGCACGGTCTTCTTTAACAGAGTCCTTGGTGAGATTGACACCAATGATATGATCATGTGTCGCGAGAAGACCTGCTCACGAGGCCTTGTTAATCTTGAGAAGTGGAACTTGGCTAYGRCAGAGGGGATATCARTGAGYTCTGGATCGTAGGGTAGCTCTGTGTCTGTCACAGAGTACTTCCAAATAAGTATTTCTTCTGGGGTGGAGACGGGCTCTGTACGAACATTTAACGTTGGAATCTTGCTCATAGATTCAAGGATTTCAGAGACCCGTCCTCCTGCTGTTGACTCTAGCATCTTCTGTTCTTCTTCCTCTTCCAGAATCAGCCTCTGGGTTAATCCCTTTGCAAGGATGGGCTTAATGGTTCCTTGCAGGGCATCGAACGTACCCGTGGACGTTGTTTGGACTTGTGGGACTTGGACTGGTGGGAACGCAGAAGATGTGGCCTCACCTTCTTTGTAATGCATGGGCACTTTGCGCTTCCTTGCCTGAGCCTCTTCCAAGGATATCTTTAAAGCTTTTATGATCTCGGGGTCTTCACCAGCATGCTTTTCTTCATCAAATGGCTCTGGAGTCTCTGTACTTGATGAAGACCCTTTCTTTGAGAACTCTGCAGCTATGGCCTTGCCTTTGCCTGTAGGCTCTGCAGCCTTCTTCTTTTCTTTGTCGGCAGCTGTAGGTTCCCCAATCTTTATACCTTTGGCAGGTGCAGGTGCTCTGGCTGTCTTCTTTTTGAGCTTTGGGGCTGGGGCTTTCTTTTTCATCTCCTATTTCTTCTCCCCCTCATGACGATCATCATCATCGGCATGATCGTCATGGTTTGGTTTGGCAGAAGCCTTGCATGTTGTAAGGGGAGCCCTCCTCAAATGGCATAGGATTTGAGTGGATGCCTTGTACATCTTTTCAATTACCTTCTCCGCACCCGCAGAGGCGTTCATCACGTCAAGCTCTGTAGCCCACTTGAGTTTGGAGACGGTTGATAGAACTTCTGCACGAAGGAGCTCACCTTCCTTGGCAAGCTTGGTCAAACCTTCTGCGATTTTTTTGTTAGAAGAGAGAATCTCCGTCTTCAAAAATGCGAGTTGGCTGATCATAGAGTCCGCTAGCGCATCTACCATGACATCCAGTTCTCTGTGAGTGGCCAAGTGGTTGATGTTGGCACTTGAGGACTTGGACTGGATGCCATAGGTGACCACAGATGAAAACATTTCCTTGATCTCGTCACGGAAAGAGGAATAGTCTGTGTAGCCCGCTGTGACGAAGTCGCCTGCAAACTTTGCCGCCATTTCTAAAAGTTCTTTCTTTAGAGTTTGGACAGAGGAGGGGTTTAGGGACATTGCTTGAAAGGCCTCTGTCAGGTCGTCCTTCTTGATGGCCGAGCTCTAAAGGGTCGCCAATGAACGCTTTAACTCTGTGGTGGTGGCGGAAAGCTCCTTCAGAGCCTCTGTAATTGGTAAAAGATCCTGAGGCTGTTGCTGGGAGATGAACAAGCTTTTCAACTCGTCCATCTTTGAGAACAACTCTGTGRCAAAGGCGTTAAGCTCCCTCTTTGTCACAAAGTCGCTCTGGGAACTCGGACCACCAACACATGGTGATCCTTCTGCCTCGGAGCGTGAGGTGCCCTCAGCGGCTGGCATATCGTAGCCTGCTCGGGGACTTC
>NC_037540.1:27866690-27884507 GCF_001531365.2 Cynara cardunculus var. scolymus | reverse complement strand
AGAGTTCTAAGTGTTGTATGTCTTACTTTTAATAATCTCTTTTTGTATATAGTTTTACTTCTTCGTTAACCTTCACTTCTTTTCTTAGTTAGCAGGTTTACCTCACAGAGATATGCAAGGTTTGAGGGGGAGTATATGTTTAAAAGGAATAAAACCTATTGAAGAAGCAAAATGTTTTCAATCACAGAAGTCTTCTCACAGACCCTCTGTGATAACTCTCAGAGGCTCTTTGAATAGGTCCTCTATCGATACTTCTTCTTAGGATTTTTAAATGGTTTTTGTTTTGAGGGGGAGCCATGGAAGCTGGCTTATAGGGGGAGTTTTGAATTGAAAATTAAAAAACCTCAAAAGGTGCCAAAAATTTTGAAGTATCTTGATCTCAGAGGTTAGTTCATCAGAACCTCTGGCGCTTCTATCAGAGGCTCTGTGGGTCTGAACTGAGAAGATGCTCATCTCTCTGAGGATTTTCAAACCGTTTAGGTATACAAAGGTATAACATGTAAGAAGGCCCCGCACATATCACAGAGGCTCTGTTACCCTTAGGTCTCTGACAAAACTCTTCTATAGTTTTATATTATTGATATGGTGCGTGTGGTTCTGTGGATAAAGGTTAAAGTTGACCACGCGCGTGTCAGAAACTGGGGCGCACGTCATCAATCGTGCGTCTTCCCAACACCACGTGACATATTTTTGATTCGTCTCTCCCATAAACCAATCATCACGATATATAGCCAAACAAACGGTTCACATTCAAAATTCGTCACTATAAATACTCTTCCCCCATCATAAACCCCTTCACTTCTCTAAATACTCCTCCAGCAAAATCTCAAGCTTTCCGACAACCTGCAACTATATCTTCAAGCTCAGCATCCACCTCCGCTCAATCCGAAAACAACCCAAGCAATGATGAAGTGAACCAATATCAGGCACTGACCTCTCATGCCATATCATTTTTACAGAATCGATATGAGAAAGTGATGCTGGCCAAGAAACCTAACAACTACTACTTCGCTCCATCCCCAAATGGCTTCCCTGAATACACATATCCACTATTGGAAATCCTTCGCAACCACCCCATCTATTACGCACTCACTGCAACAAAACCTACACCTGAAACCTATCTCACCCAATTTCTTCTCAGTTCGTACATCTGCACCCTGAAAGATGTTGGATTAAGCATAGTGGGCTATGCTTCACACCCAATACTCAAATCCCTCGTACCAATGGAGATGAACGTCGAGACCCTACGTGTTATCTGCACCTACCTACTCTGGACGATCTTCATTTGGATGCCTTTGCTCCAACTCCAACAGGCAGAATTGATCGAATTCCTCGAATTCCACTCATACACGGCAAAGACGAAAATTGTCAAACGAACTGAATTCAAGAGGAAGGGCCTTCCTCCTATGTGGAATACTCTATTTTCAATCATCAATTGTTGCTTAACGGGGAAGGTCGGCAGCCACGATCAAGCATCTCATGCCATGCTCTCCATAGTCTATGGAATATACTTCAACTTGCCCCTGGATTACGCGCAACTCATCTTTGATGATATGGTGGGCCGAATCAAGAAGAAATGTGCTACTCAACGGGGTGAGAAATCGAAGGTAAAAGCACAGAAGAAAGCCAAGGAAGACCTCAATCACCCAAACTTGATCTTACAGAGGTTCTTCGGCTTGGTCTTTGGAGACATGATTGTAGAGAAGCTGCCCTCTGCAGAGCCGAATGCTCTTTTATACCCAATGAAGGAGTTTCATCCAACAGAGCATGAGCTAGGTTACAGAAGCCCGAGGCCAATATCAAAAGCTATGCTCAAGTACCTTAGCAAGGGAGATAGGAAGGCTTGTAGACGTGGATACAGGAGGCCAGAGCCGGTCCCTGAAACCCCTCCACGAATAGGTATCCCCGTAGGTGAGAAAGTGCACAAAATGAGAGTTGAGGGAAGAATGGAGGAGTCTGCAGAGGCAAGGGAGCTGAGTGAGGAAGGACCGAGAGTAGTTAGTAGTCCCCCACGAAGGCCAAAGAAGTCTAAGAAGACTCACAAGGGTGCCGATCCTTCTGAGAAAAAGAAAAGAAAAAAGAGACCCATAGAAGAAGAGGGTCCAAACAGTCCTCTGCCAAAACCCAAAAAGAAGAAATCAAAGAAGGCCCAACCCATAGAGGTTGAGGTCACAGAGGCCGAGGTTCAAGAAGGCCCGACAGAGGCTGTACCTAAGCGCAGAAGGTTGCGCAAAGCTGTTCGAGAAGAGTTCCCCTCTAAGCAAATACAAGATATAATCTTCAATCTCCAACAGAGTTTTACAGCGCCCACAGAGGTGGTAAATTTGGGGACAGAAGTCGTATTAGACGACGAAGAGGAAGAAGTGGAGTTAGATGAGGGTGAAAAAGATGCCGAAGGCACACATCCAAGCCCCCCTCCCTGTGCAATCCACATGTCTAGGGACCCTGTTCTAGAGGGAACCCCTATTGAAGAAAGCGTGCACACGTTGAACCTTGAACCAACCAACCTCGCAGAGGACATTCTTTCGTCCTCTGTCGAATGCACAAACCGGGAACCCTATTCTACTCCATCATCCTCTCAAAAGGATGGTAGTTTTATCAAAAGAGTCTGTTCGCCCAAGGACTYGACACAACCAAGAGAGGCATCTGTTGCCCYTCCACACGTGAGTGAACCACCCAGTCATGCTTCAGAGGCATGCGAGAGAATCACCGAGGCTGTGGGTCTAGAATGCCCAAAGTCTCCACTCAATCCCTCTGCCGAGTTAGGCTCTGAACCTATTAGACACGAAATCGACAGAACACCGGTAGGCTCTCCAATTGGGGATGTCCGAGGATCTGGTGGAAGTCCCCGAGATGACAACGCCAAATCGGTCACTGAGGGCGCCTTACACTCCAAGGCTACTAGGTCACCATGTGTTGGTGATCTAGGTTCCCCGAGTGCCTATGTGAYGAAGGAGGAGTTGCAAACCTTCRCCACAGCGGTATTCCAGAGGTTGGATGAGTTGAAAAGCTTGTTCTCCTCCTCTCCCGCGACAGAGGCTCTTACACCTCTAACAGAGGCTCTGAAGGAGTTGACTTCTACAACTTCTGAACTCAAGGCGACCTTATCAGCCCTTCAGAGCTCTGTCCTCAAAAAGGATGATCTCACAGAAGCCTTCAGCGCGCTGTCTCTCAATCCTTCTTCCATCAACACTCTAAAGACAGAACTGACAGAGGTCGCTGCCCAATACGCTGCAGACATAGTTTCCGCCGGCTGCACGGACTACTCTGCCTTCAAGAATGAAATCAAAGAGATGTTCTCCTTTGCGATCACTGTTGGCGTTGACTCCTCATCCTCCAGGGCTAATATTAACCATCTAGCCACTCGTAGAGAGCTAGACGCAATGGTTGAGGCTCTCGGAGAGACCGTGCGGAAACACCACGACCATCTTCTCAAAGAGGCCCGAGCTACTAACGAATCCATCAGAGACTGCATGAAGCAACTCGTCAAAGAAGGTGACTCATTCCGAAATGAAATCTTTTGCTGCGTCTCTAAAATGAAATGGGCCACAGAGATGGATATCAACACTGCCACTCTGAATGCTGATATGATAATAGAGAAGATGGAGAAGGCGGCCTCTAGAGTTCTCAGACGCTTGAAGAAGGCTCCCCTCACCTCGTACAAGGAAGAAGCCACTCAAATCCATGATGATCCGGGAGGCAATAACCCTGATCGTCATGAGGGCGAGAAGAAGACTGAGCCAAAGAAATCAACCTCTGCCAAACCACTGAAAATAGTGGACTCTGATGCAGCCCTATTCTCCAAAGAAAAATCTTCAGAGCCTACAAGGAAAGGCAAGGGTAAAGTAGTAGAGTAGTCGCCAAAGAAAGGGTCTAGCTCTGACACACTGGAGGAGATCAATGAAGATGAATACGACGACCCTGATCTGGTTCAAGCCCTCAAGGCATCTTTGGCAGAGGCTCGAATGAAAAAAGGCAGAGCTCCCATCCCCAAAGTTAGAGAAGGCTCTTCCAAACTTGCCAAAATACCCGAAGAGACGTCCACGGGTACGTTCGACGCTCTGGTAGAAACAGTCAAGCCAATCTTACCATAGGGGTCTACCCAGAGGCCTATACTCGAAGAAGACACCAGAACGCCAGAGTCTACCACAGTGGAGAGGGTTTCTGAAATTATTGACTCGATGAACAAGATTCCTACGCAGAAGATGCGTACAAAGCCCGTAACCACTGTCGAATAGATTCTGCGGTGGCGTTACTCATCCACAGACACAGAGCCCCCATACGATCCAGAGCTAACCAGAATGCCCTCTGCCGAAGCAAAATTTCACTTCACTAAACTCTCAAGCCACCAAAGCAGGTCTTCTCAGAGCATGTTAATCGTTCACTAGAAACCATTTCTCCGCGCACCATGCTGAAGAAGACCGTGCTGTACACTCAATATACGGTGAAGAGGGATGATGGCAACCTATACACTTTTACAGATGCTGACCTCAACAATCTCTGTGTATTTGATCTAATCTTCTTGCACAATATCCTAAATAAGTACATGGAGAGGAGGTCAAGCTACTCGATTTCTCTCAGAAGGCTGATAGAGGTAATGCGTGCTCAAGTTAAATTCAAGCCAGAAAGACTTTGATATTGTAATGAGGTTGGTCCAGCCAGAGCTAAAGATTTCTCCTCCAAAGAACAGACCTATTTGGCTGCACAGGTTCCATCCCAACACTATTATCCACAATCCCATCTTTGGGTTTGTTTTCTTGGATAAGGATGAGATCCTAAGATTCTTCGATCCGAAAGAGATGCACAAGTATTCAACAGAGTCCCTCGAATGGGTGTTCAACTTGGTGGTGGCAGAGGTGCAGAAAGGGCGAATAAGGGTGAATGAAGTAACGAACCTTCTGGAGATTATCAAAATACAAGTCTCATTCAGGGAATGGATATTCAAGGTCTACAAGACTGTCAAGACTGATTTGCAATATGCTGTAGACGACTATCCAGACTCTGTTGTTGAGTAATCTCTTGTAATAGTATAGGCCTGCACAATTTAATTTTTACTTCTTTCAATAATGTAAATTTTTGCAGAGGATGAGATTATTCTCCTCTTGTATTTTTTCCTTTTGTCAAATCCTGCACCCAACTGTCCACAATTACTTTTTTATACTTAGGGGGAGATTGTTAGCTCCATTATTCCTATCTTGTAAAATTATAGAAAAAGTACATTGTAAGTCTTGACAGCAGGTTATCTCCACAGAAGACAACAGAGGACTAGCAACAGAAGCCGTTTGATCTAACAAGTGAAAAGTGGCAGAACCTCTGATGTGTCTCATAGAGGTTCTGGAAAATGGTCCTCTGTCAAAAAGAACACGCAAGTCAATTACAGCAGAGCCTCTGAGATGGCTCACAGAGGGTCTGCGAATTTGGTCTTTTGTGAAGTTTCTGTTCTATCAGTTTTCAAAGGTTGTTATCCGCATGTACTTTTCACGTGACTAGAGAATAATCGACTTTATTTGGACGGCTCAGATGAAGACACGCGTCAAAATCTTGTCACTAAGGTCGTTAGGAACTAGTATAAATAGCGGATAGGGCCTTTTTAATCGGTGGTGCTTCCAGTATTGTAATCATCAAAATTTTCAATTAAATCAATTGAAGAACCTTTGGAGCAATCTTCTTGCATCCATCTTCTTCATTGTGATTGTGTGTTCTTGGTGTGTTTAATCACTTATTCACTCTGTTTTGCTCTTATTAATTCTTTCGCTGCACTTCAATTGTTTTTAGAGCTTGTTTAGAGTGTTAGATCAATATCAAAGTTGAATTCAGATCCAACAAAAGTGTTTGTGATCAATTTACCTATGTCAAAATCTCCAACATTGTGGTATCAGAGCATAGAAGATGGCCTCGAATTCGAACACCCTGTTACATCCACAACTTCCTAAATTGAATGGGAAGAATTATAATCACTAGAATATACAAATGAGGGTCCTCTTCGAATCACAAGAATTATGGGAGATTGTAGAACAAGGCTTCAATGAACCATAAGAAATAGAAGAACTCTCACAAGAACAAGATGATGATTTAAGGGATTTAAGAAAGAAAGACAAGAAGGCTCTCTACACCATATATAAGGTTGTGGACAAAATTGTCTTTGAGAGAATATCATACACGCTTTCTACCAAGGATGCGTGGGATACTCTATACAGAACCTATCGAGGGGAAGACAAGGTAAAAGTTGTAAGATTGCAAACCCTTAGGTGTTAATTTGATGGTCTCAAAATGAAATATACATAAACGATAGAAGAATTTTACAACAGGGTTATCCTTGTGTTGAATCAACTCAGATTGAATGGTGAAGTCACAGAGGACACGAGGGTAATCAAGAAAATTCTTAGAAGTCTAACTAGAAAGTTTGAATACATTGTGGTGGCCATTGAGAAATCCAAAGACCTTTCAACATTATCTCTTGAAAGTCTAATTGGAACACTCCAGTCTCATGAATTAAGGATGAGGAAATTCGATACCACCCTATACGAACAAGCCTTTCAATTACAATCTTCAAGCAATCAAGACATAAACAGAACCTATGGAAAGGTTTAGCAAAGAAATTTCAAAGGGAAGTACAAGAACAGACAAGACAATCCAGCATAGTGTTTTCATTGTCAAAAAATTGGCCATATAGCCAAGTTTTGCATAAAAAGAAAAACAAAGTGAGGGACAACAATTTTATCAATATGGAAGAAGAAGATGAAGCCATGTTCATGATACTCAGTACTCAGGAGATCTCTGTCAACAACAATAGGTATATCGACAGTGGTTGTAGCAACCACATGTCAGGGAATAAAGATATCTTTGTTCACATAGATGAAAATCAAAAAAAGGAAGTAAGGATAGGTGATGACAGAAAATTAAACGTATGTGGAATAGGAGACATCTTGGTGGATACAAATAATGGGCAGAAGAAAATAACAAGTATATATTATGTGCCAGGCGTGAAGCATAATCTGCTTAGTGTAGGATAACTTGTACAAAAAGGCTTTGACCTAGACACCTTCTTGAGGAATAGTAGCTCTGGCACTAGAGGAACAACAATATACCTGGACACCTTCTTGATAAGATCATTTTGAATGTCTTCAATAATTTTCCGGTGCATGGACTTTGAGGCTAGATGGCTTGGCGAATTTCTAGCCATTCATCATAGCCATATTGCCTAAGATGCGAAGGGTACTCAGTGACAGCTTCAAGGTTGTCTCTGGTGATGACCATGGAGATGAGCATTCCACCATATTTCATCCGTCCATTGATAGAGACGTTTGAAATTTGATGGGGACTTATCCTTTTCTTCATGGGCTCTTAACTCCATATTTGATCGCGGTCCTTCAGCGTCAGTTAGAGAGAATTTCACCGTGAAAACATAACATGAACTCTTAGAAAACATAACCACTCAGGTATTTGTACCTTCTGAATTGCATTAAATGCAATGGGTATAAATAGTTGAGTTTTCTCTACTCAGTTATCTCTACTTATAACTGAGTAGAGAGCACTCAGCTATTTATACCCATTGCATGTAATGCAATTCAAAAGGTATAAAGCACGTGTCAAGCTTTAGGAGGAAAGCTTGTCCTTTGCTATAGTAAATAGTCCTTTTAGTTGTATGTGAGCAGTCTTCTTTTTATAATGTAGGTAAGCACTATAGAGTCAATTGAGTGGCTTCGTACTGTAGAAAAGGTCTGGTTTGTCCTTTATGTGAAAGGGGACAAGAAAAAAACAATTGTGCAAAGCAAGCTTCATTTGATCGCTGAATGTTGGGATGACGCTGGAGGGTCTCTTCAGCATTTGCTGAAACTTGTGCAGACTTCACATATAATTAAAAGATCTTGTAATCACTGAATGTCACTTCAGATCATGAACGCGCTGGTCTCTAATCTTCAGTTTATGTCTTTGACATTGCTGAAGGATCTTTGATGTGAGTTTTGTCTTCTTAAAGTATAACAGTCTCTGAAGGAGTTACAATACATGTTTAGCATTCCCTGAACAGACTCAGTGAAGATTTCAAACTGAATGACAGAAATATTATACTTCATAATGTAAAAAGGATCATCATCAAATTAATGAGAGAAAGGATCAACAATTAAATAGGGGAAGATTGTTGATCCTCTCTCTCAATAATTTGATGATGATCCCTTTTATATATCGAAGTGTTTATCTCTATATTCAGTTTCAGCGATCATCATTGAGTTTATTCAGTGATCAGTGAACATGTAATTGAATTTTTATTCAACCAAATAGAATTATAATTTTTCACCGTATTCTGAAACATGAAAAAAAATCATTGGCTTATCAAATTTATTATAATTCGTTCAGAAACCGATATACTTCAAGAAGAGAAAACTCACACCACAAATCCTTCAGCGATTCTAAAGACAAAAGCTGAAGGCTAGAGATCAGCAAGTTTATGATCAAAAATAATTTTCAGTGATAACAAGCTCATCTACACAAGTGTGAAGTGTATGCAATATTTAGCAAACACTAATGAGACCTTCAGCGTCATTCCAGTGTTCAACGATCTAATGAATCTTGTCGAGCAAGATTAGTTTTGTCTTGTCCTTCTGCACACAAAGGACAAACCCATACCTTTCTAAGTATATCACAGTAAGGAGTCACTCCTTTGACTCTAAACATGCTTACCTACTTTATGAAGGAGGACTATTCAGTTACAACCAAAAGGACAGGGACAACTTTCCTCTAAAAGCTTGCCACATGGTACGTACCTTCTAAATTGCATTTAATGCAATGGGTATAAATAGCTGAGTAGTTCTCCTCTCAGTAATCATCTTCTTCACTCTAAACTTACCCAAGAAGTTACTTCTTTCTCTCTACTCTCTGTCTAAGAGAAAGACCTACTTTAACAAGTGAAGAGCACATTTTTTCTTATCTTATTTCTTGTCGCGAGTCTTTTCTTATTGCTATCTGTAATTTTGTGTGTATCTTAAATTGTTTAGATAGGTTATGTATTCTACCTCTTCCGTAAACAATCTGTAAAATTTATATTGATCTTCTTTATCAATATATAATTTTTAAAAGTGAAAGTTACTGTATTTGTGTTCATCCCCCCAATCTACAAACTATTACCTATAAACTCTTGTAGATCCGGCTGGGACCAACAAAGAAGTTTATGTCTCGCAACCTGGAGGATTTGTGAATGCCTCAAAACTGGACCACGTTTACTTCCTGGGTAAATCTCTCTACGGTATAAAACAAGTTCCACATGCATGGTACGACATTCTATCTAATTTTCTTGTCAAAGCCGGTTTTTCCAAAGGTAAGATCGACAGAACTTTATTCATCAAAAAGGAAGGTAAGAACATAATCTTGATACAGATATATGTCAACGACATAATTTTTGGTTCTACTAACGAAAAATATTATAAGAACTTTTAAGACCTCTTGGTGTCACGCTTTGAAATGAGCATGATGGGAAAATTGAATTTTTTTTTTCTTGAATTTCAAATAAAACAGTTTTCTAATGGCATTTTTATAAATCAATCTAAGTATATTCAAGAAATGCTAAGGAAATTTAATATGGATAATTGTGCTTCTATAAAAACTCCGTTGACACCGAGTTCTAAGCTCGACTCTGATCCTAACGGAAAAGATGTTGATCCGACAATCTATAGAGGGATGATAAGCTCTTTAATGTATTTAATTTCTAGTAGACTAGACATTATGGTTTCAACATGTTTCTGTGCTCGATTTCAATCTTAAGCCTAAAGAATCTCATTTACTTGTTGTCAAACGTATTTTAAAGGTACTGTTGATCTTGGCTTGTGGTACCCTAAGGAAAAAGTTTATGAGCTGATTGTCTACTCTGACGCTTATCATGTTGGATGCAAGATGGATCGCAAGAGCACTTCCGGGCACATCCAGTTCTTGGGAGATAAACTGGTGAACTAAGTTTCTAAGAAGTAGAACTGCATGTCTACCTCGATGGCTGAAGCTGAGTATGTTGTTGCTGCTAGCTGCTGCTTACAAGTCATATGGATGCACACACAGCTGAAGGACTACGACTTCATTTTCACCAAGATTTCCATCTACTGTGACTCCAAGAGTGCAATTTCAATATCCTGCAACCTAGTCCATCACACGAAAACCAAACACATAGACATCAGGTATCATTTTATAAAAGACCATGTAGAACGAGGTACACATAAACTGTATTGTGTCAACATTGATTTTCATCTTGTGGATTTATTTACCAAAGCTTTGGATAAGAAGAGGTTCAACTTTCTTGTCTCCAAGCTCGGTATGTTAAATCTTAAAACCTAAAGTTTTTCTATAAAAAACCAGTATTTTCAAAGTCTATTTATGTATAGCCTATTCTACATAGTCTAAGCTTTTAGTTACTAATGTGTGTTGCTGTTTTCAGGCGTTCGAAAATATAAGGTACATACTTCTTCAAGGGGGAGTGTGTTTTAATTTTTAAATTTTGTATATGTTTGAGGGGGAACTGTTTTTAAATTTTTATATTGAAAACATTTGTTTAGGGGGAGGGTTGCTTTCCTTTGAAAACTACTATGTGTACTTGTTAGGGGGGAGCACACATAAGTCTTTGTGCTTCAAACCAGTTAAAGGTGGACATTCTTTAAATAGAAAAATCCTTTTTATAATTTTTTTTGAAAAAATGTCTAAGTGTTGTTTTTATCGCATTAGCATGATGCGATGACACAATTGTTGCGACAAACAATGGTCATCGCATTACTTTGATGCAACAAGGAACCTTATCGCATCAGCTTGATGCGACAAACCCTATTCATTGCATCAGTTTGATGCGACATATTAGACCCCATAAGTCTTATGCATCGAAGTAACGAGCACAAACAAGTGATGAAAACCAGAAGGCCGATGGAAGACTTCAAGGCAAAATGGCTAAGTCTGAAGAACAACCAGAGGGTCGATGAACTGACCAGAGATGCGATGGAAAGTGCATCTTCATAACCCCTCTGGGTACTAACACTTGGAGTTTTCCTCACTAGTTCAACCAGAGGCATGCAATGAAGATATGAAGATAAGGTTGAACCAACGCCCCATGGAAGACAGCTGGAGATGACTAAGCAACAGCTGTATTCTACAAAGTTTATCTTGTTTTTATGTTTATCCATGTTTAGATAAGCTTTATCTGTTCGTAGAAGATTAGCTAAATACTCTCAGTAGATAGTTATCTTCTTAGCTAGATTACTAGTATATAAATAGGTGGTTAGGCCTATTGTAATCTAAGCCTCTTTTACATTTTATCAATCATTGAAATAAAGTGAAATCTTTGACACTCAAGTTTATCCTTTGAATGTTCATAAATTGTTCTTGAATGTTCATCATTTTATTCATCTAAACACTATAATTAGGTTATTCTTAACTTAGTTATTAGTGTTATTGAGAGATCTGGGATCAACAATTGGTATCAGAGCATGGATTGGCCGGCGGTGGAGTAACGGATGTGGCCGATGGCATTATCGCTAGGGAGTTGGTCAAGTTTTGACTGGTTAAAGACTTCGGAGACGAGGCCGACGCCAGTGACGGATTTGAGAACGCCGTCGGGAGTTGCGACGACGATTCCGGCTCCTTCTTGGTCGCGATGTTGGAGAGCGTGGAGGGTGAGGTAGCAGAGACGGGAGGCTTCTGGGTCGCCGTAGATTCCGACGACGCCGCACTCTTCACGGGGTTTATCGTCGCCGTCGTCGTAAAAGATGGAGTTTTCTTCATCTGGGTAGGATCCCGGTGATGCAATGACGTCGGAGATTGAGTTTTTTGCGACGGTTTTTTAATGGATTTTGTGGGTGAGGGTGAAAGATAGGGTTTTGTGGAGGGTTTTGAAGGAGGCGAAAGAGGGTTTGTCGACAGATTTAGAGAGCGAAGAGAGGTGGGTAACAGAGGTCACCGTGGCGGCGGATGTCGCGGCGGCGGCCATAGCTGAAGTAGAGAGGAGAATGGTGGTGAGCCCTCTAGTCTCAAAGACCCATTCATATTCATATCCTTTCACATACTTAGCCATATTTCATATAAGTTTTCATCATCATTCACAACCAGAGCCTCTGGTTGTATAGACCAGAGCCTCTGGTTGTATAGACCAGAGCCTCTGGTTGTATAGACCAGAGCCTCTGGTCATCAAAATCAACCTCCTTATTGGTTCTAGGGGGAGTCTTAAACTCAATCCATATCCCCATGGATCATTTGAGGGGGAGCTTTTCATTCATCATAATGAACTTTCATTGCATAAGTATGCATTTTCCAACCCAGAGCCTCTGGTTCTACTATCCAGAGACTCTAGACACCAAAAATGCTATATAAATGATGAATAAATCATGTGTAGTCCACCAGAGCCCCTCTGGTCCTACATAATGGGTCATCCATTCTTAACCAGAGCCTCTGGTTTGTCTAACCAAGGCTCCTTATTCATACAACCCAACATTCCATCGATGAACTTATTCATCACTCCCAACCAGAGACCTTTGGTTCCCCATCCAATGAGTCATGACCAACCAGAGCTCCTCCGGTTCCATGACAAAATCATTTTAATCCAAAAACCCATCTTAATTGAAAACTTTTTAAAGATCATACAAAATTGCAACTTTTGTGACTAAAAACTATACAACATGAGTTTTTAGAAGAACAAAACTTCATAATTAGTATTTATCTTACAAGTAGATGGAATTTTTAAATATAAATTTTTTTTTGGATTGATATTCAAGAGATATTATTTGGAATAATTATGTAATTATTCCAAATAATCCAAACGTCATCTTACACACGTCTGACATTTCTATAGCGTGTTCCCCATAAACCCCTTCATATTACCCATCCACCCTCCTCATATTGACATGTGTCCTCCAATATTAATGGCATGACACTGTCAAGACGGCAC
This sequence comes from Cynara cardunculus var. scolymus, assembly GCF_001531365.2. Taxonomy (NCBI): domain Eukaryota; kingdom Viridiplantae; phylum Streptophyta; class Magnoliopsida; order Asterales; family Asteraceae; genus Cynara; species Cynara cardunculus. The sequence continues at coordinate 27,871,600 of NC_037540.1, read as the reverse complement.
ACGATCCCCACCATATCAATTTTTTGCCAAACGTCTCCCACTATAATAATTAATCTTTTAATATTATTTTTTTCTCAAAGACGTTCCCCATTCTCCACCTATATATACTCATCTTCCCCAACCATTTCTTCTTTACGCTTCCTAAACCTGCGAACACTTAAGACGAACAGCAAAAAGCAAAACCTGCAACTTCAATAGCAATGGCTTCCTCCGTCTCCCATGAATCAGACAACAACGACAGCCACATGCAATCAACCGGCGCAGACAGCCGTGCACTGGTTTACCTCCCAATCAAGCCAAAAAACCACGCCACTGACCTGCGAACCAACCTGTTTGAAGACAGGTTTGCCATAATGATCGAGTTTTTCCAAAACTGCATCCTTCAACCCGCCTTAACCTTGACCGACAATGGCGTACCACTCAAGTACGTCCAACAGTATTGGCAAACTTGTGAATTCATCCCCGAGAACCGTGAAATCATGGGAGACATAGCTGCTCCAAACGACATGGTGTGCTCGGTAAAAATCTCCCGAGCAAAGGTCTCCACGGTTCTTTGCATTCCCACTCGCCAAGAACTCGGCATTGACCAATACGCTGAGCCACCCACAAGTTCTGACATCCTCCGCTTCATCAAAATGCTAGGTTACAATCGTGACCTACGCAACGCCTCCGACTTCAAGAGGCAGTTCTTGCCCCCAATGTGGAATATGTCCTTTTCCATATTGAACAGAGCCCTCACCTGCAAAGTAGGGTCGATGGATCAGGGCAACATCAACATCATGACGATAATGTACGGCCTCTTCTTCAACCTACCGCTGGACTACGCTTTCCTCATCTACAATGAACTCCACACAGCGGTAGTCAAGAAATGTAAACTCAAGGCCGCAGGAAAGCCCTTGACTTCTGTTCTCTTCCCTCGATTCCTCGCTCTCTTCATAAAGGATGCAATGATGAGACACAACCTACCGGCCGATGAACCATACACTCCACAGTTCCTGATACACGGCCATCAACCAACGATCTCCAATGAAGGCTACACCACGGAGAGAACAGTTTCACGAGCCATGCTCAGCGTCATACAGAGACGTCTGAGATAAGGCAGAAGTATGAACGCTCTCTGCTGTCCCATGAACTGAGGGCAGCTACCCCAGAGCACTTAGAGCCGTCCCCTGACAACAACGAGGGAGCACAGGAGTCGTCTTCATCGGATGATGATGATGACACTCCTTGTGCATCCCCCGGCCCTTCACATACAATTCCCATCCCCTCTTCCCAAAGGGCAACCACCACCACTACCCGTGGCGATCAAGGCCAAAGGGGTATTGAACAAGGACAACCCAGTCCAATCCCTATCCCAGCCAGCCATCCAGAGGCCACTCTTCGGGCCTCTGGAGATGATGTAGCCGACAAACCTCACCATCCATCACCCCTCTCCCAACATAGAGGCGATGAAGAAATAAGAGCCACTTCGCCTCATGGCTCGTCACCACCCATCACACACCCAGAAGCATGTGTTGCTTCTGACATTGAAATGCCCCAAGATCGTTCAGAGCGATCTCCTCTTCGTGCACAACCACCCCCTTCGATACTTGATCTAGCGAAGGGGAAATACACTTGTTTCTCTTATTCGACCTCTGAAGCCGAAAAAGAAGAAGATGCCCCAACATCAAAAGATAGCTCCTCATTACAGGGCTATCGAGGACTTGATGGAAGACCTTCAATGCCCACATTCTCACAGTGCATTGAGGACGCCTCTAGAGCTGAGGCTCAACCTGCAGCATTCGTTGTTGCAGGGGTTACTGTGGCTGATCTAGTCACAAAGGCTGAGTTCCAAGCCTTTGTAGACTCGATTTAGTAGTCCTTGGTTGACCTAAAACTCATCATCCAAGGGATTTTCGAAAACCCACCTTCCATCGATCTAACCCCCATTCGATAATCCGTTGCATCCCTCGAAACCTAAACCAGAGATAACACCACCCGCCTTCAAATGTTACAACAAACCATCACCCAACACCATAACACCTCATCCACCTTTGCCACCCAACGAAACCAACTTATGATGAATTCCATTGCCACCCTCACGACCCAGGAAACTGCGACCGATGAGACACTAGCCTCCATCACCATCCAGATAAACACCATCTCCCAAACCCTTGACACCATCCCAGCCACCATACTCTCCCAAATCCCTCAACCACCCCACTCCCAACATCATCAATTGATGAAACCTTAGCCACCCTCTCCACCCAAATGGCCAACATCCAAAACACCTTAACCTCTCTCCCAGCCACTATAATAGCCCACATACCCCAACCACCTCCACCTCCACGCCCCTCTGCAGCTCCATCCTTCGATGAAGCTTTTACTTCCTTCACTGCAGAGGTGAGGAAACTAATAGCCGATCTACCCATCCCACCATCCACATCCACTTCCACCTCCGTGCCCCCACCTGCCTCATCATCAACAATGGAGTTCGCCACCAGGGCCGATCTAAGGGCCCTGTCGAAGGTACTTATCTCATCCTTCAATGAGATAAGTGCAAAATTCATCCATCGTGTTACACAACCTACCAAGGCTCTCTCCTAGAGCCTTGTCGATCAACAGGCACGCACCAACTCTCACCTTCACTCGATGAAAGAGAGTTGAAGACAACAAGTCCTGAAGGCGTATCTTGCGTCCTTCAGGAAGGAGAAAAAGAAAAAGAGGAGTAGAGCGTCGTGCTCCACCAGCCTCCCGCAGAAAAGGCCAAGACATGAGGATCCAGACCCCGATGATCAAGGTCTTGGACCTCATGAGGGGGAGAATCAGGCCACGGCTGCTCAACAAATGAAATCCGCTGCACCACCACCACCACCTCAAACACAAAACCAACCACATCCATCAAACCAAGGAACCCAAGCGAGGGAATCAGAGGCTCATCCCTCTGAAGATGTACATAATGTACATGTTCCCTTCGCCACCTCCCAAGAACCCATCGAGCTGAGCTCATCAACCGATGAAGAACCATCCACCCCTCAAACAGAAACAAACCTACCCTTCACCCTATCACCAACTCCCAACCTTCCCTTAATCCCTTCACCAACACCTTGCACCATAGAACCCTTCACCACACAACCAGAACCAACTATCATCCAACCTTCCTCACCACAACAACCTCCAACCCAAACATAACCCAATGAACCAGAAATCACCCAAACACAACCCCATGAACCAGAAACCACCCAAACAGAAACCCATGAACAAGAAACCACCCCACCTGAGCCCAATGAACCAGAGCTAACCCAATCTGAGCCAACCTAAACCATTCCATCACCATCCCACTCTTAACCCTTAACCCAATCAACCCAGGTGCAAACGGATGTTCCCTCTTCATCAAGGCACCCTCCTTACGGGGTCGTCGATGAAATCATCACCAACATGGAGTCGCTAAGGAGACGTCCAGAGGTGCCGCTGAGGGAACCAGTCATGATGGAAAACATCCATTAATATTTATATCATGATCACGATGAAGCTTTAGCCCTCAATACTCCCATGCTTTCACCAGAATCCATGAACCTCCTATGCCATAGGTTTGTTAGACAGACTACTCAACCACCACAGGCTGTCTTTTCAAACGATGGAATAAGGTTGGTCATAGACATCAAGATGAGGACCTTCACCAATAGAGCCATCAAGTATATCGAGTACAAAGTGGAGCAAACCCATCGTCAAGTCAGTATCTTCAATGACAATGACTTGATCAATCTCAATCCCTATGACTTGATTGAGCTTTATGCATACACGACTCAGCGACAGGATCAGGGCATACGATTTGGGATGGCAAACAGAGAGATCGTGCATACAATACAGACCTTGGTGAAGCATAGAGCCAAGAGTGACCTTGAAATTGCTCTTCAGCTTGGCATCGATAGACTTTCCTGCACTCCACCTAATGAAGACTTCCCCGGCCTGCAGGAGAAGAGGTCTGCCACTGTACTTACTCGACCAGAAGTAGGTCTGGTATATAAAAATAAGGTTGGGACGAATAAATTCTTTAGGCGGACTGAGGCCTTCAAGTACTCAACAACAACACTTGAATGGTTTTAGAAGGCTATCAGAGACAGACTAGGCAGATCTCATGTACCTACGGGAAAGGGACAGAGACTAATTCATGAGATCTCAACAGTCATCCAATACAGAGGACTGTTAATGCGCTTCTGGGAAATATCACAAGGGAGACCATGAATGTAGTTTCACTTATGTTTTGTATTGCAATATCTTTCATTTTCATCACTGTAAGAATTCATCATTTTGTTTGAATGAAAATTTGGCAAAAGATGCTTTTCTTTAGATTAGCCACTATTTATCACTTATGATTTAAATGTTTCTAGATTAGTTCATGTTTGCTCTTTCATTACTTAGGGGGAGATTGTTAGACCCCATAAGTCTTATGCATGGAAGTAATGAAGACAAACAAGTGATGAATAACCAGAAGGCCGATGGAAGACTTCAAGGCAAAATGGCTAAGTCTGAAGAACAACCAGAGGGTCGATGAACTGACCAGAGATGTGATGGAAAGTGCATCTTCATAACCCCTCTGGGTACTAACACTTGGAGTTTTCCTCACTAGTTCAACCAGAGGCATACGATGAAGATATGAATATAAGGTTGAACCAACACCCCATGGAAGACAGCTAGAGATGACTAATCAACAGCTGTATTCAATAAAGTTTATCTTGTTTTTATGTTTATCCATGTTTAGATAAGCTTTATTTGTTCGTAGAAGATTAGCTAAATAGTCTCAGTAGATAGTTATCTTCTTAGCTAGATTACTAGTATAAATAGGTGGTTAGGCCTATTGTAATCTAAGCCTCTTTTACATTTTATCAATCATTGAAATAAAGTGAAATCTTTGACACTCAAGTTTATCC
>NC_037540.1:27854209-27865265 GCF_001531365.2 Cynara cardunculus var. scolymus | reverse complement strand
ATCAATCAAGTAAGTATTCAGTACCAAGAACTGAGTTCTACGATCCTAACAATGCGACAACCTTTGTTTATCGCATCCTTTTGATGTGACAAAAGTCTTTCATCGCATCCCTTTGATGCGACAAACAGGGTTATCGCATCCTTATGATGTGACAACCTTGAAGTGTCATGCGACAACTTCCCTTTGTTATGCGATAAGTTTCACACTTAGGATATTTTTTTCTCTGAAAAAATTTCCCGTAACTGTTTCAAATATGTTCGTGTCCAGGATTTTATACTAACATGTCTACGTTGCAGATGGCTAACAACAACGGTAATAGGTTCGATGAAGAGAACCCGATGCCTTCCATCCTCTCTGCGGTACCATCCGTAACCACCACCAACCCCGACAAGGAAATGATCCTCAAAGCTGACTACCTCAAGATCCAACCAAACAACCATGCCTTAGGCTACTCAATGAGGTGTGATCACCGGATCATCCTCGATATCCTGAAAGGCCATCCCCTAAACACCGTGTTGATCCTTTCTATCATTAATTTGATGATAATCCATTTTACCTATCGAAGTATTATGTTTCTATCTATTCAGTTTGAGTGATCATAACTAAGTTTGTTCAGTGATTGCTGAACATGTATTGTAACTCTACAACGACAGTTATACTTCAAGAAAACAAAACTCACACCCAAGAACCTCCAGCAAATGTCGAAGACTGAAACTGATTAGTGACTAGTGCGTTCGTGATCTAAAGCGGTATTCAGTGATTACAACCTGGTCAACATATGTGTAAAGACTGCATAAGCCTCAGTAAATGCTGAAGAGACCTCCAGCGTCATTCTAGCATTCAGCGATCAAATGAAGCTTTCCATGCACAATTGTTTTTGTCTTGTCCTTCCACACACAAAGGACAAACCAATACCTTCTCTAGAGCATAGTACATCACGGAGCCGATTAGTTGACTCTAGTGCTCACCAACTCTATGAAAGGATGTCTGCTCATGAATAGACAAAAGTAATATTCACTATAGCAAAGGATAAGTTTTCCTCTAAAAGCTTGATGCATGTTCTACCTCTTCTGAATTGCATTTAATGCAATGGGTATAAATAGATGAGTCTCTCTCCACTCAGATATCATATGATACAAACATATTTGAATTCCTTTCTCTAATTCTAAGAAGCATACCCAAGAAGAACACACTTCTAGCATTATTTCTTTTGGCAAATCTTTTATATTTGCTAAGTGTATCTGTGTGTATTTCTAGATTTTTTAGATAGGTCTTTCCTTACCTTGTCTATTCCGCAAATAATCTTGAAAATTTTGTATTGATCCTTTCTTATCAATATATATTTTTAAAAGTGAAAGTTACTGTGTTTGTATTCATCCTCCCTTCTTCAAACTAATTACCTCTAAACTCTTGTAGATCGGACTGGGAACAACACACCGCCCTAACCATAAATGCACCCACCCCTATGATCTACCTTCAACAATTATGGAAGACCCTAAAGTATCATCCTGAAGCAGAACACCACCATTTCACTGCCAACATTGACCATTTTCAAACGACGCTAAGGCAATTGAGACACATCTTAGGACTTCCAGACAAGGACTTGCGATCGGGGAAAGAGGACTTCGATGAATTCACCTCGGATCAGCAAATCTACACCAATCTATGTACCCTGTGCTACTCGAAAAACATCACTGTAGCAGGCTAGTTCAAGAGGGCGTTCCTTCCACCATTGTGGTATACGTTCTTCAGCATTATCAACCGCTGCATGACTTCCAAGCACACGGGCATGAACTGATGCAGTATTTCTGTCTTGCAAATGTTCCATGGGATGGCCTTCAACATGCACTATGATTATGCCATCCTAATTTGGAATGAACTTGTCGAGGTGGTGCATGACAAGCCCAACAACAAAGCAGAAAGTTCGTACTGTTTTAGAGATTCCTACAGATGATCATCAAAATTCTAATATGGTTGAACAGTGAGACCTCGAGACGCACAAATGAAGAAGACGGACATGAGTTTGTCATGCATTCTATGAAGCTGCATGAACGTGCATTCGACCAGGTACTTCATATTTCTATCGATCTCCTGGCTTATGCAGACCAGAGTGCACCGTACGTGATAGCTTATCGAGAGGCCCACAGTCTAATGGTCCAGCCAGAACCGACTGGATCTCCCCAAGGACCATCTCCTAAGGTAGATGAAGAGGTAGGTCTAGGTAGTTGTTAGGACTGAGAAATCAGTATTAATTATATTCGTCTTGAAAGTTTATAAATCGTTTATAATTGTAAAAGTCAGCGTGTTTGACTTTTCTTTAGAGGTTTGACTTTGACTTGTCTTTGTAGTTTGACCATATAAATAGTGGTTAATCTTTGTAATTAGTTGTAGAGGAGCTTCATTGTAATACGTACATACATAATAGAGGTTTGACCAGAGCTTACAAGTTTGACTTTTCCTCTCAACTCTCATATTGTGTTCTTACATGATAAATCCAAATCTGCCATGATTGTTATGAAGATATGAAGATTGATCAGTGAAATTAGACCTCACAGTAGTGAACAAGAAGAAAACAACCGGGGGGGACGTAGACGGGGGTGCCACTGGTTCTGTTGCAGACTCTTCTAATGGTGAAGATGATTCATCGATGAAGGAGAGCCAATTGTTGTTGAATCCTCATCCTCAGAGGATTCTGACTCCTCGGACGACGACGAAATGCCTGATAGCGTTGAACGCCTACCAACTAACATCGGTGCAATACCAGAGATCATGGAGTCTGGCACGAAAGAAGAATTGATCCATGATATTGTTGTCATGGATCTTGAACTAATTGTTTCAACAGCAGTCGGTGATATAAGGATGGATGAGGGTGGCATTGAAAATGACGAGAGAGTTAGTGATAGGGCGGAGCGTCAGATACAGACAAAATATCATCAGGACCGTTCCCTAACTACCATAAGCCTGGTACAACATCTACTATCAGGTCTCATCCGTTGGGATCCGGTATTGAACAAGCCATAGTGGACCCAGCTACGCAAATACACACCCCTCCCATCCACTCTAGGACCTCTCAACAGGTGCTAGTTTCATCAAATCGCGAGGATGAACCAAATCTGCTATCCATCTCTCACTCGAAGAGTGTGGATATTGAAATAAGTAGACCGTTGCCCCAGTCTACGACATTGTTTGTGTGCACATTGAGTCTAGCACCTGATACAGTTATTAAGACACATACGATTGGAGCAATTGTTGTTCAACCAGCAATTCTTCGTGAACATATCGGACCATCCAGAGTGGTATCTTTTGCAAATACTTCATGAGGATAGGATGGGAATCCTACCAGTGACACATCATTGCCAACACTAAATATAGGTCACAGAGTTGATTCATCTGTCGTGTCAACTGGAAGGCTCAGTGCCCCTGGTGTTACATTACCCGAAACAACAACGCAAGTGCTAGAAGGTGCTCTAGATGTCGTCTAAGACTCCATGTACAACCAGGTGGATGAACTAAAGCGACTACTAAAGGGAAAATCGATCATGGAGCACGTGAGTCCAACTTCACCACCATGGAGACCGCCTACTCCTAAGCCTAGATAACCAGCTGAGTGCTCAACTAAAGAGCTGAAATCTCTCTTATACGCTAAGTTGTTATACGAGGCAGATGAGGGAGGATAGGTGGAAGCTGATCTCATTGGCATGCTCAGGGCACAAACCTAGCCTGAGTATGCCTTGAGACCGAAGTTCCACGTATTTCAAGACGAGGTTTGAGGCAGTTACCAAGGTCTCACTACAAAAGCTGAATGACGTGAGAGACACCATCAGATCATGTTTTCACACCTTGTCCAAGAGGATTCAGATCCTCGAAGACACATACAAGAGTCAGGTAGGTGGGTCCAAAAGAATACATGATGATAGGGATGATGACCCCGATCACCATGAGGGGGAGAAACGACAAAGAACCACCTTCCTGACAAATCCAAAAACTGAGTCCTAGTGCAGAACCGTCTCAACAACAACAGGATCAAGGGCAGTGTCAACAATCCGTCGAGGTGGAACTAGAGCCAATGGTTGAAAAGTTGGCAGCTACTAAAGATCAAAGTGCTCAAAAGTTTACTGTTGTTGCTGAGATCCCATGCACAATTATCAACATTGAATCCGATGAAGAAGGGCCTTAGCCTCAGCAAATCAATAAGGAGATAGACAACTTCTTTATGTTCTCTGACGACGAGATGCTCAGAGAAGGGGATTTCGACTACATCAACGATCTTAATAGTGTCTTACCAGATTCACCTCCAAGATTTATGTCGATTCCCCAACCTCCAATGAGTCAGAGAACTGCAGGCCCGAATACTCCTGTTGCATCACATGTAGAGAGGTGGAAGAGAACGAGAATCAGAGTTCCATTCCTTAAAGATACAGAGATCAAAGTCTTCGTAAAAATAATTGTGAAATTAAATCTGGTTCGAGTTCTGCAAATCAGTCACCTCAACAGCTTACAGGTCATCGAGTACATGCACATGCTTAAGTCGAAGGCTCAACCACTCAAGATGATCAAATCAAGACATAAGATTGTGGGGATTAAGAACATCTACACCGACAGACTCGTGAACGTCCGTTTCCCAGTCTTCACCATGATCAGAACTGACGACAAGGAATGGAAGTTCATAGAAGCTGACTTCAGGCATTTATCTTTTGAAGACTTCGAGACGATGTACCTGGACATTCTCAAGTGGACTATCAGAACGGAAGATGTGTAGATAGATCTAGAAGCTATCAAGCACTTCATGCTCCATTAGATAATGCTTGGGTACGTATCGGACTTGTAGTTGGGCATTGAAAGCAATCGACTAAAGATAAACCTGTTGAAGCCGAAGCAGAGTCTGGAAGACATAGAGTCCCTGCTCTTATTCATGTTAATAAAGCAGCCCAAGTTTAGCATCGTGTACTCCAACAACATTGAAGAAAAGAAGTTCATGTTACTCAATGAGCTACCAACCTACTCTGATGGAACCCTAAAGATAATCAAATTGAAGTTGTCAAACATGATGCTGAATGTTTTGGACCTGATTGACAAGAAGCTGGAGTATCGAAGAATAATGCGCAGATTTGAAGTATATTTTGGCCACCACCCGAGAAGAAGAATATTTGTCTGAAGCGGCTTTATTACAAAACGAGGAGATTATTAGGTTTATATTTTGTTTGTAATAAAGTAGAGGGACCATTTTTTTAAATACCTTCAAGGTATATATATATATATATATATATATATATATATATAGGTCCCTAGTCTCTAGAGTAGGTCAACTCATTATTTGTATTATTAGTTTATTACTGAGAAGCAGGTGCCAAAGGCAAACACAGTATTTTGTATTCCACGTTTTGAATCAATAGAAGCCGATCGATTTGTTATTTCCATTGTGTTAAACTTATGTCATTGTTTCTTATAATCATCTAGGTAAACAACAATTGTAATGTCAATAGGCCTAACTACTAATACGCACCCAGTGGTACTACAGAACTGGTTTGCATGTATTATAATAGTAGAAAATGGTGCAACATGACTCTTTACTGGTTCTGTTTTGGTCATTTTTTCTAGCTCTTTTTGGGTGTTTTCCAGTAGGTTCTTTCCACTCCTCAATGTCACAACAATAACATGCTCTTATTTAACCTTATGAGGGGTCTCTGTATCACTGAATAGAAAACCTATAGGTCTTTGTCTCATTTCCAAAGCTATTTGTCCAACCTGTTTTTCAAGGTTTTTGATTGAAGCCTAAGTTTGGTTGTGAACCCTTTCATCATTGCTTCCAAGGAAGTAGATGAATCAACAGGTTGATGTGTTGCATTTTGGAAAGAGGGTTGATGACTTTGTAGTTGAAAATGGTTTGTTGGTTGAAACTTGGCTGGGTAGGGTGTTGTTGGTAAAAATTGGGTTGGTGATTGTAGGAATCACTTGATGTTGTTGTTGGAAACCAACAGGTTCATTCAAGGTTGGAGCATTCTAGAAAAAATTTGGGTCTTGTTGCCACCATGCATTATAAGCTAGAGAATCAGAACAACCCCTATTTTGATTTTCAAAAAACTAACCGACTCTGGGTTAGATGCACATTGATCAAATGGATGACCTCCTTCACATAATACACATGCTATACAATTAACAGTAGGATACGATGTTGCAGCAACAGTTCGTACATCTAGGCTAACATTCATATTCTTAATCTTGTCAGTTACAGATACAAGTTGTGTTGTAAGTGCATTATATACATTTGTTTCATGCATCTTAACTGTATTATTCTGTATTAATGCATGTGGATCAACCCAATATCCATTATTAGTTGAAATTTTCTCAAGTATGTCATACCCATCATTATAAGTACAAGTTGTGAAAGCTTCTCCTACAGTAGCATCAAGCATTTGCTTAACAACAGTTGTTCAACCATTGTAAAACGTCTCTAGCTAGATACAGTAAAGAATGCCATGGTAAGGGCATTTTTTCAACAACTCTTTGTACCTTTCCCAAGCATCAGTTGTTTCTTCATTATCCATTTATCCAAACAAACATATTTCTTTTATCGATTAATTCAACTTGTAACAGAAATTAGAAAGCTTTTGAGAATCGAAAGTAAACAAAAAGGAGATGAAGTTTGGAATACTAGAACTTGGATTAAACTTGCAAACTAGAACAAGTTAGCAAATTAACTTCAACAATTTCAGTTCTTGTTAAGCAAGAAAGCCGAAAGCTAGAAAGCAAAAATAATTGAAAATTAAATTAAACCTAAAGGTCAATTGTTATGTTTGTAAGCTAGTAACAACTCATAATTATAATAAGGACAATATTTATGAAAGAAGATAGGTCATTAGTATCAAAGAGAAGCTTAAACTATAAGCTAGCCCATAACCTATGTTCAAAATATGCAACTAAATTCGTAAGCCCAAAGTTTCGGCCCAAAAGTAAGGATGTGACCCACTACCCACTCCTACAGGACTGTTACAGCACCACTTCAGCAAAATAATCCTGTAGGACTGCTACAAGATTGACTAGAAACTTCAAAAATCTGCATAATTGAAAAAATAACATAAGATTATGACATAATATTATTAATTTATATAAAAGTAAGAAATTACATAAAATGACTCAATTTAGACACTAATGGACAAATAAAACAAAGAAAAATGATGTAATAGGGTTAATAAATTAACACCTATCATACATACATGCAGGCTCACACACCTGCACACACACATACACACACATATACATAGTGAGGTTCAAAAGAAAATGACATCTATTAACCATTAGATTAATTGATTCAGCGGATATGATTAAATGAATGTTTATAACAATATTTTTTAAATTAAAAAACTAAAAAACCCTCATCCCCTTATTTTTTTATTCAAAATAGAGGAAATATAAACAAAAATCAAGAGAAATAAATTACACAAAAAACAATCATATTTTTCTCATTATTTGACAACCATATTGATATATTTTTTTATCAATTTCGTTCTCTATCAGATCTTTTACAAGAGCAATTTGGATTGGCTTTGAATTAAAGGGTGATATAAAGATGGTCTTCCTCTTTAGGCAACATATCCATAGGTGAGGAGGGGGTGTGAGTTTTGTTGCATTTGCCGTATATAAATATTATATACTTAAAAAAAACATATACATAGTTAGCGCATTCATGCTAATTAGCTGTTCCAGCTCCACTCTCAAATATCTTAAAAGATTTTTCTTTAAGATAACTTTTTTTATTTTCTGCAAACATCAGAATTTTTGGCCGAAGCCGCTGGAAATAATAAACCTTGTTATGAGCTATCACATGTTTCGTGATTTTCCAGTTTTTCATTTATTCTGTGTTGAGAGAGAGAGAGAGAGAGAGTCAAGTTTAGGAGAAAACGATTAATAATTGAAAACTGAAAAATCATGAAAAAAACAGATGAAAAATATCAAATACGGTGTAATTGATTTTGTGCAATTTTTGTTTTTATTTCGTTTCTTTTTCAAATAAAAAATAAGGATAGTGAGTTTTTTTTTTAATTTAAAATTATTATCATAAACGTTCATTTAAACACATCTGCTGAATCAATTAGTCTAACGGTTGATGTGGGTGGTTTTTTTTTTTGAACGATTGAAACGTGTACACTTGTGTGTACATAAGTAATATATATTTTTTGAAAGAAAATATATAATACATTTAAATTAAACTTAAAGTATAATAATTAATTAATTTAATAAACTTAAAATATAAAAAAGATAATTTATTATTTTTTAGATTTATTTATGGATTTGGTCCATGTGCTTTGTGTTGTTTAATGAAATTGGTCATTTGAGTAAAAACAAAAAAAGAGAAAATGACGAAAATACCGTCAAAATTAACGGAGGAATTGGATGATTGTTAGAGAAAGTGACCAATTCGTTACAAAATGACATATACAACGAATCATAATATGTAATAAATCAAAGTTAGAGACCATTTTACAAATCAGTAATTAACTCTAAATAATATTATCAAACCATTTATAACATTAATTGCTCACAATATTTTATGTTTTTTTTGCCTCAAAGTTGGGAGTAAGAGGTTGGAGATGAATAATTTAGTCAAATCGGTTAAATTGGATTCTCGATAAACATTAGGGAAATTAATGAAAATAGCTACTTTAATCGTTTGATTATATATCTTTATTATTTCTCTTTAAAAATAACAAAAATAGTCATAGGTTCGTAATTGATAGGTCTATAATTTGCAAAGGGGTCAAAGTGTAAAATTTTAAGTTTATAAACGAAGTACATAATTGCAGGGATCAATATGTAAATTTGAAAAACACACCCGCAATTACATAGACATATTTTTTGCGTACCGATAACTAATTTACATATTTGGTCCCTCAAATGAAGAGTGCCCCGCCGCACCTACTCCTTAAAAAAAACGAGACTTCACTAAATAAGAAAAACCCCTCCTATCTTATTAGTGAAGCCCTAACGCACACACTGCAATCAAACTCAAATGTTACCTTGATCATTACGACAACCTTATTAATAGAAAGGGTCAAAAATGTGCTTGTAGACCTGATCAAAAAACTTTTTTTACGCTCAAACATCTTTAACACCTTGCGAACTTATAACTATTTTTATTATTTCAAAAGAGAAATAACTAAAAAGTGAAAAAATAGCTATTTTGATTAATCAATCAATATATATATATATATATATATATATATATATATTAAAGACGAAACCATGAGTGTTTGAGGTGGTCTCTCCTAAAGCCTAGAACCCCATTTTTCTTTTTTCCCCTTCATTCTCTCAATATCCACGACTATATTTTATTTTGTCAATTTATGTTTTTTTGTTAAATGTTTGCATTCAACTCCAAACCATTCATCTCTTTCTATATTAATTCTAATGGCATAACCCAAAACCATTCATCTTTTCCCATCAATCATTTATATATATATATATATATATATATAACAACTATTTATTCATCTTCATCTCTCACACCCTCTCAAATTCTATCTCTATCATATATATCTCTAAATTTATTTATTTTCTCTTTGGTTTTTCTTCTATTTTACTATTGATAATCTTCATAGTTTTTTATTCACTTTTCCCATAATTTTATGTATGTTTGTATCGTTATTTAGATTGCATTATAGTTTTTATGCATTATGTCATGAAGATTTAAAGAAGTCTTCAAGTTCAATATTTGATTTTTTGGTTGCAATATGAAACACCCCAAGCCATACATTGCATGTAACACATATTTCATACAAAAGAAATACATGATATCATTCCATTAAGGTCCCTTAGTACAAGAATCTATTATGACCAAATACAAGGTCTAAAAATTCAAATACATTACTTGTACTAAATAATCAAAAATGTACATCAAAACATATCTTCAAGCAAAAACGCATATAGGAAAATATTAAATTTTCTCCTTTCCCTTACTGTTCGTACCTCCTGCAACACATAGTTAAAATCACCAAACGAGGGTTAGACAGAAAGGTCTAGTGAGATGCCCTATTATTGTTATTGCAGGATGAAAATCACCAAAATATTTATGGAAAACAACATTTCATATATATAACAAATATATGAATAAATAAAAACATAATACCAGATATTTTCCACATTTCAAGCAAAGCTTTCAGCTATATAAATCTCATACCTCAGAACCAATCAGGTTTCACATAATGCCACTTTTAAACCTTTTCAAATCAAAACAAGGTTTAAATAAAGTTTCAGGCCAAACATGATGTTTTCTCCTCAATAACATCCAGACTATGATTTCCAATAAAAACCTTGATCTTAAATCTTTAAATCACAAAGAAATAAAGATTCCAGAACACGGTAATCTTAAAGAATTTAATAGAAAGAGTTATATCATACGATCACACATACAAATGTCACCCTTATATCCAAATGTACACCTCCCCTTGATATGTCACCCTTATCCCTTGGTACACCTCTCCTTGATATGTCACCCTTATCCCATGGTACACCACTCCTTGATATGCCACCCTTATTTCCTCATCAAAATATTTCACAAAACAATTCCAAATAGACCACAGTCATTGAAATTATTATCAATACAAAATCATTTATTTCAAAACTTCTTTTTTATGATAAAATAACATTTCTTATCAAAAACACAAGGCATCACTTCAAATCCGGTCACTTGATTTAGCCGGACTTCATCTCCGGTCAACAATCCGGACAACACACCGCATAAAGCTTGACCGATTAATACTTAGAATCAAAATCAACAACTTTGTCCAGATAACAAGTCCGGACAATACCCCGCTCACAACTTAATCGATTTAAAACAATTCCGCCACCAAATGGTCGTATTCCTACTTCTCAGTTCAAAAAGATAACTTTTCTTACCAATCATAACCCGGTCGACATTTGATCGGTTTAAAACAATCCGGACAATACATCGTCCAACCTTTGACTGATTTAAAATAATCCAGACAATCGTCCAACTTTTGACTGATTTAAAACAATCCGGACAATACATCGTCCAACCTTTGACCGATTTAAAACAATC
>NC_037540.1:27852187-27854174 GCF_001531365.2 Cynara cardunculus var. scolymus | reverse complement strand
AATACATCGTCCAACCTTTGACCGATTTAAAACAATCTGGACAAGCTTTGTCCAGACAAAATCCTTAAGCAAAATCCTTTGATTTCATTCAAATAATAAACAAGATTCAGATAAAACCAGTAAAAGTTTTATGCAAAAAGAGTTTAGAAATTACTCACATTAACAAGCTTTTGAAATCAAACACTTGAAATCAACTTGAATCTCCAGACGAGAAATAATCTGGTCAACCTCTCTTTTTAAATCGCACAACAAGGAACTCAAAAGCAAGAAGAGAAAAAATAGAGGCTCAGCCTCCCTTTTATACTTTCCAAAACAGGAAAGGCGGCTAACACAGCCCCTTTTTCTCACAAAAACTCTCATGCATGCATACATACACCATGTATATATATATATATATATAATATATATACCATGCATACATATAAATATATAACATATGCATTTCATATTATGCACATTTTCACATCCCAGCATGATCAAACGTAACAATTTATCATGCTATCACGTAATTATTTAAATCAGATAATCACATATTATTTACCTTGGGTGATAACCAGGATCAAGTTATCATATTATCCACCCCTTAAAAGAATTCCGGGACGGAATTCCTTTAATCAAAAAGCCATGGGTATTCTGATTTCATCTTTGATTCCAATTCACATGTTGCTTCTGGCCCTTTGTGAAACTTCCACCGTATCTTCACCAGACTTATTTCTTTATTTCTCAACAACCTGATCTTTCGGTCAATAACAGCTTCCGGTGTTTCTACAAAATTCAACTTACTGTCTAATTGAATCTCTGGCAACGGTATAGCTAGATTCGGATCAGCTAAACATTTCCGCAGATTCGACACATGAAAAGTGTTGTGAATCAGACTCAGCTCTTCTGGCAGCTCTAACTGATATGCTACTGGCCCAATTCGCTTACATATTCTGAACGACCCCACATACCTTGGACTGAGCTTTCCTTTCTTCCCAAATCTGATAACACCTTTCCATGGCGAAACTTTTAACATTACAAAATCACCTATATTAAACTCAATTGGCTTTCGACGATTATCTGCATAACTTTTTTGGCGATCTTGTGCTGTTTTGATTCTTTCACGGATCTGTTCGATCTTTTCAGAAGTTTCTTGGACAATTTCAGGACCTGTCAACTGTTTTTCACCCACTTCATTCCAACATAACGGCGTTCGACATTTACGTCCATACAACACTTCATATGGTGCCGCTTGGATACTGGAATGATAACTATTGTTATACGCAAACTCTATTAATGGCAAGTGATCTTCCCACGATCCCCCGAAATCAATAATACAACTTCTTAACATATCTTCGAGAGTCTAAATAGTTCTTTCACTCTGCCTATCAGTTTGCGGATGATAAGCTGTACTTAATAGGATTTCAGACCCCAAAGCTTTCTGTAATCCTTCCCAGAACTTTGAAGTAAACCGACTATCTCTATCAGAGATAATAGACAAGGGAACACCGTGTCTGGTAATAATTTCTTTGATGTAAATCTGCGCTAGTTTTTCTAAAGAGTATTTCTCTCTTATTGGTAGAAAATGTGCAGATTTAGATAAACGATCAACAGTTACCCAAATCGCTTCATACCCCCTTGGAGTTCGAGGTAATTTCATAACAAAATCCATGGTAATGTGATCCCATTTCCATACAAGTATTTCTAAGGATTGAAGACTTTCGTACGGCTTCTGATGTTCAATCTTGACCTGTAAACACGTCAGACACTGTTCCACATACCGAGCTATATCTCTTTTCAATCCTGGCYACCAATAAAAAGGTTTTAAATCTCGATACATCTTATTGGTGCCTGGATGGATAGAGTATCGGGATTTATGACTTTCATTTAATATCATACTTCGGATATCTCCAAAATATGGTACCCAAATTCGCCCTTGAAAACACATAATTCATTTGTCATTTGGTTCCAAGGTTGAAATCATCTTACCCAATCTTTCTAATTTGAT
>NC_037540.1:27848012-27849832 GCF_001531365.2 Cynara cardunculus var. scolymus | reverse complement strand
TATTAGCAGTATCAACTACTAATTTATCATCAAGTAGCACAGAATTCAGACATGCAGTTTGAGCAAACAATGGTGATACAAACGAAAATTTTGCACTAGAGTCAAATAACACCTTAGCACGTATTGAATTCAGGAGGAATATACTTGTTACTACATCCGGTGATGCTTCTGCCTCCTTCTTAGTCATCTGGAAGGATCGTCCACGCGCCCCTCCTTGCCCTCCTCTATTCACAGTAGGTCTTCCCCGTGTACCCGACGCGTTACTCCCCATTGTTAACTGTGGAGTTCTTAACAAGGGACAATTTGGTCGAATATGATCCGGAGAATTGCAATTAAAACACCTTCGGTTAGCTGGGCAATTTCTAGACAGATGACCTGCTTCGCCGCACTTATAACATTTCCTTGGGTCCATCTTACATTTACCCTGATGAATTTGTCGGCACTGTGAGCAGACTTTCTCACTGATCTTCTGCTCAGATCTTTTATCATATCTAACAGTTTTCGGCCCTCGAAAAGATGAAGGCTCCTCCCATTTTCTTTTCTCAACAACCTTTCCTTCTGATTGTCTATTCTTATTTCGTTCGGTCACCTCAGCTGCATCTATTGTTAATGGAAAGGTATTGAGGTTCATAGCAATAACAAACTCTCTAATTGAGGGTTTCAAACCCCAAATATACCTCTCTATCTTCCTGAATTCAGTTGAAACATAATGTTCGGCAAAACGAGAGTATTCAATGAATCTTTCGGTATACTCTCGAACTGTTCCATTTCCTTGATCTAGTTTCAAGAAATCTTCCTCCATTTGTCTCACTGCTGTTTTAGGACAGAATTGATTCTTAAATCTATCCACGAATTCTACCCAAGACAGAGTTTGTAAAATATCTATTTTGGTAGATGATTCAACTTTCCACCAGAATAAAGCATTTGACTTTAATACAGAAACATCAAATCGAACTTTATCTGTTTCCGGACAACGAATGATGTTGAACACAGATTCCATCTTCTTAATCCAGCACATAGCTTTTACTGGATCTCTCTCCCCAGAAAAGGTTGGTGGTTTACATGCCAAAAACATCTTAATATCTCATTCTTTGATGTGGGTGACTGAAGTAGAGGGATGAACTTCCACTCTTTCCGTTTCTACCCTAGCCGATATTCCCATAATAGATGTCAGAGTTTCTCGCAACTTTCCCATTTCTTCTGCCAACATATCCCTGGTTATATATTCAGGATGTGGTACCGATCTTTCTTGAATATTCCCAGAGTGAGATTCTTCATGTTCAGAATGTATTCCAGTCTGACCCCTTCCCTGAGACTGACTTCTTCCTTTGCCTCGTCCTCTTACTCTTCCCCGACCTTTATTTTCAGATGTACTAGTCGGTAGATTTACGGGTGATTCTTCTCTTTCCTCAGATTCTGGACGAGCCACTCTTTCAGATCTTCTAGTTTGGCTAGACATCTGTAGAGTTTAGTGTTAATAATCACGTATTCACATTCCCAAATATAATGAAGAATTCAAGTTCAGATGTGTACCTGTAAATTCATAATTACACTGGCCAGATGTAATTAAAATTTAYYTTACACACTRTTCTTTTAACTCATCATATTTATTTTCAATGGTGCTAACTATGTCCGGGACCCTTAACATGCAATAAAATAGTTTAAGTCTAGGTATCATGCTGTTGAATACCTAAATCTCTTAAACTCAGGCTCTGATACCACTTTGAAACACCCCAAGCCATACATTGCATGTAACACATATTTCATACAAAAGAAATACATGATATCATTCCATTCAGGTCCCTTAGTACAAGAATCTA
>NC_037540.1:27831793-27846560 GCF_001531365.2 Cynara cardunculus var. scolymus | reverse complement strand
TAAATCCTTTGATTTCATTCAAATAAGAAACAAGATTCATATAAAACTAGTAAAAGTTTTATGCAAAAAGAGTTTAGAAATTACTCACCTTAACAAGCTTTTGAAATCAAACACTTGAAATCAACTTGAATCTCCAGACAAGAAATAATCCGGTCAACCTCTCTTTTTAAATCGCACAACAAGGAACTCAAAGGCAAGAAGAGAAAATATGGAGGCTCAGCCTCCCTTTTATACTTTCCAAAACAGGAAAGGCGGCTAACACAACCCCTTTTTCTCACAAAACTCTCATGCATGCATACATACACCATGTATATATATATATATATATATAAATATATATACCATGCATACATATAAATATATAACATATGCATTTCATATTATGCATATTTTCGCATCCCAACATGATCAAACGTAACAATTTATCATGCTATCACGTAATCATTTAAATCAGATAATCACATATTATTTACCTTGAGTGATAACCAGGATCAAGTTATCACACAATATAAGGTAATAATTTTATATTGATTTGTGTTCATGATTTTGATTGCATTATAATTTTATTTTTGTTTGTATCGTGATTATTGTTTGCATTATAACTCTTATATATTATATATATTAAAGAAG
Organism: Cynara cardunculus var. scolymus; assembly: GCF_001531365.2. Taxonomy (NCBI): domain Eukaryota; kingdom Viridiplantae; phylum Streptophyta; class Magnoliopsida; order Asterales; family Asteraceae; genus Cynara; species Cynara cardunculus. Next base: position 27,845,930 of record NC_037540.1, on the reverse strand, counting down.
AAATCATGAGTGTTTGAAGTGACCTCTCCTAAAGCCTAAAACCTCATTTTTCTTTTTTCTCTTTCATTCTCTCAATATCCACTACTATATTTTTTTTTTGTCAATTTACGTTTTTTTGTTAAATATTTGTATTGAACTCCAAACCATTCATCTCATTCTATATTGATTCAAATCACATAACTCCAGACCATTCATCTTTTCCAATCAATCAATCATTTATATATATATATATATATATATAAACAAMAACTATTTATTCATCTTCATCTCTCACACTCTCTCAAATTCTATCTCTATCTCATACATCTCTAAATTTATTTTCTTTTTCTTTGGTTTTTCTTCTATTTTACTATTGATAATCTTCATAGTTTTTTTTTCACTTCTTCCATTATTTTATGTATGTTTGTATCGTTATGTTATTCAGGTTGCATTATAGTTTTTATGCATTATGTCATGAAGATTTGAAGAAGTCTTCAAGTTCAATATTTGATTTTTTGGTGGCAGTATAAGGTAATAATTTTATATTGATTTATTTCATGATTTTGATTGCATTATAATTTTATTTATGTTTGTATCGTGATTTTTGTTTGCATTATAACTCTATGTATTAGGTGAAGATTTAAAATGTTCAAGTTCACTATGTAATTTTTACTTATGTTGAACGTTTTTTGGTTTGCAGGTTTTCGAGTTATTTAACGTTTATATATCAAGTCTTGAAAATTTGAAGTTTTCAAGTTTGGGTTGTGGGAATTTTTGATTATGATCTAAGGTAAGAATTTTATGCAAGTTTGTTTTTTGTTTTGTAATTCAGAGTGTATTAGAATGTTATGTATGTTTGTATCATGATTTTGATTGGATTATATTTTTAAGTATGTTCTTATCGTAAGTTTAGTTGTATTTTAATTTTATGTATGTTCAAGTTGTGATTTTGATTGCATTATAATTTTATCTATTGGGTTATAAAGATTTGAAGTCTTTAAGTTTGTTATGTGATTTTTTACATATTGTACGGTTGGTCCATTTATTATTGTGTTTGTAAAGTCAAGCTGTGTGCTGATGATGAAAAATGATACATATACATCATCTCTTTGAATGAGACATATCTTTATGTGGAGAATTTTTTATTCTTAAATTTGTGTCAGATTTCTTAATATTCCCGTCGTTATTATTACTCATTTTATTTAATTTTACAATCTTATTTAATTTTTTCGAATTATTTAAATATGATTTATTGATGATTCTATTAACAATTAATATATATTTGTATAGACTTTAGATCATTAATCAAGATACTCGGTTCCATACTAGTTTCCTTAAAAATTGTTACAGGATTTGGGTTGTCCAAACAGCATTAGGTTTTGATTTGGTCGCTACCCAAAAGCCAAAAGATTATGACTGGGGTGTGGGTTTTGCTGCGGCGGTGGTGTTCGGAGGAGGAGGAGGAGGAGGAGGAGGTGGTGACGGTGGTCGGACGATGTTGGGAGGATGGGCTTGACGGAAAGGGGCCTGTGCTGCTGAGATGATATTTTTACTTCATGTATACGATAAGATAAAATGATAAATGCATATATCCTTTTACGTCTCCTTTACAACAAGACGAAATCAATTATTCCAACCTAAAAAAGTTTCAAAAAACACTTTCCCCAGATTTCTGCCTCTTCATTTAACTTCTCAAAATCCCCCAAATTCTTGTTTCCTGATGCCCCTTTTTTCGAACAAACTCTTGTTTGTTCCTATCAATACTCTCCGATCGGTTTTCTTTAGTAACAGAAGCTATATACGACCCACGAAGAATTACAACCCAAACTTCAAAATTTTGGTTTCATCGATGACGACAACTCAAAGACCCAACGAAGAAGGCATTGCAAAGCGTTTATGGGTTAGGTTTAATAAAGAATCGATCCTTTCTCTCTACACTCCTTTTGTAGTTTCTTTGGCTTCTGGGAATCTCAAGCTTGATACTTTTCGTCAATATATCGCTCAAGATGTTCATTTTCTTAAATGCTTTGCCAAAGCGTAAGTAACTCCTCCTTTTTCTCTTTAGAAATTTTGTCTCGCCCATTTGGGTTTTAGTAATTTGGATTTATGTCTTCTTCTTTTAGATATGAATTAGCTGAGGAGTGTGCGGATGATGATGATGCTAAAGTTTCCATCACTGAGTTAAGACAGAGTGTTCTTGAAGAGCTTAACATGCATGGATCTTTTTGCCAAGTAAGATATTCTCTTTTGTTTTTTTAATTCTTCTTCCCAAGTGATTTCAGTTCAGTAGGGGTTTTGATTTATGACCATTATACTACAATTCTGTATGATGAGGTGCAACTATTGATTAGGAAGTGTTTTAAACTCCACATTTGAATGTTGAGAAACATCTTAAACCGATATAATGATAAGAAATAGCCAAAGACCCAACGATGATGGTGAAAAAGGTTGTGAATATCATTGAATGGAAAGCAAATAAGGAGCTGTTTGGTGTTTTTTTTTCCATTAAGTCATGTATGGATAAAGGATTAATCTGTTTATATAGATTGGGAAGGTTTTTTTTTTTTCATAGATGGAAGGATGGTGTTTTTTTAATTGGGAGGGGGGAGATTTGGAGAAATACTTGGTTTTATGCATAAAGTTCCCTTGTAAGCTTACTGAACAAGTCACTTTCCGTATCATTAAGCCACTACCAAACAATCATGTATAGCCGACAGAATAAGCTGTGAGTCCCATAAAGCTCATTAAGCCGTTAACAAACAGGCTTTATGTTTGGTGGCTCTTTTGCTAATAGAATAGCTCATTGATCAAACGTTCATTCACTATTTTTTGATTAGTTAATCATATGTGATGATAATGGTCTATGATTATTTACCCAATGGTTCTGTTATGGGGTGAAACTCAAGACTGAAATAAATTTGTTTAATTTAACGTGCTTGTAGTTGAACTTTGGGTTTGGTTGCCCATTTTTCCTTCAATCATCCTACCATCCTTTCTGTTTGGTGTCTTTTTGTTTCTCACTCTCATCATATGTCGGGAAGGAATGAAAGACAATCTTGGTTCTGGTTAACGAGATGGTCCATGTAAATTATATTTATTGGAAGGCTCTCTTTCACAGGAATCAAGCATTAACCAGTTAACCATGGTCGAGGTTTAGATTTTAGACACATCCATAATGGCAAGACTTGAGAATCCCACTTTCAGTTTTAATCACTTACAGGATGTTTACTAACGCAAACTGGGTAAGAGTGCATTGGGGTCAACACTGACCGAGTAAGAGCCCTCCTTTGCTTACCAGGTCAGTATGTGGTCAACATCATGGACCAATAAGAGGGGCTCGGTAAACAGCAACATTTCTGACCGGGTAGTAAGAGGCCGTAAGCAGGTAGTAAACAACCCCTCCTTAAACAGGTGAAAAGTATTCTATACTATAGTTGGTCATTTGCTTCAGTTGCTTCTTTGCTTGGTATTTGAGGGTACTAGTTGTGTACCCATCCGATGCAACATGATGCAAAGTTTTGTTGTAAACCAAGAATGAAATTAATGCAATTCCTCGTTAAAAAAGAAAATCCTAAATTTATGGAAATTATTTATAATCATATGTAATCTTAAACATCTGTACATAAATGGCTAATTATGCTAATATCACATTATTTATCATCCAGGAATGGGGTTTTGACGTGTCCAAAGAAACCTTCCCTAACTCTGCAACACTGAAGTACACCGACTTCTTGTTGGCAACTGCCTCTGGGAAGATTGAAGGTGTAAAAGGTCTTGCAAGTCTCGCCACACCTTTTGAAAAAACAAAAGTTGCGGTGTATACCATAGGGGCAATGGTCCCTTGCATGAGGCTTTATGCTTTTCTTGGTAACGAGCTCCAATCTTTGGTTGATAATAATGGAAATCATCACCCTTATAAGAAGTGGATCGATAATTATTCCTCGGACGCTTTTCAGGTTCGGATTTTTCTTGTGTACAATCGTCCTTTTTTCTCTGGTGTGGCACTTTATATGATTCAGTTCATTTAATTCCCTTCTTGCATAAAAAAGATCCAATGTTGCTCCCACTTTTGAGGTCACATCTAGCATTGTTTGATTATTTTAGTGTAACAAAATTCTTTTTTTTTTCTAATCAATGAAGCTAAGTTTCAAAATTTCCTATTTTGTATTTTGTACCAATTTTGACATGCAACTTGCTGATCTTGTAACATTTGATGACGTGGATATCCGTTTGCGAAAGGTTTACTGTAAAAGGACTTTAAACTTAGTATTCACTTCATCAAATGTTAAAACATCAATAGGTTACCGGTCAAAATGGGTACAAAATAGGAAAATTTGAAACGTTTATACATATTAAATTTTATTTTGTTACACTAGATAGGAACTAAGTTGTTACATTTTGATGCATTTTGCTCTTCTTTATGGGGTTAAATGAAATTAACAAAATAATTTGTTAGAACTTAGCGAGTTCATATGCATTATGCATTTTGATTGAAAGTATGATAGCTAGCATGTGTCCTTTCTTTGGGATAGAGAGATTAACAAAATCCATTGTTTTTTTCTTTCTTTCCCTAAAAAATTAGGCGGCAGCTCTTCAGATCGAGGACTTACTGGACAAATTAAGCGTCTCTTTGACAGGCGAAGAGCTTGATATCTTGCAAAAACTTTACCATCAAGCAATGAAACTTGAGCTGGAGTTTTTCTTGGCTCAACCTATTGATCAGCAGATTGTAGTTCCTTTATCAAAGGAGCAGAATCCTAGACAAAATCGTCTTATGATCTTCTCTGATTTCGATTTGACATGCACTGTAGTTGATTCGTGTGCCATTTTGGCCGAGATTGCTTTAGTTACCACACCAAAATTGGATCAAATCCAACCCGAAAATCAAAATCAAGTTGCCCAGATGCCTTCAGCCGACTATAGAAACATATGGGAAGCGTTATCGCGGCAGTACGCTGAAGAACATGAAAAGATCATGGAATGTATGTTGGGTGATCAGAAAGGTAAATCATCAAATCTCTTTGTTATACCCTGGATGCTTTGGATGTTGCTATTAGATACATATGCTAGGAGGAGAAAGGTCAGTAGTGGTAGTAGTTTAATAAAGATGTGCAGGGGCATTATAGGAGTTTTGAGTAGTCTGTCGTATAGGGGTATATAAGGAAAGCGCATTAGGGAGTCTGTTAAATAGAGGAGAGGTTAGGAGGTGGTGTCATTCTGTATTCTGTTTTGTGAATTGTACTGGTCGGGAAACCGATTTGTGAGAGTCCAGGCCTCTCGAAAGCCTGTGGAAACTGTAAAAGCCACAGATTAATACAAACAGCCGACTAATTCCATTCCAGTGTATAACACTCTTCTTAACTATGAACAATGCACAGAAGGTATATGATTTATTTTATTTTGTGCTGGGGAAAATTGCATGAAATACAACATACTTTATTCTGATTCCTATTTTATGTAAGGTACTTTCAGAAATATCCTTTTGGTACATCAGACATGATATCTCAAATATTTAGACCAAAGTACGTTACACATAATAGGAATCAGACCAATGTATGTTGCATTTTTTTGCATTCTCTGATGTAAATTAGGTACCTAAATGTTTGAGATGTCAAATTCAATGTACGAGAATGAAGGTTTTGAAAGTATGTTGCACAAAATAGGAATCTGACCGAAGTATGTCGCCTTTTCATGCAATTTTCCCTTCGTGTTGCACCATATGAAAAACTAATACTTTTGTGTTTGAAGTGGAGAAATTTAACTACAAGGGGCTGAGGAAAGCACTTGAACAACTATCGGACTTTGAGAAAAGGGCGAACATGAGAGTGATTGAATCTAATGTACTCAAGGGTTTGAATCTTGAAGATATTACACGTGCTGGTGAACGTCTTATTTTCCAAGATGGTTGCATGGATTTCTTTCGGTGCATCATGAAGGATGAACGTTTGAATGTGGACGTCCATGTCTTGTCCTATTGTTGGTGTGGTGATCTTATTAGGTCCGCTTTCTCATCAGGTACTTGAGTTTTTTATTTCATTTTGCGATCTGCATCCTTTCTGACTGTGGGCAAAGCAGCGGCTACCTTTATGAATCCATTACAGAAAATGCATGATATCCTAAATGATTAGGTTACAAGAGCCTTAAGTTAGACTACAGTCCAGTTTCTTTACTTTCGTTATTGCACCTGCTTATATTTATACGATTTTGCTTACTTGTAACTGGCTCTTCACAATTTATCTTACATGCATTTCTCTTTTTCACACACTTTTCAAAAGTCGGGTCTTTAGGGAAACAACCACTCTACTATTTGAGGTAATGCTCTGGTATGTGTACACCCCCCCCTCTCCAAAACCCACCTTTGGTTTTTAAATGATATTAACTATAAATACTTCAATTTTATTAGAAGTACATAATACTCTAGCAAAAGAGTCCACCTTATGTCTTCCCCAAAATGCTGTCTTCTATTTAGTGTAACCAAGACTTTTTTTCTCAATTGATAAACAAAAATTTTGTGCCCATTTTGATCGTTAACTTGCTGTCTTGTAATATTTTATGATGTGGATACCTGTAGGAATATGAAATGTTTATGGTGAATGGGACAATAAACTTTGCATCCATCTCATCAAGTATTACAATATCAACAGGTTATTGGTTAAAAATGGTACAAAACAGGAATTTTGGACATTGTCATGATCTAGGAAAAATTATTTGTTGCACTAAATAGGAATTAAGGCAAACTTTCGTTTAATTGTTGATTTATCATCATGGTAGAGTCTCATCAATTCCCTCCGCCACCCCAGGCACAACCGGCCGGGTCCCAATACACAGGCTTTAATCTGTATACCTTGTATTTTACAGATGATGTTTTTCATTATCTTTCTCTTTTCTTTTGTACACTTTGCACATGTGGAAACATTGTTTTACTCTTTGGGATAGAGGTCAAGTCTGCCAACATCCCACTCCACCAGTGATTGGATATATTGGGCTCATTTGATTTGGTGCAGTCTGTTAAATGAAATATTGAATTGAATTTACTATGCTAATCAGGGGGTATACACGATCTACATCTGCATTCAAACGAGTTCATCTATGAAGGCCTTATATCCACCGGCGAAATCACGAGAAACATGGAGTCCCCTATCGACAAACTTCAAGCTTTTATTGATATTTTGAAAGAACATGACCAATGGGATGGAAAGAATCTAACCGTCTACATTGGAGACTCGGTCGGTGACTTGCTTTGCCTGCTTGAAGCAGATATAGGTATCCTGATCGGCTCGAGCACAAGTCTAAGAAGAGTTGGGACCCATTTCGGTGTCTCCTTCGTGCCTTTATTCCCTGGTTTAGTGGTAAAGCAGCGAGAGCATGTCGAAGGAAAGTTTTTCAGTTGGAAGAGGGTATTCGGGATCGTATATACAGTTTCTAGTTGGGCGGAAATACATGCTTTCATCGTTGGTTCATGAAACCATGTTCATTTTTGTTAGGAGTTTCAAGATGAGCACAAAATGCAACAAAATTTGTACTAAAAATTTGTCGATCGATATATAATGACTTATTTTTTTATTTTTAATTTGGTACCCATTTTGGCCGATAATTTCTAGTAACTTTCGACGATGTTGATTTGAGGTTTGTCGTTCGCTTCGTCATATATCTATTGTAAATGGTTATTTACATTGTCGAATGCTTGTTACAAAGTCGAAAATAGGAAATTTTATTGTGTTGAATTAAATTAAACATTGCACCATATAAGAACTAACTATAATTTTGTGGTATTTTGCCTAATTTACGTTCTTTCTTCAATTTGTTGAAACAGGGTTTTTCTTCCCGGAATGTGTGTGCTGGTCTGTTCCAACCAGGTAAGTCGAATGAGTTTGTCACATGTTGTCTTTCAATTCGAATAAATTATGTTTCGAGTTCGCGTATCGGTCTCTGCACTTGTAGGTGGTTTTTTGGTATTACACGAGACGAAACATGATTGGACCGAACAAGTTGTATGGGTGGTTTTTGGCATCATGAAGACCGACATGACTGGGCTTGGACAAATTTTTTTGAATGTTGTTTAAGAATTTTATGTTTCATATTGTAATTATAAAATGATCTAAATCAACTAAATATTTAAATAATTTAATTTAAAAATACTTTTACACAATTTTCATTTATATAAATAAATACATACATATATATATATATATATATATACACACATACATACATATATATATATATATATATATAATATATATATATACACATGTACATGTAGGGTTGGGTTCAAGTGAGACCAGCCTGTTTTCGTGAGACCTGTGAGACCACATTTTTACATTTGGAACTTTACAGCAAAAATACTGTGAAGGTTTAAAAAAGTCGAACCTTCACAGCAAAAACACTGTGAAGGTTACCTTCACAACATTTTGTTGTGAAGTTTCAAGTGTAAAAAGCTGGTCTCACGGGTCTCACGAAAACAGGCTGGTCTCACGTGATCCCAAGTCTATACATGTATATATATACATGTACATACACATACACATACACAGTTAGTCCCAACCGGGTGTACAAGAGTTTTAGACGAACAATTTATAGAAGTGGGAGGGGGGATGAATACAAACACAGAAAACTTTCGTATTTAAAAATATATATTGATAGAGAAAGATTAATACATATTTTTCAGATTGTTTGCGGAAATAGAGAAGGTAAAGATAACCTATCTAAAACAATCTAAGTTTACACACGTATATACTTAGCAAAATAGAAAAGATTTGCTGAAAAGATAAAGATAGAAAGATGTTCTTCTTGGATAAGAATTTTAGAATTCATGAGAGAGATTCTAACTTGCTTGAAGATAAGCGTAAATGTTCTTTTGAGATGTGTGCGTATATGCGTGTGTTCTCTGCATAGAGAGAGCACTCATCTATTTATACTCATTGCATTAAATGCAAATCAGAAGGGTTTGAACACGCGTCAAGCTTTAGGAGGAAAGCTTGTCTTTTGTTATAATGAATAGTACAATTGTCTATTCATGAGCAAACATCATTTCGTGGAGTTGGTGGGCACTAGAGTCGACTAGTCGGCTCCATGCTGTACTGTACTCTAGAAATGGTATGAGTTTGTCCTTTGTGTGTGAAAGGACAAGATAAAAAAAATCTTGCAGAACACGCTTCATTTGATCGCTAAATGCTGGAATAACATTGAAGGTCTCTTCAACATTCGCTGAGGCTTGAGCAGTCTTCACACATATGTTGACCAAGTTGTAATCACTAAATACCGCTTCAGATCACGAACACGCCAATTACTATTCTTTAATTTCAGTCTTCGACTTTCACTGAAGGTTCTTTGGTGTGGGTTTTGTCTTCTTGAAATATTGTTGTCATTATAGGATTTACAATACATGTTTAAGTGATTACTGAACAGACTCAATGAAGATCGCTAAAACTGAAAGAACATAAACAATATACTTCGAAAGGTAGAAGGGATTATCATCAAATCAATGAGAGAGAGGATCAACAATCTCCCCCTATTTGATGATGACAAAACAAAATTGCATTAATGAATAATAGTAAGAAAAAGTTACATATAAAGTACATGTCCTTTTAACTATTTTTGGATCTTTTTCAGTGAACCAGTTTTACTTTATAAGTTTTCTTAAGTTACAAGTTTAAGAAAAAGTACAACAAGGGAAACTGAAATTGAAACTGAAAACATGTTCAGAGATTGTCAGTGACTGTAAGAGAATACTGGAACTCATAGACATGTGTCCCTATTACTCTTTTCAGGGATCTTTTTCAGTGATGCTGATGAAATACTTATATTTTAGGGAAAGAAAAAGCAACAAGCTTCCGTTCATAATTTGAATTATTACCCGATCTAATTAGACGTTAAAAAAATTCAAAGGAAAAATTACAAGTGTTTCAGTCAGTACATTTCTAGACTTACAAAATATAAGTTGTACAATGAAAGTAAAGACATAGATACAAAAGACATACAATGAAAGACAAGATTACAAGACAAATTCATAACTAATCTAGGTCGCTGAAGTCGATGTAGCCAGATACTTTTTCTCCAAGCTCCTTTCGACGTAGAAATTCTCTTCTGATCTTGCTGTCTATCATTTCACCATATAAATCATTGTCCAACCAATATCTTAGACAATCTAAGTGTTCTATGTGACAAAGATTTAGCTCAGACACTCTCTAGAAGCTGTGTTCGCCTTCATAGTCAAGGAAAATAAATCCTAACTCAGGCTTTAGGTGCACAGTGTTGGGTATGTAAGGACCCTTCGCTGGAAAGGAGAGGTTCAACATTGAGATGTATGGCTTCTTCGAATCCTTCAGAACTTCGTCTAAGGAGAACTTTGTTTCATGTTCATTCCTCAGGGTTGGTCCGTCATTAGGACTTGAAGGTCTTCTTCTTTCACTTTTATTTATTGATGGCTTTGTAGGTACAACGACGTATTTTGACATCTTCTTGATCAGCTCGCTGATGATGTCTTCAATAATCAACTTGTGCCTTGACTTTGAGCGCTGAATGGCTTGGCGGATTTCCAACCATTCACTGTAGCCATACTGACCTAGGTAGGAAGGATACTCCGTGACAGCATTAAGGTTGTCTCTGGTGATGAGCATTGAGACTAGAACTCCACCATCTTTCATCCGTCCATTGATTGTGACGTTTGAAATAGGGTGAGGACTGATTCTCTTGTTCAGAAGATCTTCGCTCCATTTTCTGTCTCTGTCGACTAGCTTCATCGCCTTTTCATGCTCAGCTTTTGCAATGGAAAGAAACTTAGCCTGGGCATTGACATCATTCACAATCTTTTTAGACTTTTTCTTCGGAAGAACTTGAGCAGCAAGAGACTTGACCAGCTTTATGCTGTCCTCAGTCTGTTGTTGTTGAAGATTGAGTTTTTCCTCAGCCTTGAGTGCCTTGAGTCTTTCAGCTTCATACAGGAAGTCAAACTCATCACAACTAGAGGTACGAAGAGGGATTTTTACTCTAATTTGGTCGAGTGACTCCTTCAGCTGAGACATCTGGTAGGTAAGAACGCTAGAGGTTGGGTTTTCAGAAACCCATTCCTCTAGCCGACCGCAGGTAGTAGAAGGGATAGAGTTGACAGAAAGAAGTAACGATAACAAACATGGAAGATTCAGTACTTAAAGGCTCAACAGGTTTGAAGAGTACCTTGAGATTTCCTTCTTCAACAACACCTTTGTTTTTTGATTTGGTGTTCTGGTTCTTCTCAGAAGTCTCCTTCTCTTTTTCTTTATCTTTCTCTTTCTCCCCCTGGGATGCAGAATCCCTGAGAGAGACTCCTTTCACAGCACTGGTGGGTTTCTGGTACTGAATGGTGAAGTCGTCATCATCGTCGTCGTCGTCGTCATCATCATCATCATCATCATCATCATCACCATCGAGATCATTTCCAGCATCAGGAAGGGTGGGAGAATCATCGTCTTCATTGTCATCATCTTTCTTATCACCAACATCAGCTGCAGAGGTGATAGGAAGGTCTTCGTCACGAGCTTCAGCATCAGCTCTGACGGTTTCATCCACGACCTCAGCTTTAAGAGCTTCATGGGAAGTTGGGTTTTCATCAACAACCTCAACTTCATTAGCTTTGGCTCTAGGAGCTTCAGTTTCAGTCGTTGGGATAGCAGCAGCAACATCTAACTTTGTCTCCCCCTCTTTGTCATCAACATGATAATCAAAGAAGTTATCAAGAGTTCTTGTTAAGATTTCCACGATCTCTTCAAGCTTTGTCAGCGCTCTGGCTTGAAAAAGACTGCACTCAAGAGTCTGATCCAGCTGGAGGAGATCCATGACGGTGTAGGAGCTGGTATCCAGTATCTGCTGCATCAGCTCACCATGCCTGGTAAGCTGGGCATTTGCTTCATCGTCCTTGCTGGTTAGAGCAGAGATGGCCTCAGTATTGGTGCATACGACTGCTTGCACCGAAGAAAGCTGTTCTTTGACCTCTTGAACTTCAGCTTTGACAGCTGAGAGGTCAGCAGAAACTTCATTCCTGAGAGGCATGCCTTTATGGACTTCATCCATTTTAATAAAGACAGTCTCCACCGTAGGGAGTAACAGCTTCACATCTTCAGCCATGTTGTATTCTACTTCCATGGCTGGCGTTCCTTCGTCACAAGGACCTAAAAAGGAAAATGTTTGAGCATAAGATAGCTCGGTTAGAAGAAATGAAGGGGTAGGATAGAGGAGTACTTGAGGGTTCATCAGCACCATCTGAAGGATTGATGTTGGTTCTCTCCAGGTTGCCTTCGAGAGGATAGGCGCCCATATACTGAGATGCGTCGAGAGGAGCAACCTCAGGTCCTGTGGTGGGTGCTTCATCATCAGGGAAGACAGTGTTGATGAGTCATAAGCATGTGTCAAGACCAAAGAAGGAGGATAAGAGAAAATGACCGAGACTGGTGGACGTAGGTGATTAGCAGTGGCTATGCTGATATTCAAGCCTTTAGTGATTTGGGTCACTGAGGCGGTTAGGATCGGAGCCACAGTTACGACAGTGATCTTAGAAATCACAAAAGAGATTGGAAGAGATGAAGCTAAAGGTGCCTCGGGGGTAAGACTAGTTTCAATAGCTGAAACCTTTTGAGAGGTAACAACCAGAGACGTGGGTATCCCCTTTTTGGTTTCTTGGCCCACGATAGAGAACCAATAGTGGGTTGAGAGGAGGGAGTTTGGAAGAAAGGGAGGTGGTGGTTGGGATAGACTTCAGGGGGTTTTCCTTAGTCTTGACCACCAGAGCAAGGAAAGAAGGAAATACAGTCCCAGTTGGAGAAGATGAAGAAAATGCTTGCACAATTGCAGAGAATGCAATGTCTTCATTTCTCAGCTTATGATCCAGAAATCTGGATCCAAGCTTACAGATAGGAAGGTTACCTTCTGTGGAGTACTTGTTGCCAAAGATCTTGACAAACACCATGGACAGAAACCTGGTGTCGGGTACTACCTTCTTCCTCTGGCGTTTGTTCAGCTTCAGCACGTGATCTTCGAAGATCACAACAACAAAGTTGATCGGGCGCTGGTGTATGACAGATATGCCAATGTTGAGCGTGACCCTAGAGGCTTGATCTTGGCCACCAGTCTTGCCTCCCATATATTGAATGAAATGGGAAAACAAGTACTGCCAAACTGCAGACATGTAGTTCTTCTCAATCTTCGATAGCGACTTTTGATTTTTTTTACGATTTTTTAGTTTATTTCTTTTAGGTTAGATTTTTCTTTAAAATTTCATCTTTTTAGTTTTGTTTTTGTGTGTGTGAATTTTATTTTTATTTTTTCATTTGTTTTGAATTTTTTTGTGTGTGTGTGTGTGTATTTTTTTTAATTCAATTTTCTATTGAATAAAATGGGTACTAATGTTTTAGATTTTTTACAGGTAAATGGCCGATCCCAGACATCAGTCTGACGAGGAATCTCGTGTTCCCTCGGTCAGATCTGAAAATGTACCACAAAATTTACCTGACCAACCAATAGCTTCTGAAACACTTTACCCACAGTTTTAATATCTAGATATAAAACCGAATAACCATCACTTCTCTTTCGATATGCCTGCCGAATACCCTATTATATCAGAAATTTTTAAAGACCACCCCATTTCATATTCTTTATCTGCCCATACACCAGTTCCTATGGTGTATCTTCAACAGTTTTGGGGAACCCTTACTATTGAAAAGGACGGAGATGCGTTATATCTTCAAGGAGAGGTCGATGAATACGTCAGTCGTCTGACATTAAGACGATTAAGAAGAATTATTCATCTTCCTACTCCTGGACCGACTGGGTTTGAAGATTTCGTCTCAGATGTTCAGTTATGCGTTGATATCAAAAGATTAGGATATTCTGCAACATTGGATAATCCTACACAATTCAAGAGACGATTTCTACCGTCGATATGGCATCTACTCTTCTCGATATTAAATCGATGCCTCACGTCAAAAACCCAAGGAATTGATACATGTAGCAGCACGTTCCTAAAATTCTTTCATGGCATAGTGTTTTCACGACACTATGACTATGCACTTGTAATCTGGAATGAATTGCTTGAGTTGGTCAATGCTAAACGATTCCCGTCCAAAGCCAGAAAGTTTGTGCCGTTTCAAAGATTTCTGCAACTCTTTATTAAAGCCATGATGGATGC
>NC_037540.1:27829840-27831468 GCF_001531365.2 Cynara cardunculus var. scolymus | reverse complement strand
TCCTTCTTCGGAAGCTACTGAATCAGATAAACGAGCAGATTCTGGTGATGATGATAATAATGATGATGATGATGCAACAAATGCGCAGCATATTGGAACATTTGCTGATGATATTGCTATGATATTCCCTGAATATGCAGCTCAACAACCTTGTCCCAGTCTAATATCTCTATCGTTTAATGTTGATGACTATGATCACATTCTTCGAGATATATCTACTGGAGGAGGAGATGAGGGAGTTGAAGTTGAAAAACAAGAGAGTTTGAGAGAAAGGGAAGCAAAAGAACATGGAGAGGGTGTGAGTGGAGCAGAAAAAGAAGTACAAGCTCCTTCAAAAACCGAAACAATTAGCCGGGCAACCACATCTACTACTGACATTCATGTGTTGAATGTTAGTATTGAAGCAGACATAGCTAGCCCAACTATGCATTTGCACAYYCCTCCTATCCACTCAATTGGTTCTCAACAACCAATTGTTTCAATTTCTCACGGGGATTTAGCACATACGCTAACTACTTCTCATTTGGAGAATGTAGTTATTRAAACAARTAGGCCGCTGCCCCAGCCTACGACTTCGATTCTGTGCACCTCGAGTCTAGAGCCGATACACTTAGGTACACAAGAGTCAGGAACATCTGTTGTTCCAAGTGCAGTTCTTAGTGAACTAGCCGGAACGACCGAAGTGATGTCATTTGACATTTCACGAAGACAGGTCGGAAGTCCTACCAATGCTAACWTTACGCCAACATTGAACGTAGGCACAACAGTTTACTCAACTGTTGTTTCAACTGGTAATCTAAGTGATCCAGGTGTGATTTTACCCGACTTTGTGTCACGGGAATATTTGGACGGCGCCTAAAGGCTGTTCAAGAGAACTTTGACGCACAAATCGCTAGCTTGAAGAGGTTGATAAAGGGAAAAGAGCATGTTGTAGAAGAGCCACCATCTGCGCCATCACCACCAYCTGTACCASAACCGTCAGTACCAGAACAATCGGTGGACGAGCTAAAATCACTTTTATATGCTAAATTGATGGCTTTTCAAAGCAAAGACGCGGTAGATGCAGATTTGGTCAGACTTCTCCGTCAACAGATTGATGCTAACCCTATGATTCAAGCCTCAGAGTTTTTGACTTTTCAGGATGTGATTAGTGCTAATTTCTCTAAAGTTAGTAACTTGATCACATCTAATACCCTCGATCTGAAACGTACAATGGATGCTCTTGTTGAAAGGGTGTCTATACTTGAAGAAACTTGCAAGTCTCAAGCCGAATCTCTTAAACGAAGACATGACGATCAGGATGATCCTGATAGTCATGAGGGGGAGAGGAAAAAGCAGAGATTGGTTGAGACATCTCTACAAGGTGCTAGTTTGGGCGAAGAGTCACTACCTTAGGACGTAAATGTTGAAAGTTCTGTCCTGGAAACAGTTCAGGAAAGAATAATTGAGGCTGTGATTATTGAAGATGAAGAACTGGAGGCAAGTCCAATGATCGAGCCAATGGTTGAAAAGCCGGCGGACTCCATGGTAGAAACAAGGTTGCTAATGGACTTGTCTGCCAACGTAGGGTTCAACAGTGCATTCTCTACTACTTTGGGTGGAGAGCGGGATTTTGGAGAAGACGTTGA
>NC_037540.1:27823361-27828591 GCF_001531365.2 Cynara cardunculus var. scolymus | reverse complement strand
AATATCTTCTTTCTACTTTGATGTTCATCACAATCTATGAAGATCATACCATGTTTGTATGAAATCTGGACTCATCAGAGTCCTTCGTTGGCCAGGCGTAGCCAATATCATCAAGGCAAGTAATGATGATTTCAGTAGAAGGATCACTAACGTTGGGACCCTTTGGGAAACAAAGGGCGTGCCTTAGCGTTGTAACGCCAAAGCTGACAGTCATGCGGTTAAAGGTGAAGGAGATTTTTCTCCACCTGTTGACCATTCTTTTCAGTGTCTTGAACAACTTCAGCAGTTATCCAAAACTGCTGAAGGACTTCCTTCACCATGACAGGTTCATGGGTGAGAGCATAGGAGATGGGAGAGTTCCTGAGGAAAGTAGCGGCTTCCTCATAATAGGACTTGTTCGCTGGGATGTCCAACAAAGCCACATGATTGTTTAGCTTGAAGGACACGTCGTCGACCATAAAGTTCACGTTCTTGGCAGACATTTTCTGTTGTAGGTAAGAAATAAGAAATAACATATTTGTTAGTAGTCCAAGATAAGTATGTGAGCTATTAAGTTTTAGAACAATAAAACCTCTTTTGAAAAATCCACAAAGAAAATATTAGGGTTTTTCAAGAAGAATAAGTGTTTTGAAACTTTAGATTATAACCAAGTAGGAGAATGTGTAATAATCTTTATGTTTGTAACTTAAGAGAATAATTTCTTAAATAAGTTTCATAAAAGAATAAGAACAGATCAAATAAAAAAGAAAGGATATCAACCTTTGAGACTTAGGTAGAAGTTCGACTATAGTATTTGAGAGTGTAAGGTAAAAATTAGAGAAGTCTCATATTTATAGGTAGGAGGAGAGAGAAATAGAATGAAGAGAGAGGAAAATATGACTATTGAAGTTGTGCAATGATGAAAAAGTAGCATGTTCTCATCCACGATTGGATGGAATTTTGAGGAGTCGCATGTGTCAGAACGGTACACGCGTCTCAAAACAAAATCGTATCGATAAAATAAAAATGTCATCATAAAATGTTTCATTTTCTATCTCTTTTAAAACAAAAAAGTTTTAATAAATTCAAGAGCCACTTTCTTAAGAATATGAAAGGGTTTTGAAAAAGTTCAGTGATAACAAGAATCACTGAATAAAAAGATCTTTTAAAACATTTGATCACTGAAGAAGAAACACTGAAAATGTTCATAGAAGGATATATTTCCATTAAAGATTCAGTGATAAGAGAAACATTGAAACTATCTTCTAAAAACTTTTGAATCACTGAATGATGAAAGGTTTAGTGATCATTTTGATTTTAAGATATTATAAGTATAGTAGAGAGATAGACTTACTTAAAATGTTCAGCGATAGAAAGAATCACTGAAACAAACTTTTAAAACGTTTTGATGACTGAAGAAGAAAAGATTCAGTGATAATTTTAAGTTTTAAAGAAGAAGAATAAGTATACATACCATAAGAAGAAAAGCTTCAATGATAGTTTTAAGTTTTAAAGAAGAAGAATAAGTATACATACCTTAGAGAGAAGAGATATATTTACTCAAGAGTTCAGTGATAGAATAAGAACACTGAATCATTTCACTTACTGATTAATGCATATAGCTGAAGAAAATTAATCCTCAGTGTTTAACATTCCAAATTCGTTGATCAAGATATTAAATCTTGTCTCATCAAGATACTTTGTGAAAAGGTCAGCGAGTTGGTAATCAGTGGGAATAAAGTGAAGTTCAATATTACCATTCATAACATGATCTCTGATAAAATGATATCGGATCTCAATATGTTTGGTCTTGGAGTAAATAACAGGATTGTTTGCAATCGCAATAGCACTAGTGCTATCACAATAGATAGGAATCTTTGAAAACTGAAGATCGTAGTCATTGAGCTGGTTTTTCATCAAAAGGATTTGGGCACAGCAGCTTCCAGCGGCAACGTATTCAGCTTCAACAGTTGATGTGGACATGGAGTTTTGCTTTTTACTCATTCAGTTCACCAACTTTCCACCTAGAAGCTGACAACATCCAATGGTGCTTTTCCTATCAATTTTGTGACCTGTAAAATCACTATCCGAGTAACCTATTAGGTCAAAACCTGAACCCTTAGGGTACTAGAGACCCAAGTTAGGAGTTCCCTTCAGGTATCTGAAAATACGTTTTACAGCAATCAGATGGGATTCCTTAGGTTCAGATTGATATCGTGCACATAGACAAGTAGAATACATGATATCTAGTCGACTAGATGTAAGATACAGCAGGGAGCCAATCATTCCCCAATAAACAGTTACATTTACAGGCTTTCCATTTGGATCCTTGTTGAGAGAAAGAGGAGGAGCCATTGGAGTTTTCATAGATGAGCTGTTAGAAAGATCAAACTTTTTCAGCATATCACGAACATACTTACTTTGGCTGATAAAGATACCTTTATCGGATTGCTTGATCTGGAGACCTAAAAAGTAGGTTAGTTATCCCATCATACTCATCTGATGTTATTTCTTCATGCGATCAGCGAACCGAAAACATAAAGAGGGATTAGTGGAACAAAAAAAATAATATCATCGACATAAATTTGGACTAGAATGATACGACCTTTAACTTTCCTAAGAAATAAGGTCTGGTCAATCTTTCCACGGATAAATTTCTCAGAGATGAGAAACGAGGAGAGGGTATCATACCAGGCATGGGGAGCCTGTTTTAACTCGTAAAGAGCTTTATCCAAACGATAGACATGGTTTGGATACTTAGGGTCAAGAAACCCTGGAGGTTGTTCAACATAAACTTCCTTTTGGAGTTTTCCATTTAGGAAAGCACTCTTTACATCCATTTGGTAGACTTTGAAGTCTCTATGGGAAGCAAAGGCTAGGAAGAGTCGAATAGCTTCGAGTCTAGCTACTGGTGCGAAGGTTTCGTCATAATCGATTCCTTCTTCTTGTCTATAACCCTCAGCAACAAGACTGTAACACCCCAATCTCCACACATTGCATATTACATAGAATTCATTCATAGAATATACATAGATTCCCACATAGGTCCAAAATTACAAGAGTCTGTGCTACAGGTTTACGCAATATAAATTGCATAACTTAAAAATTCCAAAATACATGCATTTGTAAGCTAGCATTGCTTTCCTCCAAAACACATCTAGATATGGTCTTCAACATTTAATCACATAAGGGAAGTAATCATATAATGCTTTTTCCCTTATTGATATTATAACTGGTATTACCTGCACACATATTTTAAAACATAAACTGAGGGTTAGACAAAAGTCTAGTGAGGTTCCCTTTTTCATGCTATGCAGGGTGAGATCACCAAAAACATTTATCAAAGAATCTCTCAATCATAATGAAGAATAATAAAAGAATCGCATCATGTTTAAGTCCATCGGGCCTCTTGTTCAAAATCCCATATTTAGAAAAATAATG
This sequence comes from Cynara cardunculus var. scolymus, assembly GCF_001531365.2. Classification (NCBI taxonomy): domain Eukaryota; kingdom Viridiplantae; phylum Streptophyta; class Magnoliopsida; order Asterales; family Asteraceae; genus Cynara; species Cynara cardunculus. The sequence continues at coordinate 27,825,171 of NC_037540.1, read as the reverse complement.
GTTTTCCAATCCATCGGCCTCTGGTTCCAAAGTGTCCAGCGGGCCTCTGGTTCCAAACCATACTTAGAATATTTTTCAATAATCATGACCAGAGCTCCTCTGGTCTTTCTACCAAAGCTTCTGGTTAGTCGACCAGAGCCTCTGGTTCCTCAACCAGAGCTTCTGGTTGTATTTATGAAAGCCAACCAGAGCCCCTCTGGTTTGTTTTATAGAAATTTCTAAGTATAAAGACTCTTTTGAAATATCATTTTAAAACTATAAATATAGCATTAAGCTTGTTACTAAAAAAATATAAAGCTTATTTTCAAACTAATAATTTATAAAAAATTTTGCATCATTTTTAAATCAACATCCAGAATCCTCTGGTTCTATTATGAGGGTCAATCAGTGCCCCTCTGTTTCCTTGCAAGGTAAAACCAGAGCTCCTCTGTTTCCTCATAATCAATGCTATTATCCAAAGCATATTACTCACAACCAACGGTCATGAACCATATTATCTCCAATCCCATAACATCATTACCATCATTTCTACTAAAGACAACATCTCTAAATCCTCAAATCACCAAGAAATGAGAACTTAAATTTGTTGTAACTTTAATAGATATCATAATAAGAGTTAGGCCACGCAGACAACGACCAACCTTATATCCTCCCAATAATCCCTTTTTATGATGTTCCACCCTTATATCCTTCCATTAATTCGTATGAAGTAGTTCATCCAATGACAGACCTCAGTCATATATGTCAGAGTGAACCTCTTCATAATTTCCCAAACCAATCATGGTTTCAACATAGGTTTATACTCAAAACCTGAGAATAATCCTACAAGTAAAGATAGAGCATCAGAGGCCCTATGGAAAACTGTAATCCTTGGAAATTCCTGTTTGGAAATGGGATCACATCACAATGGATTTTATTATGAAGTTACCCCGAACCCCAAGAGGGTATGATGCCATATGGGTAATACTGGATCACCTATCCAAATCTGCATACTTCCTACCGATAAAAGAAAGTTATTCATTAGAAAAGTTAGCTCAGATTTATATTAAGGAAATTATGACAAGACATGGGGTTCCACTATCTATCATCTCGGACAGAGATAGCAGATTTACATTGAAATTCTGGGAAAGTTTTCAAAAGGCATTAGGCTCCCAAATTCGATTCAGCACATCATATCATCCTCAAACAAACGGACAAAGTGAAAGAACAATTCAGACACTTGAAGATATGCTAAGAGCTTGCATCATAGATTTTAGAGGATCATGGGAAGATCATCTTCCACTAATAGAATTTGCATACAATAATAGCTATCATTCCAGCATCAAAGCGRCTCCATATGAAGTGTTGTATGGTCGGAAATGCCGAACCTCTGTATGTTGGAATGAGGTAGGTGAGAAACAACTAACAGGTCCTGAAATTGTGCAAGTAACTTCTGAAAAGATTGAATAGATTCGGGAAAGAATTAAATCAGCTCAAGATCGTCAGAAAAGTTAGGCAGATAAGCGCAGAAAATCAATTGAATTTTTCGTGAATGATTTAGTAATGTTGAAAGTCTCTCCCTGGAAAGGAGTTATGAGGTTTGGAAAGAAAGGTAAACTCAGTCCAAGATATATTGGTCCTTTCAGAATCTGTAAACGAGTTGGGCTAGTAGCTTACCAATTGGAATTACCAGAGGAACTTAGTCTGATTCACAATACTTTCCATGTGTCAAACCTAAGGAAATGCCTTGCTGATCCTAGTATGGCAATACCACTTTCAGAGATTAAGTTGGATGACAAACTGAATTTTGTGAAAACTCCAGAAGCTATAA
>NC_037540.1:27822042-27823261 GCF_001531365.2 Cynara cardunculus var. scolymus | reverse complement strand
TATATATATATATATCAAATTCTCAAAATATAAATTTTTAAACCGGAATATTACAACTTTCCCTCCTTAAAAGAATTCCGTCCCGGAATTCCTTTTAAGCAAAAAGATAGGGATACTTCATCTCCATCTCTGATTCTGATTCCCAGGTGGCGTCTGGTCCCTTGTGATAACGCCACTGAACTTTTACTAACCAACTTCTTTATTTCGTAATTTCTTCACCTTGTAGTCAGTAATCTGTTTAGGGGTTTCTTCAAAGCATAACTTTTCATTTACCTTAATTTCAGGTAACTGCACTGCTACATCCGGGTTTTTTAGACACTTCCTTAAATTTGACACATGAAACGTGTCATGGATCCCACTTAGCTCTAACGGAAGTTCTAGTTTGTAGGCCACTTCTCCAATCCTTTCAATAATAAGGAATGGTCCAATGTACCTTGGACTTAACTTTCCTCTCTTACCAAAACGTATTATTCCTTTCCATGGTGATACCTTTAACATCACTCTATCACCTACTTGAAACTCAATCGGCTTCCGACGTTTATCTGCATAACTTCTTTGTCTATCTTGTGCGGCCTTCATTCGCTCTTGAATTACTCCTATTTTATCTGCAGTTTGTTGAACCAACTCAGGCCCAGCTAACTGTTTTTCATCTATTTCGTTCCAACATAAAGGAGTTCGACATTTACGTCCATACAGAACCTCGAAAGGTGCTGCCTGAATACTCGAATGGTAACTATTGTTGTACGCAAATTCCACCTGAGCCAAATGACTATCCCATGATCCTCCGAAATCAATGACACATGCTCTAAGCATATCTTCCAATGTTTGGATAGTTCGTTCACTTTGTCCATCAGTCTGAGGGTGATAAGATGTACTTAACTTAATTTGAGAACCCATCTCTCTTTGAAAGCTTTTCCAAAACATAGAAGTGAATTGACTATCGCTGTCCGAAATAATTGATAGAGGAACACCATGACGTGTCACTATCTCATCAATATACAGTTTTGCCAATCTCTCCATTGGATAAGATTCTTTCATAGGTAAGAAGTGTGCAGATTTGGATAACCGATCTACCATCACCCATATAGCATCATAACCTTTTGATGTTTTCAGCAATTTAGTTATGAAATCCATAGTGATGTGATCCCACTTCCATACTGGAATTTCTAAAGATTGCAACTTACCGTAAGGACGTTGGTGTTCAATCTTTACCTGAAGA
>NC_037540.1:27809363-27820087 GCF_001531365.2 Cynara cardunculus var. scolymus | reverse complement strand
TCACCTCTCGTCATCTGAAAGGCTCTCCCTCTTGCAGACTCCCCACGTTTTATCTCTCCTCTACCACTTGTATTAACACGATTATCCATTTGTTCCCGACCTGTTGGCACATAACCAGGTCCTCGGCCCCCAGAATATCCAGATCCCCGTCCTCCAACAAAACCAGACCCTCGACCTTTAGCCTGCGGACAATCGGCATTTATATGTTGAGATGAATTACAAGTAAAACACCTCCGTGTCATCCGACAATCTCGAGCTATATGTCCTGGTTCCTGACATTTAAAACATACTCGAGATTCTATATTGCAATTTCCCTGATGTATTTTATGACATCGGATACACGCTTTATCCGCAATCCTTGAAATTGGTCGATTCAAATTTTCCATAAACCTTGGTCTACGAAAATCAGTTACTATAGTTTCCCCTTTTATTTTCTCTCCGACCCTTTCTTGTGGTTGCCAGTTAATATCTTGTTCTAGTATTTCAGCAGCATCAACTGCTGCCTGAAATGTTGTAGGATTCCTGTATATCACATACTTCCGAAGATTCGACTCCAATCCCCAGATATACTTTCTCACTTTACTATTTTCAGATATTATATAGGCTTCAGCAAACCTAGATTGTTCCATGAAAACTTTTGTATACTGGTGGACTGACATGTTTCCTTGCTCAAGACGAAGGAAATCATCTTCTAACTTTCGTACTACAGCTTCAGGACAATACTGCATTTTCAACTTAACCACAAATTCTTCCCACAACATGGTCTTCAAAATGTTCGGATCTGAACTGGACAGGACTTCCCACCAGTACAAAGCACTTGATCTCAGACGTGACACAGCAAACATAACTTTATCCTCTTCTGCACTTTTACTRATTTGYAGACTCAGCTCTATCTCYTTAAGCCAACACATAGCTTTAACAGGATCACGCTCACCAGTAAACTTGGGAGGTTTACAAGCAAGAAACATTTTGATATCTCCTCCCTTTTGTACTGAGGACGAAGTAAGGGATACAGATGTACCAGTTACCGGTGTACTAGCTCCGGCTTCCTCCTGATAATCGGGACTTCTTACTACTTCTGGATTATTTTGAGTTGTACGTCCCAACAAATTCACCAAACTTTCTTGGAACTTTCCCAACTCTGCTGCCAACATCTCTTGGGTAATAAATCTAGGATCAGGAACATTGTGTCCACCCCTTGCTCTTCCTCTTCTATGACCAGACATTGAACTTTCTTGAGCTGGCAGTTCCTGTTCTTGTCTAGTATCTCTACCTCTTCCTCGACCCCTGCTACGACTTCGCGTTTCTATTGTCATTACATTTTTCGGGTCCTCTCCTTGTGTTACATTTCTTCTTCCCCGACCTCTTCCATAACCAGTAGAGGTCCGTTCTGATTGATTGGGATTATCTGCCATTTCTCAGTATATAACTCTTTCTGTCACATTTAAACACACATGATTATTTTCATAATCAAAACATAATAACACATTCATCCTCAAGTCTATCCATAACTCAGATTATATAAATCACATATAATCTATCTTTCTCATAATAGGTTCAGCTATAACATATTTCCCATATTCATAGACCCAGTGAAACCTATTATCATAACTTTGCACACCTCTAGTTTAAGTCTAAGTATTTCGCAAATACCCAGATCCCTTAAACTAAGGCTTTGATACCAACTGTAACAACCCTCTCAATTCCCATATACAGATAATCCACATACATATTCTCATAATACTAAAAATAGTATTTTTACAAAACACAGATTAACAAAAACTCTCTTTAATACATTTATGAGTAAACAAATATCATCAACAATAAACTTTTCCCTTTCCTTTATCCTGCGAGGTAAGATGACCTGCAAAACTGGTTAGTCCAACAGTTGAGCGTTAGACCCAAAAGGTCTAGTGAGTGCATAAATCTCAAACAAATAACACAGTTTATAAACAATCAGTTCAGAATCAAACCTGTTCAGATACATATACTCATTTCATCTCTCTCGCGGTTACACCGCCATTACATTTCTCTCTCTCGTGGTTACACCGCCATTACATCTCTCTCGCGGTTACACCGCCATTACATCTCTCTCGCGGTTACACCGCCATTACATCTCTCTCGCGGTTACACCGCCATTACATCTCTCTCACTGTTACACCGTCATTACATCTCTCTCGTTAGAATATATCAAAAATTCTAACACATTATCTGGATTTGAAGTCCGGTCAACCTTGTCCGAATATGAAATCCGGACAAACACTTAGAATATCAAGAGGGTTACATTATCTCCGGTCAACAATCCGAACAACACCCTGTATAAACTTTGTCCGGTTAACACTTAGAATTAAGTCAATATCTTTGTCTGGATAACAAGTGCGGACAATACCCCGCTCAAGACTTAACCGATTTAAAACAATACGGACAATACATCGTCCAACCTTTGACCGATTTAAAACAATYCGGACAATACATCGTCCAACCTTTGACCGATTTAAAACAATTCGGACAATACATCGTCCAACCTTTGACCGATTTAGATGAGATCCGGTCACCTCTTGACCGGTTTAAGGAGAACTCCAGACACTCTTTGTCCGGTTTAAAGACTTAACCAAATATTTATGAAATGCAGTTCATAAATAGCAGATTCTAGCAGTAAAAGAAGTAATAACCAATACTTTAAAGCAATATACACTCACCTTTGATTATAAATTTTGACTTCAATATCTGTAGCTTCTTTTCACTCTTTTCTCCCTACAATTTCTTCTCAAATCAGCCAAACAAAGAGAGAGTTTTCTTTATCAAAGGCACTTGCTATATATAGCAAGTGCCATAACCGATTTTACTACAAGGTGGCTATAAAACTCTTTCCCCCACACACCAATCCTCACACACACACACACACACACACATATATATATATATAAGTATTTATATATATATATCAAATTCTCAAAATATAAATTTTTAAACCGGAATATTACACCTTGGAAGACCTTAAACTCAGCATTGCGAGGGTTGCTGAATTCACCCCTACCCATGATATCACCTTTAGCAATCCATCGCCTCCCTAGAAGTTCAATCGAGGGAGAACACCACCGGCAACAATCCCTTCAACGTCTGGTGACCCAACAACACAACTACCATAACAACCTTATGGTCACCAGACTTGATTCTGTTGATGCATCACTTGCCTCCCTATCAGCCCAAATCATTGCCACCGATGCATCAATAACCGCCCTCTCTTCACAACTATCCTCCATCGCCTCTCTCCTCACCTCTATCCAAACCACACTTCCACCACAAACAGACCCCTCTACCTCTGTAGCACCTATACCCGATGAGTCCTTCACTTCTTTCGTTGCAGAGATATGAGACCTCATATCTTCCATCTCCATACCACCCACTGCCACCATCACCCCCTCCCAAGATATGGGTACCCGTGCTGACCTTCGTTCCCTCACCAAGGTACTAATCTTGAAATTCAATGAGATAAATGCCAAGTTTGTAACCAAAGCAACCGAACCCATCATCACACTACAGAAGAGGCTCGCTGAGCAACAAGAGTGAATCGCCACTCTTCTTCGCCGGGTGGAGGAAGATCAAAGGCGATGGCCCTCCAGATGTATGCCGCCACCCTACGAAAGAAAGACATTACACCTCTAGCTCGGTGGGGAGGCCATCCAAAAGACCAAGGTATGAAGACCAAGACCCGGATGACCATGGTCTAGGTCCTCATGAGGGGGAGACGCTATCCAGCACCCCGATTGAAACCACATCTGCACCACCACCACCACAAGCTCCAACGTAACAACCATCGACCGGTATAGAAGCAAGGGAACCAGAGGCTCAGCCCTCTGATGATGTAAATAGTGTACAAAATTTAAATTTTCCTACAATTATTTTTGTTGCATCAACATCTCACCCCACTGCAGGCACTGTAACCCCTGTAACCCAAGTCGTACCCTTAGCCGAAGTACCTCTTCCCCCATCTGATCCCTCATCAAACAATCCATCACCACCAACCGATGAATCCTCATCAATTCTAGTGAGCTCTTCATCACCTCCTCAAACACAACCCTTAACCACACCAACTCCCATACAACTCTCCATCACCAACACCACCCCCATCACCAACACAACCAAAACCTACCATCACCTAACCAAAAATTAGCCAACCGAACCCTCACTTCCCCAACCAGAACCTTCACTTCCCCAAACATAACCATCACCCAGTCAACCAGAACCACCCACAACCTAACCTATAAAACCAACAGTGCTTATGGATATTCCCTCTTTTTAAGGACAACCTCTATCGATTGATAAAGTGATGGAAGTCATCGCACAGATGGATACCTTAAAGAGACGTCCAGAAGTGCCACCAAGAGAACCCATCATGATGGAGAATATCCATCAATATCTCTATCACGATCGCAATGAGCGTATAATTCTTAATCTTCCAAACCTGTCCCCAGAATCCATGGACTTAATTAGGCACAGGTTCGTGAGGCAGATAACTCAACCTTTGCATGCCATCTTCTTAAACGATGGAATAAAAATGGTCCATGACATCAAGCTATGGAATTTTGCAAACAAAGCCATCAAGTACATCGAGTACATCATGGAACGTACGCATGGGATGATTTTCCTTTTCAATAACAATGATCTTATAAATCTCAATCCATGGGACTTGATGGACTTGTATGGCCATACCACTCAGCGTCAGGATCATGGGATAAGTTATGGGATGGCACAACGAGTGATAGTAGAGACGATGGGAACTATGGTAAAGTTCAGAGTGAAGAATGACTTCCAAATAGTGCTAGAGTTGGGCATCAAAAGACTCTACTGCATGGATCCAAAAGAAGATTTTCCTGGACCACAGGAGAAGCGCTCTGCATCAGTCTTGACTCAACCGGAACTGGGCTTAGTCTTCAAGAATGAGTTCAGAACCAAGAAATTCTTCAGACTGACTAAGGCCTTCAAGTATTCGACAAATACTCTTGAATGGTTTTAGAAAGTTGTTCAAGAGATACTGGGTAGAGACTACGTGCCAAGGAGAAAGGGATAACAGGCGACTCATGGGATCTCCACAGTCATACGTTACAGAAGACTGATGATGCAATTTTGGAGAATCTTCAATGGAGACCATGATTAAAATGTAATTTTCTTTTCCCTTACTTTTACTTCCGTATTGTATGAAATGATCCATTTTCAGTAAATGAAATCTTTTGACAAAAAGGATGTTTCTTCTAGCTTAGCCTTGTGTACATAGATAGCTATTTGTTTGTCTTTCATAGATAGCTATTGTTTAATTTTCATTACTTAGGGGGAGATTGTTAAACCCCATAATTCCTATTTGTAAAAGTAATGAAAAAATGCACAAATATGGAAGTCTTGAGGTTTAATGGAAGACAAAGCTGAAAAGATCCTAAGTGCTGAAGACAAACCAGAGGTGCTATGAAGACCTGAAGCACTTAACCTGATAATCATCTACTTGTGAAGAAGTTCATCAGGTTGATGAACTAGCATCTCCATTACCCCTCTAGTTTACAACAACTAGAAGAATCATCAAGTGTTAGTTCAATGAGATATACTCTAGTCAAGCAGATACATGAAGAATCTTGATTGAACATACTACCTAAAGACAGCTGAAGATGACTCATCGACAACTGGAATTCTGTTACTCCAGGTAGTTAGAGATAACTTCCATATTTCTATACAGATATCTCTTCCTTGTTTATCTCATAGATATCCTTTACTAGATTGCTATCTCTTAGACTAGATTGCTAGTATAAATAATTTTCATATGTCTTGTAAATAAAGTAATCCTTCTCATTCATTATTATAGTGAAATTTCTTGAAAGCTTCATACCTTCTTGAATATCATTGAAGATATTCTTCACTTTCTTCATAGATACGATAGATTTAGGTTCTCAAATGTAAATCTTCGTGTTATATTGAGAGATATGGGATCAATAACTTGAAAATAAAAAAATAATCTTATTTTTAATTATATTGTTGAACATGTGGGAGACTGTGAAACTTTTAGACTTGTACATAATGCATCAAGGATTTGTGCATCTTAAAAATTCAACAATAACCGTTTAACATTCTTTATAATATAATATAGATAATATACATAGATAAATGTGTAAAATGAAAATGTATAGATATAAAACAAATTAATTTGTATGTATTTATGATTTTTAATTAAATCAAAAAATATTCAATAGTGGGTTCAACTTTGAAGATATTGATGAGACGATTATAATGGTATAATTTGATAAAAAAAAGTATTTCTTTAAATGCTTTTCACTTCATATACGATTATTTGTGTTAATATGATAAGGGTGGTAAATAGAAAATGAAAAAGTAAGTGATATGAAGTTAATCAAATCATTAATTATAAGGGTATAAAATGTAATTTTGAAATTGAAGAGAGTTGAGGTTAACGGTGCTCGGGATCATGGAGGTTGAAAATGATTTAGTGTTAAGCGCAAAATAAACAATTTAAAGGGTTGAGATCTAATATCAAGATTAATTTAAACGGTTAAGATTTAAAAGGTGGTTTTTTTTATTCATGGTGGTCAATATTATACTAGTATTATACTCGTCCATTTCTCTGCTATATGACATGACTTTAAACAGATTTTAAATGTCCCCGAAACAGACCTCAAACAAAGCAACGATTTATCAATCTGAACAAATCGATTTATCAATTTATGGTATTAACTTTGTAAACTCGTCACAACCATTCATCTTGTAAATAAATGGATGATATTTATGATGACAATGGTATAATAATGAATAATATAATACATTATCGTCTAAGATGAACATACATGAATAAGGGTAAAATTGAAAAAAATCATAAAATTTGTAACTGTTCATTAATAAAATTCATGCTAATATGAACATTAACCCATTGTAATTAAACAAAAAAATCTCGACCATTATGATCATTAATATACACATGAACATCTCCCCTATATGAACATGAGTTCACATATGAACAATGTTATTATATTCATGTGATAACAAGATCTTGGTTGTCACCTGAGGTAATCAATACGTAATTATAATTTATAAAATGTTACGTGACAACATGATAAATTGTTATACTTGATCATGCTAGTATGTGAAATTATATGCACAAATGAAAGTATATGAAGGTATGCATATGATTGTATGCATGAAAGATATATCATGCATACAAGTTATAAGGGTGGCTATACTTACGCATGAATATGTATATGAAATGCATGTATAAGGGAGTTATACATAGGCATGTATGTGTGTATGATGGGGTTTAACCGCCTTTCTTTTATTAGAAAGAGGTATAAAAGGAGGGGTAGCCCCCATTTTTGCAGTTTTCTTACTTTTGAGAGCTTGGTTGATCGATTTTAAGAGTAAGAGGTTTGACCGGATTTCAAATTAAGTTTTCAAGAGACTGATTTTCAAAAGGTTTTCAAGGTGAGTAATTTTTACTACTTTTAAACTCTTCATAATTGTTTAATTGAGTATAGAACTTTGCTTTTGAAATAAAAAGTTATCCGCTGGAGTATTGTCCAGATTAGTCTTAACTGGACAAGTATTAGGTGGTTTAGCCATAAACCGGACAAAGGTTGGGTGATTGAAGCCCTAAACCGGTTAAGGTTTAAGCGATTTAGTCTTAAACCGGACAAGTGTTGAACGATTTTATGATAAGTTTATATCAAGTAATTTGAACGGAGAAGTAGAAATACGATTATGAGTTGGCCGGTTTATTTTAAATTGGACAGGCTATGTTAAGGGTTGTCCAGATTAGTTATCCAGACAAAGCTGACCGGATTAATGGTAAATCAGACATGACTTAACCGGAGATGAAGTCCGGCCAAGCCAATGTTGACCGGATTTGTATTATGCCTTGTGTATAGTTGATAAAATTGTTATTCTATCATAAAATGAGAATTTTGATAAAGATAATTTTAAACTGATAATAAAAATTCCATTGACTGCGGTCTATTTGGAATTGTTTTTGTGAATTGTTTTAATGACGAAATAAGGGTGGCATATCAAGGAGAGGTGTACCATGGGATAAGGGTGGCATTTCAAGGAGAGGTGTACCATGGGATAAGGGTGGCATATCAAGGAGAGGTGTACATTTGGATATAAGGGTGGCWTTTGTATGTGTGTTATATGATATAACTTTTTCTATTATATCCCTTAAGATTACTGTGGTCTGAAATCAAAATTTCTTTGTGATTTAAAGATTTAGGATCAAGGTTCTTATTGGAAATCGTAGTCTGGATGTTATTGAGAAGAAAATAACAGGTTTGGCCTGGAACTTTAAATAAACCATATTTAATTGAAAAGGTTTAAAAGTGGCATTACATGGAACTTGGATGATTCAAACCTATAAAGGTTTGAAGTATGTTATTTGAATAGCTGAATGCTTAGCTTGAAAAGTAGAAAGATACTGGTAATATGTTCCTATTTGTTCATATATTTGTTATATTTATGAAAAGTTATTTTGTACAAAGTTTTGGTGATTATCATCCTGCAATAACATGAACAGGGTAACTCACTAGACCTTTTGGTCTAACCCTCGTTTTGTGATTTTAATTATGTATTGCAGGAGGTACAGACGGTAAGGGAAAGGGAAAAATATGATATTTTCTTATATGTAATTCCACATGAAGATTTGTCTCTGATGTATAGTTTTGATTGATGAACGTTGATTAGTACAAGAAATGTATTTTGAATTTTTGAAACATGAATTATGTATGGTAAATTCTTATACTAAGGGACCTGAATGATATATAAACATGTATTTCTTACGTATGAAGTATGTGTTACATGCAATGTGTTGAATGAGGTGTTACATAAAGTGGTATCAGAGCCTGAGTTTAAGAGATTTAGGTATTCAACAGCATGATACCTAGATTTAAACTATTTTATTGATTGTTAAGGGTCCCGGACATAGTTAGCACTATTGGAAATAAATATGATGAGTTGAAAGAACAGTGTGTAGGGTAAATTTTAATTACATCTGGCCAGTGTAATTATGAATTTACAGGTACACATCTGAACTTAAATACTTCATTATATTTGGGAATGTGAATATGTGATTATTAACACTAAAATCTGCAGATGTCAAGCCGAACTAGAAGATCTGAAAGAACGGCTCATCTAGAGTCTGAAGAAAGGGAAGAGTCACATGTTAATCTTCTGACTGGCATATCTGGAATTAGAGGCCGGGGAAGACCAAGGGGACGAGACAGAGGAAGAAGCCAGTCTCAAGGAAGAGGTCAAACTGGAATTTATTCTGAACCTGAAGAATCCCATTCTGGGAATGTTTAGGAGAGATCGGTGCCACATCCTGAATATGTAACCAGAGACATGTTAGCTGAATAAATGGGGAAGTTACGGGAAACTCTGACTTCTATCATGGGAATACTAGCCGGAGTAGAAACAGAAAGAATAGAAGTTTGTCCCTCAATACCGGCTACTCACAACAAAGAGGGAGATATCAAAATGTTTTTGGCATGCAAGCCACCAACATTTTATGGAGAAAGAGATCCAGTGAAAGTTGTGTGCTGGATCAAAGAAATGGAATCTGTGTTCAACACCATTCGGTGTCCGAAAACAGATAAAGTTCGATTTGCTGTTTCTGTGTTGAAATCAAATGCTTTGTTCTGGTTGGAAGTTGAATCGTCGGCCAAAACAGATGTTTTACAAACATTGTCTTGAGCAGAATTTGTAGAACAATTCAAGAATCAATTTTGTCCTACGTATGTCATGATTTACTGATCAATCTTCATATCATCACAATCATCATGGCAAATTAAGATATGGCATTAAGAACATCAAGAACATTGAGAGAGAAAAAGTCAATCTTCTAAGCTTTGGTCAAACTCTCTATTATGCACGTAATCTTACAAATGAAACTCCTCTCACACTAATTACAAAGACTTAACCATATTTATATGGTCAAACTTTTTAATCAAAGTCAAAGTCAAACCTATAAGAAAAGTCAAACACGCTGACTTTTTACAATTATATACTATTTATAAACTTTCAAGATGAATACAATTAATACTGATTTCTCAGTCCTAACATTCTCCCCCTTTGTATTCAGACTTGAAAGAAAATTCAGTGCTTTAAGTCCTTGTTTGAACTTTGAAACTTTATGCACAAAATGTCTTATTCAAATGAAATCTTCAACTTGTAATCTTCAAGCTATCAACTGTTGAGAAAGATCGTCTAGCATTCTCCCCCTCGAATGTAGAATCACGGTGATCTTCTCTTTTGACAATGTAGATCAAAAAACAATCTTCAGTAATGTTGTACAAGATATGATCTTCAAAGAATCTTTAGATAACAAATTTTCAGTAAACTATTGTGAAAAATGATCTTCACATTCAACATMTCTCAGTCGTTGTAGCACACAAATAATCATTCTTTAATCATCTTCAGTCGCACTTCTTCTTTTGAGTCTTTTGCCACTTTCAAAGTTACTCCCCCTTGATATTTGCATCAGATTCCCTTTAACAATGTTCGGAAATGAATATTTCATTCATTATTACATATACTCCCCCTTATTATGAAATGAGAATTATGCCATCATACAAAATATGAATGAAATTTTCCGTTTAAACCGTCAAATCATGAAATTGTAAGTAGATCTTTGCAAATCCACTTAWTTAATCTTTGCAGATTAAGAGAATGGGAAGGTAACA
>NC_037540.1:27804737-27806628 GCF_001531365.2 Cynara cardunculus var. scolymus | reverse complement strand
ATTGCTCTACAAAACTATTTGAACGCTCTTTTTCTGATTTTAATTCTTGCTGGTAATTTTGAATATGGATTTTCATCTTATTAATCTGTTTAATGCATGGTTGATGAACTACCTCATCATTCATCTGCTCTTTCTCCTTATAACTCTCGATGTTCTTTTCCAGATCAGCAATCTTAGTTCTCAACTCCTTTATGATATCTGCCATTAGAAACAAATTGATCAGTTAAGGATCTATGCAGTGAAATCAGTTAAAAGAAATATGAACAGTTAARCTCAAAAAGAATAGAAAAACACAAACACTGAAAACACACACAAAAACAGATATACAATGATCTAAAAAGAAAATCTAAACACAAACAAACTAAGAAACTTAAAAAAAAACAAGAAACCAAGTCCAAAAAATCTGATTCTAAGTCCAAATTAAACAATATCAACACTTTACAATACATATATTACACTTTAAAAAAAAATGATCTATCTGCTCTCGAAAGTCTATCCAAAAAATCACTTGTATGCTTCTAGTATTGGTTGCTGCACTTGGGCTGCTGTGTAGCTGAAAGAAATGTCTCCAATGAAGAAATCTGCTTACTTCACCTCTAAATAAGTTGTTGTGGATGATGCTTTCACAGATCTGTTTAACAGCAACTAGTTGTATGACTTTGTAGTCTTCAGACAGCCCTTAAACTACAAACTGTCACCTTAAATCTAGCAAACAACAATGATTGATGCTGCACCAAACAACAAACAACAAAGAACCTGCTGTTACAAGTCAAAAACAGTCCCAAAGTGAAACTTTTAGTCCAGCTGCAGCTTCTCAAACTCAAACCAGCAATATATGTTGTTGTTACTATTTCAAATCCCAAAATCAAGTCAAAAACACTTCTAAAACTGCAATGAGACAAAAGGAAGAAGACTTCTAGAAGCTAGAACAGGGAAATGAAGCAGTTCGGGAATATACCGAGAGATTTATTGAATACTCTCGATTTGCTAAACATTATATTTCAACAGAATCCAAGAAGATAGAAAGGTACATCTGGGTTTGAAACCCTCCATCAGGGAGTTTGTTATTGCCATGAATCCCAATACCTTTTCACTAACGGTAGATGCGGCTGAAGTGACCGAACGAAATAAGAATCGATAGCCAGAAGGAAAAGTTATAGAGAAAAGAAAATGGGAGGGGCCTTCATCAAATTTTTGAGGGCCAAAAACTGAAAGATATGATAACAAACCGGAGCAGAAGGCCGGTGAGAGAGTTTGCACGTAATGCCAACAGATACATCAAGGTGAGTGTAAAACAAATCCAAGAAAGTGTTATAAGTGTGGTGAAGCAGGCCATCAGTCCAGAAGTTGCCCAGCTAACCGAAGGTGTTTTAACTGCAATCCTCCGGATCATATTCGATTGAATTGTCCATTATTAAGAACTCTACAGTTAAAAATAAGGAGTAATGCGTAGGGTACTCGGGGAAGGTCTTCGGTAAACAGAGGAGGACAAGGAGGGGCGCGGGGGCGGTCCTTCCAGATGACTAAAAACGAGGCAGAAGCATCACCGGATATAGTAACAGGTACTTTCCTCCTGAATTCAATACGTGCAAATGTGTTATTTGACTCTGGTGCAAACTTTTCATTTGTATCACCATTGTTTGCTCAAACTTCATGTCCGAATTCTGTGGTACTTGATAATGAATTAGTAGTTGATACTGCTAATAGTCAGGAATCTATTACTAGTATGTTCAATAACTGTATTATTGTTATTGAGGGCTATGAACTCCCGATTCGGTTATTTCCTATGCCGATGAAGGAATTTGATGTAGTGGTAAGCATGGACTGATTGGCAAAGTATCAGGCTAGTATTGTTTGTAATCAGAAAATGATCAGAATTACTCTGCCAAAC
>NC_037540.1:27800254-27804062 GCF_001531365.2 Cynara cardunculus var. scolymus | reverse complement strand
CAAAGAGGAATATCCAAAACCATCACTTATGGATTTAACACTACTTATGGGGTTTAATAAGTCCTAAGTCCATACTTGTCTACTTATGACCCAAATGACTATCCATAGTCCAAATATGCATAATGTCCATATGCTCGTTAATGTATTAATTTATACCGGAAGCAATACTATAGCCCAATAAAAAGATCAAAATTTACAAAATCAACTAATCCCAAAATCTCATTTTTGGGCAGAAACTAATGATACCTAAAAATGATCAAATTAAAGAGACTTCTAAAATGAGATAATTTCCTATCTTTTTACATGGGCTATAGCACTGAGTTATAGTCATTGTGACCAAATTTCATGTATTTTGGGCATGCAATAATGATTCAAATAATTTATGCAATACAACTTATCATAACTGATATGGCAGATTACACCATGTTAGTAAAACACTCATTAAAAGAGTTATACTAAGTGTTCCGCATAAATTCAAGTTGGATTGAAAACCTAACACTTATATGAAACTTTTAAACTAAGAATCACTCATTTTGGATGAGTTGAGAGGAAGATATGATACCTTAAAGTGACATGCACACATCTGTCATTAGTTGACAGATTGTACACTTAACTTAAATAAATTGGTTCATGCCCCAAAATATCATATTTTTGAGTGAAATTGGATTCAAATGAATCCTAATTCATAAAAGAACATTTTAGATGAAGAATCACACATTAAGAACAAGTAAGTAGAAAGATATTAGCATTCAAAGTAAAAGTTACCTACTGGTGGTTTCACAGTTTGCACACCTATAGTGTTTTAGGTGCTTGGAGATCAAAACTCCATAATTTCATGTGATTCCACTTGCATGTAGGAGATAACCCATAAATTTAACTCTCAAAAGAAGAATAATCCTTTTTCATCAAGTTTTGAAAGAGATATGGTCGATGGAACATACATATACAAATCTGTCAGAATCGGACAGATTGCATGTTCATCTTATTTTGAGTAATTAAAACCTCAAATCACCACAATATTGAATGAAATAGGTGGAATTTGAAAGGTAACTCATTAAACTAACATCCAGAAGAAAAATAAACAATTTTGAATGACTATCTAGAGAGTTATGGCTGTTCAAAGTAGGGTTTACCTACTGAAAAACTCTCAGATGCACATATATAATGTTTTGAGTATTTGGGGGGTCAAAACTCAATTTTTTTGAGTGAGACCAATTTCATTGCAACTCCAACTCAATAAATAAACTTTTAGAAGAAACCTCATAACATTTGAACATGTCAATTGCAAGATATGCACGATTTATGCACAAGCACATAATCTGTCAGCACCAGAATATAAGATTTTTAAGAAATAAACCACATAAAATCATGATTTCTTCCTATCTTTTTGAGTTCTAGTGTTTGGGTCATAGATTACCACCATCATATAATCATTCTTACATGTTTTTAGGGTATAATCTCTCCTTAAAACTCAATATTTTCGAAACTTAGAAAATAGAAGATGAAGAATGCATAAAAGTGGGTTTTTCTCCCCAAAACTTACAAGAAAAGTAAAGGGATGAATGTATTACCTTGTTTGATGATGAAATGGAATGTTGTATCTTCAAAATCTTGCTAATATGATGAAGATAATAAGAAAAATCGGCTGAGTGAGATGGAGAAGAAGGAGATAACTCAAGGTGACTCTTGAGGTTTTAGGGAGAGAAAAGGGGAGGAGTTTTGAAATTTGAATGGAGAAGTAATGAGAAATAAAGAGAAATGAAGCTATATATATGTGGAAGGCGGGAGTGAAAAGAGAGGGGAGGGACCGGCCAAGAGAGCCCAAGCCCACCCTCAAAACACATTTTTTTTTTACAAAACTAAAGCCCAAAATGCATAAAAAAAAGGCCATTTTCTCAATTTTGACATTTTTCTTCAAATTAAAAGCCCATGATAACTAAACTTATTTAAATGGAAAGGTTTTATATTTAAAACACTAAAACTTAGTGTTTTATATATATTSGGTATAAATTAGAGCATTTGGTACTGTATAGGACGTTTCAGATAATTTCGGGTCGAAACCGGGCTTTCTAAGCAACTGCCGGAATCTCTTAAAACAAATTCGACCAAACTAACCTAACTAACTCCTAATATTATAAATTACCTTCAATAACACTAATATAATCTTAATAAAAGCTAACCTGAGATTTCGAATTTGACAGCTGTCACAGTCTCCCCTTGTTAGAGAAATTTTGCCCCGAAATTTACTTGCTTAATTCCACTCAAAACTTGTTAAGGAAGAGATGTGGGTACTTGCTTCTCAGGGAATCTTCTCTTTCCCATGTATATTTCGGTCCATGCAGCGATTCCCAATGAATTTTTACAATCGGGATTTGTTTGTGCCTCAACTGCTTAACCTTACGATCGTGAATTTCGATCGGCTCCTCGACAAAACATAGTCGTTCATTAACTTGAATATCTTCCAGAGGTAGAACTAAAGACTCGTCGGCTAAGCACTTCTTAAGATTCGACACATGAAACGTGTCATGAATGGCACTAAGGGTACAACTCCTTTCCATGGTGATACTTTTAGAAGAACTTTATCACCCACTTGAAATTCTAAGGGTTTCCTTCGGTTATCTGCATAGATTTTCTGGCGATCTCTGGCCGCTTTTAACCTTTTTTGAATCGTCTTGATCTTGTTTGTTGTCTCCTAAACAATGTATGGCCTAATTAATTGACTATCACCAACTTCCAACCAGTTGAGTGGTGATCTGCACTTGCGTCCGTAAAGGGCTTCGTACGGCGCGTACTGTATACTTGTATGATAGCTGTTGTTGTAGGAAAATTCAACCAGTGGTAGGTGATCATCCCAGCTACCTCCGAATTCTATCACACAAGCACGCAACATATCCTCTAATGTCTGAATAGTCCTTTCCGTTTGCCCATCGGTTTGATGATGATATGAAGTACTTAAATCTATCCTTGTGCCCATTGCCTTTTGTAGTGATTTCCAGAATCGCGAGGTAAAACGGCTATGTCTGTCTGAAATGATTGAAACAGGTACTCCATGACACATAACGATCTCGTTGACATACAGTTGTGCGAGTCTTTCTAAGTTGAAATCTTCTCGAATAGGTAGAAAATGTGCGGATTTCGTGAGTTGATCCACAATTACCCAAATCGAGTCATGCCCCTTTTTAGTTCTGGGTAATTTGATCACGAAGTCCATCGAGATCTGCTCCCACTTCCATTCTGGGATTTCTGGTTGCTGTAGGAGACCGGATGGTTTCTGGTGTTCCGCCTTGACTCTCGCACAAGTCAAACATTTACTCACGTATAGGGCCACATCTTTCTTCATTCCTGGCCACCAGTAGTGCTCTTTTAATCCTTTGTACATTTTATAAGTTCCTGGGTGGATTGAGTACCTCGATTGGTGTGCTTCGTCCATGATTGTCGATCTCAGATGGTCGACCTTTGGAATCCATACTCTATCTTTAAAGTAGCGTATCCCATCTGATCGTACTTCAAACTTTTTCTCTACTTGATGCAGGGTCTCGTCCTTCAGATTTTCTGCCTTTAGAGCTTCTTTTTGGGCTTCGAGAATTTGAGCCTTTAAGCTTGTCTGTACCAACATTCCCATAGCTCGTGCTCTCGATGGCTTCACTCTTTCTTTCCTGCTCAGAGCATCTGCTACAACGTTAGCCTTTCCTGGGTGATACTTTATTTCACAATCGTAGTCATTGAGTAATTTGACCCATCTCCTCTGCCTCATATTCGGCATCTTCTGATCGAGAATGTGTTGAAGGCTCTTGTGGTCGGTGAAGAT
>NC_037540.1:27797463-27799115 GCF_001531365.2 Cynara cardunculus var. scolymus | reverse complement strand
CCGCATGTAATTTCGCATTTTCATACATGTCACTATTTTAAGATCCTTCCTTAGTTTTTCTCCATGTACTTCGAGTATTCTTCCTTCTGATAGTGGTATACGAATCTTCTTTTCAGCACAACAAATTTTAGCTCGGTTTTCGGACAACCAATCCATACCCACGATTAAATCAAAACTTCCTATTTTGATTGGRATTAGGTCAATACTAAAATTCGTTTCTACCAAGTTTAGAGTGCAGTTCTTAATTACGTCCCAAGCTCTAACTTCTTGACCATTGGCAACTCAATTGCATGAACTTCCTTCAACCTTTATGACTTTAAATTAATTTTTGGCTTAAAATCTAATGATACATAACTTTTATCTTCTCCCGAATCAAATAATACGGATGCATAATGATTAATCAAGAAAAACGTACCTGTGACCACGTCAGGATCATGCCTAACCTCTTTCGCTCCAATTTCGAATACTCGGCCCCGCACTTGACCTCCTGGTTTCTCTGGATTAGCGGGTCTTGCTTGGTCAAAATTTGGTCTTTGCTTCCTTATTGGGCATTCATTTCGCATATGATCCATACTTCCACACTCAAAACACGATCTCCTTCGACAATCTTTTGTAAGATGGTCTGTCCTTCCACACTTTTGACAAGCAATGCAATTTTTTCCCATGTGTGGATATCTACATTTATCACACTTAAGATTATTTCCTTTGACCGACCACTTGAGTTTGAACTCCGAAGTTTCCCTTTACTCTTCAATTCCTTTCAAATCTTCCTCCAGATCGTTGGTTACTACTCTCCTCTATCTTCCTCTTACCTTTGGTTTTGCCTTTTGCCAACTCTCCAGACTGAACAGCATTATTGGTCAGCTTGGTTTCTATGTTTATTGCTTCTTGGAGCGTCTTTGGATTTGCCGATGTGATGTCTCCTCGAATCTCTTGAGATAAACCCCAAATGTATCTATTGACTCAATTTTCTTCAGGTGTCACTAGATGTGGTACTAGTTTTGCTAATTCGAGGAATCGAGAAGTATAACCATCTATATCTGCTCCCTTCATTTCGTGATTCCACAGCTCAAATCCCACCTTCTGGAGTTCACTCCTTGGGCAATACTCATCCTTGAGTAGCTTCTTGAATTCTTCCCATGTAAGTTGATTAGCTGTCTCTCGTCCTCTAGTTTGTACCAATGTATTCCACCAGGCAAGTGCCTTTCCTTGTAACAAGCATGCAACATATTCTACTTTGTTTCCTTCAGTACATTTACTGATGTGAAGAACATATTCCATGCTCTTGAGCCATGATAATATTCATACTGCTCCTTCGGTTCCATATAATTCTTTCGGGTTGCAAGATCTAAAAGATTTATAAGTGAATTCCCTAGCCACCCTCGGCTTTGGATTGTTTGGTTGGTTATCATTCAGACCAGCAACCACTTGACTTACTATGTTAGGGAGTGCCGCTAAGAGTTGCTCACACACGAGTCGTGCGACATTCAGGTTCTCTCTTTTTGGGGGCATATTTCTAACGCACAAATTCTAAATCGAAGTTCGGTTATTTTTACTGTTTATCGCTGTAGCTACTTTATTGCCTTATGCATGGTATAATTCAATTATCTAATCATGCATCCATGGCAATATAATAACTTGATATAATAAAA
>NC_037540.1:27794801-27796158 GCF_001531365.2 Cynara cardunculus var. scolymus | reverse complement strand
GGTGACTACTTCGAGTCACATGTGTAGAGCATACTTTAATGACCAAGTGCACCCTTACTCGTCAGTCAAAAGGGTGGGCATGACAACCAAATAGCGCTACCCACAAGAATCATAGGCTCAAAACGAGTTAATAGTAGTGTAAACAAACGGGGACTTTCAAACTCAACATACCATCAATAGTGCATACATTTAATTGCTCACAATAAGATTCATATATCAATATAAATCTATCAAACATTTCTTTAATTATGCTTTCCACCCCAAATACGTAAAAACGATAAAAAGGAGGGGGCCGTGAATACTCACTTTTCGTAATAAAAATAGCTCATATAACACATTCAATCATGCTTTTCACCCCAAAACGTAATAAATACTTTAAAAGAGGGGTTGTGAATACTCATACTTTTGCAAAGCTTCGCAAATTAAAGATACGATCCGATCACCACACTAGTTCAACGATTCCCTATCAAAGAGGAATATCCAAAACCATCACTTATGGATTTAACACTRCTTATGGGGTTTAATAAGTCCTAAGTCCATACTTGTCTACTTATGGCCCATATGATTATCCATAGTCCAAATATGCATAATGTCCATATGCTCGTTAATGTATTAATWTATACCGGAAGCAATACTATAGCCCAATAAAAAGATCAAAATTTACAAAATCAACTAATCCCAAAATCTCATTTTTGGGCAGAAACTAATGATACCTAAAAAAGATCAAATTAAAGAGACTTCTAAAATGAATTAATTTCCTATCTTTTTACATGGGCTATAACACAGAGTTATAGTCATCGTGTCTAAAGTTCATGTATTTTGGGCATGCAATAATGATGCAAATAATTTATTCAATACAACTTATCACAATTGATATGGCAGATTACACCATGTTAGTAAAACACTCATTAAAAGAGTTCTACTAAGTGTTCTGCAGAAATTCAAGTTGGATTGAAAACCTAACACTTATACGAAACTTTTAAACTAAGAATCACTCATTTTGGATGAGTTGAGAGGAAGATATGACACCTTAAATTTCACATGCACACATCTGTCATTAATTGACAAATTGCACACTTAACTTAAATAAATTGGTTCATGCCCCAAAACATCATATTTTTGAGTGAAATTGGATTCAAATGAATCCTARTTCATAAAAGAACATTTTAGATGAAGAATCATACATTAAGAACAAGTGAGTAGAAAGATATTAGCATTCAAAGTAAGAGTTACCTACTGGTGGTTTCACAGTTTGCACACCTATAGTGTTTTAGGTTCTTGGAGATTAAAACTCCATAATTTCATGTGATTCCACTTGCATGTAGGAGATAACCCATAAAGTTAACTCTCAAAAGAA
>NC_037540.1:27788456-27794476 GCF_001531365.2 Cynara cardunculus var. scolymus | reverse complement strand
TTTTAGAAGAAACCTTATAACATTTGAACATGTCAATTGCAAGATATGGACGATTTGTGCACAAGCACATAATCTGTTAGCACCAGAATATAAGATTTTTAAGAAATAAACCACATAAAATCATGATTTCTTCCTATCTTTTTGAGTTCTAGTGTTTGGGTCATAGATTACTACCATCATATAATCATTCTTACATGTTTTTGGGGTATAATCTCTCCTTAAAACTCAATATTTTTGAAACTTAGAAAATAGAAGATGAAGAATGCATAAAAGTGGGTTTTTCTCCCCAAAACTTACAAGAAAAGTAAAGGGATGAATGTATTACCTTGTTTGATGATGAAATGGAATGTTGTATCTTCAAAATCTTGCTAATATGATGAAGATAATAAGAAAAATCGGCTGAGTGAGATGGAGAAGAAGGAGATAACTCAAGGTGATTCTTGAGTTTTTAGGGAGAGAAAAGGGGAGGAGTTTTGAAATTTGAATGGAGAAGTAATGAGAAATAAAGAGAAATGAAACTATATATATGTGGAAGGAGGGAGGGAAAAGAGAGGGGAGGGGCCGGCCAAGAGAGCCCAAGCCCACCCTCAAAACACATTTTTTTTTTTACAAAACTAAAGCCCAAAATGCACAAAAGGCCATTTTCTCAATTTTGACATTTTTCTTCAAATTAAAAGCGCATGATGACTAAACTTATTTAAATGGAAAGGTTTTATATTTAAAACACTAAAACTTAGTGTTTTATATATATGGGGTATAAATTAGAGCATTTGGTACTGTATAGGATGTTTCAGATAATTTCGGGTCGAAACCGGGCTTTCTAAGCAACTGTCGAAATCTCTTAAAAAAATTCGACCAAACTAACCTAACTAACTCCTAATCTTATAAATTACCTTCAATAACACTAATATAATCTTAATAAAAGCTAACCTGAGATTTCGAATTTGACAGCTGTCACAAAAAAGCATTCGAAAAAGGTGCCAGGGATATTTTGCATACGTAATTGATATGAAGAAAGAAAAGAGAAAGGAGGAATTGATTACGATTGTTAGTAAATATCTAGAAGTATTTCCAGAAGACTTATTTGGATTACCACCAGACAGGGTCATTGAATTCCGAATTGATCTTGTACCAGGAGCTGCACCAGTAGCAAAGGCACCATACCGGTTAGCTCCATCTGAATTGAAGGAATTGGTTGCACAGTTGAAAGATTTAACTGACAAATGATTTATTAGACCCAACACTTCACCTTGGGGTGCTCCGGTCTTATTTGTCAAGAAGAAAGATGGATCTATGCGAATGTGTATAGATTATCGTGAATTGAACAAGTTGACAATCAAAAAAAATATCCTTTAACAAGGATTGATGATTTATTTGAACAATTGGTGGGAGCAAGTTATTTATCCAAGATTGATTTAAGGTCAGGGTATGATCAGCTCAAAGTCAGGGAAGAAGATGTTGCCACAACATCATTCAGAACTAGGTATGGGCATCATGAATTCTTAGTTACGCCATTTGGCTTAACTAATGCGTCCGCAACCTTTATGAATTTAATGAATAGGGTATGTAAGGAATATCTTGATAAATTCGTCATTGTATGTATCGATGATATTCTTATATACTCTAAAACTGAAAAAGAGCACATGGAACATCTTAGTCTGATATTGGAATTGTTAAGGAAAGAAAAGCTATATGCAAAGTTGTCAAAATGTGAGTTCTGGTTGAGAGAAGTTCAATTCCTGGGTCACATCATTTCAGAAACAGAGGTAAAAGTAGATCCAGCGAAAATAGAAGCAGTTCCAAGATGGGAAGCTCCGAAAAATCCTTCTAAAGTCCGAACTTTTTGGGATTGGCTGGCTATTACCGTAAGTTCATTCAGGATTTTTCTAAGATAGTTGTGCCATTGACCAAATTGACTCAAAAGAATGTTAAATTCCAGTGGGAAGGAGAACAGCAAGAAGCTTTTCAACTATTAAAAGAGCATCTTTGTAGTGCTCCAGTATTAACTCTACCAGATGGATCTAAAGACTTTGTGGTTTACAGCGATGCTTCAAAGTTAGGGTTAGGAT
Organism: Cynara cardunculus var. scolymus; assembly: GCF_001531365.2. Classification (NCBI taxonomy): domain Eukaryota; kingdom Viridiplantae; phylum Streptophyta; class Magnoliopsida; order Asterales; family Asteraceae; genus Cynara; species Cynara cardunculus. The sequence continues at coordinate 27,792,407 of NC_037540.1, read as the reverse complement.
GTGTTCTGATGCAGAGAGGAAAAGTGATTTCTTATGCATCAAGACAATTGAAAGACCATGAGAAGCAGTATCCAACCCATGACATGGAATTAGCTGCAAGTGGTGTTTGCTCTGAAAATTTGGAGACATTATCTTTTGGGAACAAAGTGTGAGATTTATACTGATCATAAGAGTTTACAGCATTTGTTCAGCCATAAAGAATTAAATATGCGACAGCGTCGATGGATTGAACTGGTTAATGACTATGATTATGAAATCCTCTATCACCCAGGAAAAGCTAACGTGGTGGCTGACGCTTTATGCAGGAAAGAAAAGAGTGGAACCATTAAAGCTATGACAATGAAAACAAATTTGGTCCCTGACATTTGTAAGGAGATTCGGAGATGTCAACAAGAAGCTATGAAAGAAGAATTTGTTAAAGTAGAAAAGTTGGGTAAGATGATTTCAACCTTGGAACAGAATGACGAATGACTAATATGCTTTCAAGGGTGAATTTGGGTACCATGTTTTGAAGATATCCAGAACACTATATTATATGAAAGTCACAAGTCTCGATACTCTATTCATCCAGTTACCAATAAAATATACAGAGATTTAAAATCTTTTTATTGGTGGCCCGGATTGAAAATAGACATAGCCAGATATGTGGAACAGTGTCTAACATGTTTACAGGTTAAGATTGAACATCAAAAGTCGTATGGAAGTCTTCAATCTTTAGAGATACCTGTATGGAAATGGGATCACATTACAATGGATTTCATCATGAAGTTGCCTCGAACACCAAAGGGGTATGACGCGATATGGGTAATTGCTGATCGTCTGTCTAAATCTGCGCATTTTCTACCAAGAAGAGAGAAGTACTCTTTAGAAAAGCTAGCACAGATTTATATCAAAGAAATAGTGACCAGACACGGTGTTCCATTATCTATTATCTCTGATAGAGATAGTCGGTTTACTTCAAAGTTCTGGGAAGGGTTGCAGAAAGCTTTGGGATCTGAAATTCGACTAAGCACAGCTTATCATCCGCAAACTGGCGAACAGAGTGAAAGAACTATCCAGACTCTCGAAGACATGTTGAGAAGTTGTATTATTGACTTCGGGGGATCGTGGGAAGATCACTTGCCATTAATAGAGTTCGCATATAACAATAGTTACCATTCCAGCATTCAAGCAGCACCGTATGAAGTGTTGTATGGACGTAAATGCCGAACGTCGTTGTGTTGGAATGAGGTGGGTGAAAGACAGCTGAAGGGTCCTGAAATTGTTCAAAAAACTTCTGAGAAGATTGAACAGATCCGTGAAAGAATCAAAACAGCACATGATCGCCGGAAAAGTTATGCTAATAATCATCGAAAGCCGATTAAATTTGGTGTAGGTGATTTTATGATGTTAAAGTTTCGCCATGGAAGGGTGTCATCAGATTTGGAAAGAAAGGTAAGCTCAGTCTGAGGTATGTGGGGCCGTTCAGAATATGTAAGCGAATTGGGCCAGTAGCATATCAGTTAGAGCTATCAGAAGATCTGAGTCTGATTCACAACAATTTCCACGTGTCAAATCTACGAAAATGTTTGGTTGATCCGAGTCTAGCCATACCAATGCCAGAAATTAAATTAGACAGTAAGCTAAACTTTATGGAAACACCGGAAGCCGTAATTGACCAAAAAATCAAGGTGTTGAGAAACAAAGAGATAATTCTGGTTAAGGTTTAGTGGAAGTTTCACAAAGGACTAGAAGCGACATGGGAAATAGAGTCAAAGATGAGATCAAAGTACCCTTCGCTCTTTGATTAAAAGAATTCCGGGATGGAATTCTTTTAAGAGGTGGATGATGTGATAACCAGATCTTGGTTGTCACCTGAGGTAATCAATACGTGATTATTATTTATTAAATATTACGTGATAGCATGATAAATTATTATATTTGATCATGCTAGTACGTGAAATTATATGCACAAATGAACGTATATGAAGGTATGCATGAAAGATATATTATACATACAAGTTACATGGATGGCTATACTTACGCATGAATATGTATATGAAATGCATGCATAAGGGAGTTATACATAGGCATGTATGTGTGTATGATGGGGTTTAACCGCCTTTCTTTTATTGGAAAGAGGTATAAAAGGAGGGGTAGCCCCCATTATTGCAGTTTTCTTACTTTGAGAGCCTGGTTGATCGATTTAAAGAGTAAGAGGTTTGACCGGATTTCAAATTAAGTTTTCAAGAGACTGGTTTAGAAAAGGCTTTCAAGGTGAGTAATTTTTACTACTTTTAAACTCTTCATAATTGTTTAATTGAGTATAGAACTTTGCTTTTGGAATAAAAAGTTATCTGCTGGAGTATTGTCTGGTTTAGTCTTAAACCAGACAAGTATTAGGCGGTTTAGCCATAAACCGGACAAGGGTTGGGCGATTTAAGCCCTAAACCGGTTAAGATTTAAGCGATTTAGTCTTAAACTAGACAAGTGTTGAGTGATTTTATGATAAGTTTATATCAAGTAATTTGAACGGAGAAGTAGGAATACGACTATGAGTTGGCCGGTTTATTTTAAATCGGACATGCTATGTTAAGTGTTGTCCGGATTAGTTATCCGGACAAAGCTGACTGGATTAATGGTAAATCGGACACGACTTGACCGGAGATGAAGTCCGGCCAAGCCTATGTTGACCGGATTTGTATTATGCCTTGTATATAGTTAATAAAATTGTTATTCTATCATAAAATGGGAATTTTGATAAAGATAATTTTAAACTGATAATAATAATTCCATTGACTGCGGTCTATTTGGAATTGTTTTTGTGAATTGTTTTAATGAGGAAATAAGGGTGGCAAATCAAGGAGAGGTGTACCATGGGATAAGGGTGGCATTTCAAAGATAGGTGTACCATGGGATAAGGGTGGCATATCAAGGAGAGGTGTACATTTGGATATAAGGGTGGCATTTGTATGTGTGTTATATTATATAACTCTTTCTATTATATCCCTTAAGATTACCGTGTTCTGTAATTCTTGTACTAAGGGACCTGAATGGTATATAAACATGTATTTCTTCCATATGAAGTATGTGATACATGCAATTGTTGAATGGGGTGTTACATTCATTAATATATGAACAATATGCTTATGTTCATTAATATTTTAACAATGTTCACATATGTTCACAAAAATTCAATTGGCTAGTTTATCTTTTCATATATTAACATACAATAAACATTGTACATTAATGGAAATATGTTCACCGATGATTTCACGATGTTTTTTCCTATATAACAATCCCATTGAAACTTCTGAAGAGCAAGAGGTGTTAGCTGAACAAATTGATAATAATCCACCTCAATCAGATGTTCAACCTATACTAGTTCCTATTATTGAACCTTCACCTGAACCTGCTCCTATAAACTCCCCAAGTTCTTATACTGATCAAAATTCAGATCAAAGTTCTTATACTCCCTTACCTCAGAGCAAGAAGTGGACCCAAGATCATCCAATACATCAAGTAATTGGTGATCCATCAGCACTTATTCGTATACGGTCTACGACTGCTAATGAGTGTCTGTATTCCATGTTCTTGAGTACTATTGAGCCGACTAAGGTTTCTGAAGCCTTAGCAGATCCAGATTGGATATTAGCAATGCAAGAAGAGCTGAACCAGTTCGAAGCACTCAAAGTCTGGAGATTGGTACCTCGTCCCAACAATAAGACGATTATTGGTACTAAATGGGTGTTCAAAAATATAAAGGATGAAGATGGTGTTGTGGTCAGAAATAAGGCTCGACTCGTTGCTAAAGGATATAATCAACAAGAAGACGTTGACTATGATGAAACGTTTGCCCCGGTTGCAAGGATTGAAGCAATAAGAATATTTTTGGCGTACGCGGCACACAAGAGCTTCACGGTGTATCAGATGGACGCCAAGACAACATTTTTATATGGACTTCTCAAAGAG
>NC_037540.1:27785450-27788276 GCF_001531365.2 Cynara cardunculus var. scolymus | reverse complement strand
CTACAAACCCCAAATACTGTAAAAACTTTTCTACCTTGATGGTTTCACGTTTTAAAATGAGTATGATGAGTGAGATGAACTTCTTTTTAGGTCTTCAAATTAAACAATTATCTTCGGGTATCTTTATTTGTCAAACTAAATATATTTTAGATATCCTGAAGAAATTTAATATGGAAAACTGTTCATCTATCAAAACACCTATGACTCATGGAACGAAGATCCATGCTGATCCTTCTGGAAAAGCTGTTAATCAGAAAACATATCGAGGTATGATAGGTTCTTTGATGTATTTGACATCTTGTAGACCTGATATAATGTTTTCAACACATCCTTGTGTCATATATCAGTCTAATCCAAAGGAGTCCCATCTAAGTGTCGTTAAGYGCATTTTCCGTTATCTTAAAGGGACTGCTAATCTTGGACTCTGGTATCCCAAGGGTACTAGTTTTGAACTGACAGCTTATTCAGATGCAGACTATGCAGGCTGTATATTGGACAGGAAAAGTACAACAGGACATCTACAGTTTTTGGGAGACAAACTAGTCAGCTGGGCATCAAAGAAACAGAACTGCGTTTCCATTTCCACTGCCGAAGCAGAATATGTAGCTGTTGCAAGTTGCTGTTCTCAAGTGCTATGGATGCTGACACAGCTCACAGACTACAGGTTTTATTTTAATAAAATTCCAATTTACTGTGATTCCAAAAGTGCTATTGCTATTTCATGTAATCCTGTTCAACATACTAAAACCAAGCATATAGATATCCGATATCATTTTATTAAAGATCATGTAGAAAAAGGAACCATTGAACTGTATTTTATAAATACGGAATTTCAATAACCTGACTTATTTACGAAAGCTTTAGATGAAAAACGTTTTAGTTTTCTTGTATCTAAGTTAGGTATGTTAAATTTGAAGATTTGAATTTTTATTAAAAACAATTCAATTTATTGAATTGTGTTTAATTCAAATTCGTTTAGTCAAATATCTGTATTTTTTAAAATACAAGTCAGTATCTCAATTTTTTCTATCTGATTTTAAATTTATTGATCGTGGGAATCTATATTTGAGGGGGAGTGTGCTTTTCTTTTATCTGGCCATATTTTGAGGGAGAGTGAATTTTATCTGTTTTGAACTAACAGTTTATATTTTTCTTACAGGTATTTTGAGTATTATCTAATTTTTGAAAGATATAGAGTTTTGAAATATAAGTGTTTGGCCGATTTAGTCTAATCCGGACAACACTTGTCCGATTTATTGTCCGATTTAGACATCCGGACAAAAGGCTATATGATAAACTCTTATTCGGATAAGATTAGATATACTTTGCAAAGGATTGAGCGGATTGCTAAATCGATGAATTCATTTGTCCAATTTCCAAAATCGTTTGCTAAGATTATTCTTTCAAGACTTTAAATCGTTCAATTCTTGAGCGGTTTAATCCTTAACTCAAGCGATTTAATTTTCTTTGTTGAGCGATTTATTTCTAAATCGATTGAACCTTGAACGATTTATCCTTAAACCTGACAAGTCTTGACCGGTGTTCTTCTAAATCGTCTATGCCTTGAGCGATTTATTGTCCGGATTAACACTTAGATATTTCTCAATTCATAAATCGGACACCTCTTGACCGATTTATTCTAATCCGGATAAGCTTTGAGCGATTTAGAATTTGAACGATTTTTGACTTGGACTATAAATATTCGCCTCATTTTTACTTTTTACTTTTTATCCTCACATCGTCTTCTCCGCTCATCTCTCTGGTTTATCGCTCAGACTGTTTCTCCTACTGTTCCATCACTTTACTCATCAAGGTTTATTTCATTTGATTCTATTATTCATATTTCTTGATCGTATTGGATTCGTTTTGGACATTTGGACTGATTGGACTGTTTTGTTAATCATATTGAATCGAACTTGAATGGGAACTTAAAATGAACCATAAAAGGCTTAATAATAATAAAATCAGTTTTATCTTTGTTATTTGTTTATGTATTTTTGATTTCGTTTAGTATGTTAGTATTTTTTTTAGTCTTAGTTTAGTTTTGATCGGATATCTCACCGGACAAGGTGATCGGAGTTTACTCCGATCAACCTTTAATCCGGTTGATGATTGTCCGGTTTATTTCTTTCTTTTAGACTTAGTATTTTTGTTTGTTTTCTTATGTTGTCCGGATTTCAAATCCGTTCACCAATTTGTTTGTTGTTTTTTACTAAGTGTTTGAATTTCTATGTTATCCGGATTTCTAATCCGGTCACCATATTGTTTTTTCTTCCAAGTGTTTGTTGTTTTCTTTGTTATCCGGAATTCTAATCCGGTCAATACATATTTTTTTTCTCTAAGTGTTTTAGACTAAGTGTTTTCTTATTTTTTTTTGTTTAGTTTTTATATTGTTTTTGTTATTTTTAATTTCCTTTTAGTTTAAATTTTTTTTAGAGTTTATTTGTTTTGTATTTTTGTTGTTTTGTTTTATTTTGCTGTGTTGTTATTTTTTTTAATTTAAATTACATGAATAAAATGGGTACTAATTTTTTAGACATTTTTACAGGTCAATGGCGGATCAGAGACATCAATCTGACGAGGAATCTCACGTTCCTTCTGTCAGATCAGATAATATCCCAACTCACCCACCTAGCCAACCCATTGCTTCTTAAACACTTTTCCCTCAGATAAAATACCTAGACATAAAGCCAAATAACCATGTCTTTTCTTTTGCTATGCYAGCCGAATACCCTATCATCCTAGAAATTCTGAAAGGCCACCCAATAGCATATTCTTTATCTGCTAATACACCAGTTCCGATGATGTATCTTCAACAATTCTAGA
>NC_037540.1:27770267-27782715 GCF_001531365.2 Cynara cardunculus var. scolymus | reverse complement strand
TCCTGTATTTGATTGTGTTTATCTGCAGTTAGTTACACGAATTCAGTTATGGGAAGAAATCGGATAGAGATGAAATCGTTTAGAGATGAACAGGTTTAAGAGTTTTAAGAGTTTAAGAGTTTTTAAGAGTTTTTAAGAGTTATAGCCAAATGCTTTATAATATAGTATAGATAGGAGAGTGATAGATCCAATAGCTCAACCAGAACTGGTTGAACTTGCCCAAGGATCACCCCATGCCTCAGTTGTGAGAGAGGAGTTAGGAATAGAAGAGCGAGTTCAGGAACAGGGGTTACCTGAACAGGGAAGTGTGATGAGGGAAAAAGAAATAGAGAGGGGTGAACAGGCGGGGGGGAGCGTCTGATCGGCAAAGGACTTCATCTGCTAGTACTTCCACAACTTCGTCAAGTTCGGAAGCTACTGAAACTGATAATGAGGCAGGTTCTGGTGATCATAGTGATGATGATGATAATGATGATGGAGCGGACAATCGTCCTCAAACTACTCTTCCACAGAATATTCCAATTGGAACACTGGTTGATGATATAAATGATATTTTTCCAGAATATTCAACTCAACAGCCTTGTCCGAGCTTACGTTCATTGTCATTCAACATTGACGATGTTGATGATTATGATCGTATTCTTTAAGATTTACCTAACTTAGAAGAAGATGAGGGAGTTGCAGTTGAAAATGTTGAGAGAGTGAGTGAAAGGGACATAGAAAAATATGGAAAGGGTGAAGGTGGAGCAGAAAAAGAGTATCAAGCTCCTTTCCAAGCTGAAACACATAGTCAGGCACCCACATCTGCTACTGACATTCATTCATTGAATGTTGGTATTGAACAAGACATAGCTAGCCCAGCTATGCAAATGCATATGAGTCAAAAGCATCTGTTGCTCTAAGTGCAGTTCTTAGTGAACCTGCCGGAACAACCGGAGTGGTGTCTTTGGACATTTCACAAGGACGGGTCAGAAGTCCTACCAATGCTAACATTATGCCAACATTGAACGTAGGCACAGCAGTTTATTCAACTGTTGTTACAACTGGTAATCTAAGTGATCCAGGTGTGAATTTACCCGACTTTGTGTCAAGGGAATATTTGGACGGCGCCCTAAAGGCTGTTCAAGATAATATGGATGCTCAAATGGCCAGTCTGAAAAGACTTCTGAAGGAAAAGGAAACTGTAGAAGAAGAGCCACCATCTGCCCCATCACCACTACATGTACCTGAACCATCAGTACCAGATCAATCGGTGGATGAACTTAAATCGTTATTATATGCAAAATTGATGGCATCTCAAAATCCAGATGCTGAAGATGCAGATTTGGTCGGCCTCTTACGACAACAATTAGATGTTAACCCTTTTGTTCGAGCCTCAGAGTTTTTGGCTTTTCAAGATGTGGTTACTTTTAGCTTTTCTAAAGTTAGCAAGTTAATCACATCCAATACCCAAGATCTAAAGAGTTCAATGGATGCCCTAGTTGAACGGGTGTCTACCTTAGAAGAAACTTGCAGATCTCAGGCCATATATTTTAAACAAAGGCATGATGATCCGGATGATCTAGATAGTCATGAGGGGGAGAGAAAGAGACAGAGATTGGCCGAGACATTTGAGCAAGCTGCAAGGGTTGAAGAGGAGCCATCAACTCAAGATGTTATTGTTGAAGCTTCTGCCCTGGAATTTGTTTGAGAAAGAACAATTGAGGCCATTGTAATTGAAGATGAAGAAATGGAGACAAGTCCTACGATCGTGCCAATGGTTGAAAAGTTGGCGGACTCCACAGTAGGAACAAGGATGTTATTGGACTTGTCTGCCAATGTAGGTTTCAACGATGTGTTCTCTACTACTCTGGGTGGAGAGCAAGATTTTGGAAAAGACATTGACAACATTGATGAGTCGACTGGGATCTACTTTGATTTTGAAGCTGATATAGATGATGAAGATCCAATTTTTCCTGTTCAAGAAGACCGTCAGTCTATTCCAGAATCTTCCACTGCAGATGTACCTGATGTGTCAGACATCCCTACTCAAAGAGAACAAGTTGATCCTACTGAAATCTTCACCACAAATTATGTGCCATTCCATATCAGAGCAAATTTTCCTGGTTATGATCGAGCAAGAATCCGAGAGCCATATTTAGAAGATATCTACTTTGGAATTTTCATCCGACATCGAAAAGCTCTGAGCGGTGATAAAGTTCTTGGCATTCATCTTCAGACCAAAGATTACCGCATTGAATACAGACACCTTTTGAAAGCCAAGTGTCTACCGATAAGTGAAGTGCGTACCAAGCATCGAGTCGTCACGATCAAACAAATTGATGCTCAGAAGCTTCTAAGAATCTGGTATCCTGTGTTTACAGTTACTAGACAGGATGGTCAGATTTGGAGATTCAGCGAAGCTGATTTTTCAAGCTTATACTTGGAAGATCTTGAAATATGTACTTCGAAATTAGAAACATGACCAACAGGAAGGAAAGAGAACTGATTGCTCTTGAGGCCATCAAGAGATTTATGCGTTGTCATGTGAAACTGGCTATGGTCATTAATGTTCAAATGGGCCTTGAAGACAATCAACGGATCATCAATCTGAAAAGACCAAATCAAGAATTAGAAGATATTGAAGCTTATCCAGTCTATATGATTCTTGAAAAGCCAGAGTTCGGGGTCATATACTTTGCTCAACTTCAAGTAAAGAAATTCATGAGATTTAGTGAGCTAAATAAATATTCTGATGGTACGATAAGATTGGTGAGAAGGGTGTTTGACTTGAAAAGGGTAAACAATGACAGAGCTGCTGAATCAGAAAGGATGAGTTCTAAAGAAAGATATTTGTTGGTCAATGCGATAAATTTGCTTGAGGAGAAAATCCAATACAGGAACGCTCTGAGAAGATTAGAGAAAATTCTTGGACTTCGAAAGATGAAATTTACAAGAGTCCAAACTTGAATCCAAAGGGGGAGAATGTTGGGTTTGAGTAAGAGCTTTAATGTTGTATTCAAGTTTCTCCTTAGTATATTTGCTTTGTAATAGTGTAGCTTTACTATTTTCTAGTATAAATAGTATTTTCCTTGTAATTGTCATTACCAAGTCATTAGCAGATTGTAATCAATATTAGAGCTATAATTTCTCTCTCTCAATCAAATCAGTAACATTTGATGATCTATTCTTTTCTACTATTCTATTCATCTTGTTCTTGAAGATTTTATCATTTTTGTATGAATCTTGGACTTCACAATTTCTCCATATCGTTCATATCATCGAAATGACATTAACAATATGCTTCAAAAATGTTTACTTGTGATTTGTTCACTCGGATTAACAATTTACCCATTGTGTATATTAGTATTCATATTTTAAAAAAAATTAACTTGTAGTTTTTTGTTGGTCCCAGCCGGATCTACAAGAGTTATATGTAATCAGTTTGTAGAAGGGGGGATGAATACAAACACATCAACTTTCTCTTTTAAAAACTATATATTAATAAAGAAGATCAATACAAATTTTACAGATTGTTTACGGAAGTGATAAGGTAAAGAAACCTATCTAAACAATCTAGGACAGACACTATTACACTTAGCAAATAGAAAAGATTTACTGTAAGAAATAAAGATTTACAAAAGTGTTCTTCACTTGTTCAAACCTTGGGTAAGTTTCTTAGAGAGGAAGAGTTAAGAAGTGATAACTGAGTAGAGAGCACTTATTATTTATACTCATTGCATTAAATGCAATTCAGAAGGTATAAAACACGTGTCAAGCTTTTGGAGGAAAACTTGTCCTTTGCTACAGTAAACAACCCTATCGTTGTTCATGAGCAGTCATCTTTTCATAAAGTAGGTAAGCACAATAGAGTCAACTGAGTGGCCCTGTACTGTACTATACTCTAGAAAAAGTATGAGTTTGTCCTTAGTGTGTGGGAGGACAAGACAAAAACAATCATGCATGGTAAGCTTCATTTGATCGCTGAATGGTGGGATGACGCTGGAGGCCTCTTCAGCATTCGCTGAAACTTGTGCAGTCTTTACACATATGTAGATGAGCTTGTAATCATTGAATGTCGCTTCAGATCATGAACGCGCTAGTCTCTAATCTTCAGTTTATGTCTTCGACATTGCTGAAGGTTCGTTGATGTGAGTTCTATCTTCTTGAAGTATGACAGTTTCTGAAGGAGTTACAATACATGTTCGACGATCACTAAACAGACTCAGTGATGATTGTTGAAACTGAATAAACAGAAACACTATATTTTAATAGATAAAAAGTATTATCATCAAATCAATAAGAGAGGATCAAAAATCACCCCCAATTTGATGATGACAAAGCAACATAAAAAAATTGCCTAAGTTATAATAGTAAGGAAAAGGTACAAGTAAAATACAAGTCCCTTTTAACTATTTTTGGATCTTTTTTAGTGATACAGTTCTTTTTATTTTAAAGTTTACTTAAGTTGTACAGGATTACAAGTTTAAGGGAAACAAATACAAGTAATAATAACTGAAAATGAAAGCTTATTCACTGATTGAAAGTTGTCAGTGAATGGAAGAGTAAACTGAACTCATTGATATTTGTCCCTATTACTCTTTTCAGGGATCTTTTTTCAGTGACACTTAAGAAATACTCATATTTATTCATTGAAAAAGTACAAGTGTTACATCAATGATTGCTAGACTTATTACATGTAGTTGTACACTGAAAATAATGAAAAATAAAACAAGATTACAAGATAGAAAGTTTTAACTATTCTAGGTCGTTGAAGTTGATGTACCCTGGTACTTCTTCTCCTAGCTTCTTTCGACGTAGATATTCCTTTCTGATCCTGTGGTCCATCGTCTCCCTATGTAGGTTGTTCAACCAAGATCTTAGATATTCGAGGTGGTCTATTGGACATAGACGAAACTCAGGTACTCTTTGGAAGATGTACTCGCTATCATAGTCAATGAATATTAATCCATACTCAGGCTTGAAGTGCATAGTGTTGGGTATATGAGGACCCTTCGCTGGCAGAGTGAGGTTCAGCATAGAGATATCTAGTTTCTTCGAGTTCTTCAGGATTTCCACTAAGGAGAACTTAGTTTCATGTTCACTCCTTAGAGTAGGTCCATCAGTAGGATCTGAAGGATTTCTTTTTCATTTGGGCAGCAACTCTGACACTAGAGGAACAGCAACATACCTGGACACCTTCTTGATAAGTTCATTCAGAATGTTTTCTATAATAGGCCAATGCCTGGACTTTGAGTACTATATGGCTTGACGTATTTCTAGCCATTCGTCCTAGCCGTATTGTCCAATATATGAAGAATATTCAGTGACCGCTTCAAGGATGTCTCTGGTGATGACCATGGAGATGAGCATTCTGCCATATTTCATCTGTTCATTGATGGAGACGTTTGAAATCTGATGGGGACTTATCCTTTTCTTCATACACTCTTCACTCCATTTCTTGTCGCGATCCTTCAGTGTCAATGCTCTCTAGTGTTCTTGTTCAGCTTGAGAGCTCAACTGAGACTAGGCTTTGACAGGGTTCATCTTCTTCGAATTTCCCTTGGGAAGAACTTTGATTGCGAGTTACTTGGCCAACTTTAGGTTGTCTACAGTGTGTTGGTGTTTAAGACGAAGTTCTTCCTTAGGAGCGCTTCTTCTCTTTTAGCTTCTTTGAGGAAGTCAAACTCACCACAACTAGAGGTACGAAGAGGAATTTTTACTCTGGTTTGGTCGAGATGCTTCCTCAGCTAAGTCATATGTTGGTCAAAAAGTGCTCCAGATGTTAGCATAAAACGTATCTTTTCATCTGGATGACCAAAATGGATTATGGAGGTGCTAGGATTATGGAGGTGTTAGGAGAAGAGATAGATTGAGAAGCAACAGAGACAAACCTGGAGCTCTGGGCAACCCTTGAGGGGTCGATGGGCTTGAAAAGAATGACCAATTTCCCGTCTTCAGCAACACCTTTGTTCTTGAAGGTGGTGTGTTGGTTCTCTTATTTTTTCTTTTTCTCCCCCTGGGATGAAGATTCTCTGAGGGAGACGCCTTTCTGTGCTAGCATAGGCCTGGTGTGGTATTAAATGGTAAAGTCATCATCTTCGTCGTCTTCATAATCATCATCATCACCTAAGTCTTCTCCAACATGAGGCAAGGGGAGGTCTGCATCTTCTTTATCATCGTCATCATCGTTGTCCTCATCACCAGCATTAGCTGTAGAGGTGATGGAAAAGTCTTCGTCTTCAGCAGGAGCTATGATGGCATCGTCATCATCCTCTGCTTCAACATCAGCTTTTTTTTATTAACCTGGAAATCCAACCTGCTATACGAGCTGACTAATCCCAAGGCGACCACCTGCTTTGCAGATAGCCCAAAGTCACCGCATTTGAACCTCTGTAGCCACAAGGGGATTTTTATTCCTCCTTGGATTTGAACCTGGGATCTCCTGGTACTTTTGCCCTTTCAAGTCAAGCTCAAACCAATCAGGCACCACCCTTGTGGTTTTCAATATCAGGTTTAGCATCATAGAAAGTGAAGGCATCCTCAGAGTAAAGGATCAAGGCTTGAGGTTCTTCAACTTCAGAGATGGTAGCAACAGGCAGGTCTTGTTCCCCCTCTTTATCATCAGCAAGACTAGAAGTGAGATCATTAAGACATTGTGCCAAATCATCCTTGCGAAGCTCAAGATTTAAAAGCGCCTCAGCTTGCCGGATGTTGAATTCAAACACCTAGTCCAGGGTCTGGCGATCATCATCGGTAAAAGATGGTTTAGAGACCGGGCTGGACACTGTAGAAGCGCCAGAATTTTCTCCATCAGCTCACCATGCCTGGCGAGTTAGATTTGCACTTCATCAGCCTTCCTATTTAAAGCATTGATGGCAACATCAACTTTAACAGCAACTTGCACCGCAAACAACAACTCCTTCACATCATTGACCTCAGTTCTGACAGCAGAGAGGCCTGAGTTTAGGTCTTCTTTGATAGGAATATCTTGGTGTACTTCATCCATCTTGTCCAAGACAGTGGCGACATCTAGGAGAAATAGTTTTACATCCTCAGCCATATCATAGACGTCAATCTCTATGGCTGAAGGTTCTGTTGCAAAAGGACCTGAAAAATATAGAGAATGTTGAGCATAAAGAAGCTCTTGGTTAGATGAAATGAAATAGTAGGAAGATGGTACAGTACCTGAAGGGTGTTCAACATCATCTGAAGGATTGATGTTGGTTCTCTCAAAGTTGCCTCCTAAAGGATAGGATTCCTGTGACTGAAGCATCTCGAGAGGAGTCACCTCAGGTCCTGTGGTGATTGCTTTATCACTAGTGGGGAAAACCAATGAAGAATCCGCATCATGTGTCGAGACAAAAGGAAGAGGAGAGGAGAGAATGGCTAAGAGAGTTGGTAGTGAGTGTTTAGCAGTGGCAGTGTTGATATTTACACCTTCAGTGATTTGGGTCACGGAGGCGATTGGGTAAGTAGCCGCTTGTACGATAGTGTCTGTGGAGATCACTGAAGATCTTGGTAGGAAAAGAAGAGAGAGCGCCTTGGGGATAAGGCTTGTTTCAATGACTGAAACCTGTTGGGAGGTAACAGTCAACGATTTGGATGCTCCCCTTTTTGGCTTTCTTGGCCCTTAAAGAAAGACCAAGATGGGCTTGAGAAGAGGTCCTCTTAGAGAATATGGCGGTGTTGGTTGCGATAGATTGAGGGGGGTTTTCCCTAGTCCTGACCACCTGTGGGAGAGAAGAAGGGGTAGAGGACATACCTGGGCCATGAGTGATGACGAGCATTGGTGCAAACAAACCAACATCTACATGTTTAAACTTGTGGTCCAAGATTCTAGACCCAAGCCTGCAAATAGGCATGTTGCCTTTTGTGGGGTATTTATTGACATAGATCTTGGCAAATACCATGCACCGAAATCTGGTGTAGGGCACCACCTTTTCTCGCTAACGCTTATTCAGCTTCAGCACCAGGTCTTCGAAAATCACACCAGCATAGTTTGTTCTCATTTGGCGTATAACGGAGATGTGAATGTTGAAAGACACCCTTGAGGCCTGGTCTTGGCCACCAGTCTTGCCTCCCATACACTAAATAAAATAGGAAAACAAGAATTGCCAAATCGCAGACATGTGATTCTTCTCGATCTTTAACAGCGACTTGAGGGGTTTGCTGGAGTCTTTCTTGGTTGGTCGTTTGTAGTCAATCTGATTGAGGCAGGAAATGATATCTTCAGTGGTTCAATGGAGTATGGACCCTTTGGCAGTTCCTCAAGGTAGGGATGCCAAAACTAATACCAGTGTTGTCAGATTCTTGCTTCACTTCAGCAGTGAACCAGAACTGCTGAAGGAATTCCGTAACCATGATAGGTTCATATGTCAGTGCATGGCCGATAGGAGAGTTCCTTAGGAAGTTGTCCACATCCTCGAAGTGGGGTTTGTTG
This sequence comes from Cynara cardunculus var. scolymus, assembly GCF_001531365.2. Classification (NCBI taxonomy): domain Eukaryota; kingdom Viridiplantae; phylum Streptophyta; class Magnoliopsida; order Asterales; family Asteraceae; genus Cynara; species Cynara cardunculus. The sequence continues at coordinate 27,774,293 of NC_037540.1, read as the reverse complement.
ATTGGGATGTCTAGAAGGCCAACATGATTGTTTGGCTTGAAGGACACTTCATCGACAGATAAATTCACATCCTTGGTTACCATTTCTATTTATAAGGAAGGTAAAACATAAGATAATGCAAGGGTTTTGTGTGTCCCACTTCTATGATCAATCTTCAAGAACATCAATATAAATTCTATAAATGGCAATCTTCATGTAAGAACACTTGAGAGAAAAAGTCAACTTGGTCAATGTATGTTTATTTCTCTCAATTATACGTAATATTACAATTAGGCTCCTTCTACTAAAACTCCCTTACAAAACCTATTTATAGGTCAAACTAGAAAAGCACAAGTCAAAGTCAAACAATGACTTACAAAGTCAAACTCTCTACAAATACAAATATAGACTTTCAAGACTAATACAATTAACACTAAAATTCAATCCTAACATTCTCCTCATTTGGATTCATATTTGAAAGAATTTGTGCTCTTTGAATCCCTTTTGAAACTTTGACGCTTTAAGCACTTTAAGACTTCTTAAAAAAAATCTTCAAGACAATCTTCTAACATCCTCCCCTTTATGTTCTTAAAAAATCTTCTCTTGAGAAAATCTTCCAAAACATTCTCCCCCTCGAATGTAGATCAAAAATGTTGGGTTTGAGTAAGAGCGTTAAAGTTGTATTCAAGTTTCTCCTTAGTGTAGTTTTATATTGTAATAGAGTAGATTTACTATTTACTAGTATAAATAGTATTTTCTTTGTAATTGTCATTACCAAGTCATTAGCAGAATTGTAATCAAGATTAGAGCTGTAATTTTCTCTCTCTCAATCAAATCAATCTTTGATGATATTCTCTCTACTTTTCTATTCATCTTGATTCTTGAAGATCTTATCATGTTTGTATGATTTCTGGAATTCACAATTGGTATCAGAGCAGGCTGCAGCAGTTTCGATTAGAGGATTAAACAAATTTTGCACAATTTTTCACGAATTTTGAAGATCCATCGATCTGGGTCAATGATATTAATCACTGTTCTTGAGTGTTCTTCATCCAAATTGGTTTTTTGAGCCTAAATCGGTTATTTTTTTAGTATTATTTGTAAAGATTTACATCGCTAGATTCGTTTTTGTTTTTCGAACAATCTTGATTCACACTATTTTTTATTTTAAGCAAGTTTTAAAYCAGTTTTAGTCGAAAATTGAGTTTTCGTATTCTGGAAAATATTCTTCAAAACTCATATTTTTTTTTCATGTTTTGATCCAAAATTTTGGTAAAAAAGTGTGAAATTTTGTGTTTTTGGTTGAATATTAGTCCGCTTAAGACTTGTGCGATTTAGGGTGTTATCCGCTTGATACTTGTGCGATTTAACATCCGTGTGAATTTTGAGTTGTTTGATATAGGTTTATCCGGACAACACTTGTGCGGATCATTGAGCGATTTAGCCAATCCGTCTGGTAAACCGTTGATAACTTGAACGAATTATTGTGCGATTTAAACAATCCGACTGGTAAGTCTTTAGTAACTTGAACGGATTAGTGGGCGATTTACATAATCCGACTGGTAAGTCGTTTAAGAGTTGTGCGATTTAATAAGCGATTTAGAGAATCCGCTTGGTAAGACTTAGTGCATTTGTCTACTTGAGCGATTTATAATTTTGATCGTACATTCTTTGGTGATTGAACGGATATTGACTATTTGATCGATTTAATTCTTTGACTTTTCATTAATTTGTTTTAAGAGGACTTATACGTACTTTGACTTGTTGACTTAGTTGACCTTGACTTGTTGACTTGTTGACTTTTTACGTTCGATTTTCATTTTGGAATTTTGAGTAAGTGTTGAAAACATCCGATTTGAGAATTTTAATTCAAATTCAGTTTTGTGCCTTATCCGTATTTTGTTTTGCTTAATCCGTCTGAATTTTGCATGTTTGGTTAAAATCTGGTTAAGTGTTTTGAGCGATATAAGTTTGCTTGTTGTCCGGACTTCTAATTCGGATAACTTGTTGAATATTCTTTGTTGTCCGGACTTTCAATCCGGATAAGCTTGACTGGATTACTAATCTGGATAAGTTTTTGTGCCTAAATTGTTCTAAGTGTTGAATATGTGTGAAGTTTTGTTTAGATATTATCAGATATATTTTTGTAAACTGATCCTTTAATTCAAACTTTGAACTGCAGTTGATCCTATTTCATACAAANTGTGTGAAGTTTTGTTTAGATATTATCAGATATATTTTTGTAAACTGATCCTTTAATTCAAACTTTGAACTGCAGTTGATCCTATTTCATACAAATTGATACGATGAGTTCAMSAKAAGCAATGGCTATTGGTACTGATACCAAGCCACCTGTTCTATTTCGTGGTGATTACAATCAGTKGAGAGACAGATTTCTAAATTTTGTTGAAAGAATGAAAGAAGGAGATCTGATAATGAAATCTTTAATGGAAGGTCCTACTGAATTCTTCCTAGAGATAGATGCTGATTTAGTAGAAGGCATACCTACACAGAGAGTTCCTAAACTAAAGCATCAATATTCACCTGAAGAAAAAGAGAGAGCTCATGTTGATGTGTTGTGCAAGTCTTATATAATGCAAGCACTGACTAATGATATTTACACCAGTATTGACAGTCATAAATCATCAGGTCACAGCATGTGGATTCAAATCGAAAAGATGATGATGGGTTCGAAAGTGGGAACTCAGCTGAAAATCACTAATTGTATTTCAGCCTATGAAGAATTCAAGGCTAAAGAAGGTGAAAGTGTTGATGATGTTTACAATAGGCTTGCCAGACTGCTTAATGAACTGACAAAGAATGAAATTTCTAAAACTACAATAGAGATTAATGTTAAGTTTCTTAAAAATCTCCAGTCGGAGTGGAAACCATTTGCCAATCATATCAGATTCAATAAACAATTATATGATATCGATTTTCATGAAATCTATGAAACTCTGAAACAAAATGAGCAAGATGTTTTGGAAATCCAAAATGCAAAGAAGAAAGAAAAAGAAGTTGTTAATCCTTTGGCTCTTGTATCTGAGAGAAAGGAAAAGAAATTAAAAAGCAGATCTGGAAAGCAAGTAAAAGAAGTTAGTCAGTCAAGTGAGTCTGAAACAGAAGACAGTAACAGCTCAGATTCAAATTTTGAAATGTCAGAGATCAAACAGGCAATGGCAATGCTGACTAAAGCATTCCAGAAGAAGTTCTCAAAAAGGCCACACTCGAACAACCAGAGATTCTCGTCAGGCTCAAAATATGAATACAAAGTCAAGTTTGGCGAGAAAAAGAAATATGAAGAAAAGAGGTTCGAGAAGAAATATGAGAAAAAGCCGGAAGAAAAGAAGAATTTTACCAAAAGTGCAGCTGATGAGAACACAAAGTGTTATAACTGTGGTAAGCTAGGCCACTTTGCTATAAATTGTAGGAAGCCGGTAAATCGCGATATCGACTACTACAAGAATAAATTTCTTCTGTCCAAACAAAGAGATGCCGGCAAAGCACTTATGGTTGAGGATGAACACTGATTGAATCTGACTGATGGAGAAGAAGAAACTGAAGCTGTTGCACATGTGTGCTTGATGGATAAAATAGATAAAGATTTGTCAGGTGAAGAAGAAGAACAGATGAATGATGAGGTATTACATCAATCATGTATTAAACAGATGCAAAAGATGATGCTCAAAATTCAAACTTTCCAGCAAGAATTAAAATAGAAAAATTGCGTTCAAATAATTTTGAAGATCAACTAAAAACGCAAAAAGAAAAATATACCAAATTATATACTGAAAATGCTGGAAACTTGAATTGAGCTAAGTCTTTGCAATCTGAGTCCAAATTATTTGATGAAAAACCCAATGTTTTAAAAGTCGAATTATCTGAATTAAAGGAAAAATATAAATCATTAGCATTAGTTAATGAAGAACAGGTTGTTAAAATAAGTAAGCTTGATCTAAAAATAATTCAGTTAAATAAAACTCTGAAGGGTAAAGAAGAAATTTTATACAAAAGAGGACAAACCGATCAAACCATTTTTCTAAACAA
>NC_037540.1:27763632-27767169 GCF_001531365.2 Cynara cardunculus var. scolymus | reverse complement strand
AGAGGCTCTGCTGGATGTGACTTGAAAGCTCTTGATGCCAGAGGATCGGCTCCCAGAACCTCTGTGAGAGACAATAGAGGTTCTGTCATTCTCAACTTGTATGCTTTTGTTCACAGAGGACAAGTTTCCAGAACCTCCGTGATAGACAACAGAGGTTCTGTCACTTTTGACATGTATGTTTGAACATCCTCTGTTGTTGGTCCTCTGTGGTCTTCTATGGTAGAACTCTTCTGTCAACACTTGCAGTAGTACTTTTTCATACTTTTACATTAAATGAAATATGAGATCTAACAATCTTCCCCTAAGTATGAAAAAGTAAAAATTGACAATTTAATGCAAGAAATGACTTAATTGAAAGAAATTACAAGAGGAAATAAAATTCATCCTCTGAAAAAGAATTTACATAAAGAAAGAATTACAAAAAAAAAGTGTTACATAGGCCAATGCTATTACAGAAGTTTATCCAACCGCAGAGTCTGGATAGTCGTCTACTACATATAGCATGTCAGTCTCGATGGTTCTGTAGATATTGAAGATCCATTCTCTGAAGTTGACTTGTACTTTGATAGCTTCCAGAATGCCAGACACTTCATCCATCCTTAGATGCCCTTTGTTCACCTCTGCAAACGCTCTTTTGAATATCCACTCAAGAGTCTTTGTGGAGTACTTGTTTGCTTCTGTCGAATCAAAGAACCTTAGGATGTCATCTTTGTCCAAGAACACAAACCCAAAAATGGGGTTGCGAACAATGGAGTTGGGATGACACCTAAGTATCCTTCCTGGCCTGTTGTTTGGAGGGGTGATCTTAAGATCTGACTGGGCTAACCTCATTGCTATCTCGAAGTCCTTCTGGCTGTAGTACTTGACTTGTGCGCGCATGACCTCGATAAGCCTTCTAAGCGACAGAGCATAGCTTGACCTCCTCTCTATGTATTTGTTGAGAATTTTGTGCATGAAGATCAAATCAAATACACAGAGGTTGTGGAGGTCAGCATTTGTGAACGTGTACAGGTTGTCGTCATCCCTCTTCACAACGTATTGAGCATAGAGCACCGTCCTCTTCAGCAGGGTCCTTGAAGAAATTGTTTCAAGAGATACAATCACGTGCTCTGAGAAGATTTGCTCGCGTGGCCTGGTGAGCTTAGAGAACTGGAACTTGGCAGCGGCAGAAGGAATACCTGTGAGCTCTGGATCATAGGGGGGTTCTGTGTCTACTGCAGAGTATCTCCACAGCAGAATCTCTTCCACAGTAAAAGCAGGCTCTGTGCAAACTTGTTGTATGGGAATCTTGCTCATTGATTCGAATATTTCAAAGACCCTTCCTACTGTGGCGGACTCTGGCACTTTGGCTTCTTCTTCTTCAAGAATTGGCTTCTGGGTGGACCCCTATACAAGAATAGGTTTGACAATTCCTTGCAGAGTGTCGAACGTACCCGTGGATGTTTCCTCCTTCGCCTTAGATGAGCCTTCACCTGCTCTGGGGACGGGGCCTCTGCCCTTTTCTTTCTTGAGCCTCTGCCAGAGACTCTTTTAAAGCTTGAATGAGCGCAGGGTCGCTGTACTCCTCTTCATTTATTTCTTGTTGAGTCTCTGAGCTTGACGACCCCTTCTGTGGTGACTCCTCCACAGCTTTGCCTTTGTCTTTGCCTTTAGGCTCTGCTGCCTTTTCTTTGCCTTTTGAGAACAAGGCAGCTGTATAGAGTCCACTATCTTGACGCCTTTGGCAGAAGTCTTTTTTGGCTCATCTTTCTTCTCAGCCTTTTCTCCCCCTCATGACGATCATGGTCATCATCTCCTTGATCGTCACGGTGTTTGGTGGCTTCTGCCTTGCATGTTTCCAGGGGAGCCTTCTCCAATCTCTTCAGAATCTTGGTGGCCGCCTTCTTCATTTTCTTAATGACCTCTTCTGCGAGCACAGAGGCGTGGCTTATGTCTATCTCTGTCGACCACTTCAACTTGGAGATGCTTCGATAGATTTCGCTTCTAAGGAGGTCTCCCTCTTTCACGAGCTGGGAAGTGCAGTCTCTGATCGCCGTGTTGGAGGCTCAGGCCTCTTTAAGAAGTTGGTCTGTATGTTTGCGTATGATGTCTCCCAGAGCTTCAACCATCGCATCTAGCTCTCTTCGAGTGGCTAGATGGTTGATATTGGCCCTGGATGACTTGGTATCCATGCCGTAAAGTGACTACAGAAGCGAACATTTGCTTGATTTCGTCTTTGAATGTTGAGTAGTCTGTATAGCTCGCAGAGATGAAATTAGCGGCAAACTAGGCGGCCATCTCTGATAGTTCTGTCTTCAACATCTGGATGGAGGAGGGCTTGAGTGAGAAAGCATTGAATTCCTCTGCAAGATCATCCTTCTGTAGGACAGAGCTCTGAAGGGTTGAGAGTGTTGTCTTGAGTTCTGCCGTTGTAGAGCTCAACTCCTTCAGAGCCTCTGTGATGGGAGCGAGGTCTTCTGTCATTGTGCGAGAGATGAACAAGCTTTTCAACTCGTTCATCTTTTGGAATATCGCTGTGGCGAAGGTTTGAAGTTCCCCCTTCGTCACGTAGGCATCCTGGGTACCTAGATCACCAACACATGGTGACCTAGTAGCCTCGGAGCGTGAGGCGCCCTCAGCGACTGGTTTTTCGTAGTCTGCTTAGGGACTTCCACCAGATCCTCGGACTTCTCTGTGAGGAGAGCTTACCGTTGTTCTGTTGATATCGTGCCTTGTAGGTTCAGAGCCTAACATGGCAGAGGGATCAAGTGTGGACATTGGGCGTTCTAGACCCTCTGTCGCGGTGACTCTCACATATGCCTCTGAAGCACATTCTGGTTGGGCACTCATGTGTGGAGAGGCAACAGCTGCCTCTCTGGGATGTGGCGAGTCCTTGGGCGATAGGACTCTTGTAGTAAAACCTTCATCCTTTTGAGAGGATGTAGGAGTAGAAGGTGGTTGCCTGACTGTGCGATCGACAGAGGACTGAAGAATGTCCTCTGCGAGGTTAGGTTGGGTTGGGCTTGGCGTGTGCGCGCCTTGTTCAATAGGGGATCCCTCTAGAACAGGGACCCCTAGAAGCGTGGGTAGCACTGGGAGGAGGGCTAGGATGTGTACCTGTGGTATCTTTTTCTCCCCCTCCTAACTCCACTTCCTCTTCTTCTTCGTCTAAGACGACTTCTGTCCCCAACTCTGTCACGTCGATTGGCGCTCTGAACTCCTTTTGGAGGTTGAAAATGACATCATGGATCTGCACCGTTGGGGACTCCTCTTGTACGACCTTGCGCAACCTTCTGCACTTGGGAGTAGTAGCCTTTGCGGGGCTCTCTTCGATTGCCACCTCTGTGACCACAACCTCTATCGGTTGGGCCTTCTTGGTTTTCTTCTTTTTAGGCTTCTGCAGAGGACTACGTGGGCCCTCTTCTTCTGCAGGCCTCTTCTTCCCCTTCTTCATCACAGAAGAGTCGGCACCCTTTTGTGTCTTCTTGGTCTTCTTAGGTGGGGGACTTGGGATTCTAGGGCCAGCCTCACTCACCTTACCAGCCACTTCTGGCTCCT
>NC_037540.1:27761654-27763217 GCF_001531365.2 Cynara cardunculus var. scolymus | reverse complement strand
TCTTTGAACGGGTACAGCCTTGCGTTGGGCTCCACAGAAGGTAGCTTTGCTGCTATCAGATCTCCAAAGACGAGACCAAGGAACCGTTRTAGAATTAAGTTTGGTTGGTTCATGTCTTCCTTGGCCTTCYTCTGCGCTTTGACCWTGGWCTTTTCTCCCCTTTGAGTTGCGCATTTCTTCTTGATCAATCCAACCATATCCTCGAATATTAGCTGTGCGTAATCCAAAGGTAGGTTGAAGTAGATTCCATAGACGATAGACATCATTGCGTGCGAGGTCTGGTCGTGACTTCCCACCTTCCCTGTTAAGCAGCAGTTTACTATTGAGAACAGAGTATTCCAGACAAGGGGTAGTCATTTGCGCTTGAACTGAGTCCGTTTGACGATTTGGGTTGCATAGGAATGGAATTCAAGGAATTGAATTAATTCCTCATCTGTCGGAGTTGCAGCATAAGCATTTAAATTAAGGGATTCCAGGGTGGGTAAAAGCAGGGCAGTTCGCAATTTGTCCACATTTAGTTCCATGGGTACCAATGATTTATTGGTAGGGTGAGAGGCGTAACCCACAATGCTCATTCCAGAGTTGTCCAATGTTGTAATGTAAGAACTTAAGAGAAACTGGGTTATGTAGGACTCAGGGGTTGGTTTGGTAGCAGACAGGGCATAAAAAAGGGGATGGTTTCTTAGAATTTCGAGGAGGGGGAAAGTAAATTCAGGGAAACCTGTGTGTGATGGAACGAAGTAGTAGTTGTTGGGCTTTTTCACGAGCACGACCTTCTTGTATCGGTTTTGGACGAAGGATAGGGCGTGAGACGTTAGAGCTTGGGCTTGTGTGACTTTGTTGTCACTGGAGACGTTGACGGATTGAGCTGAGGCAGATGAGGAAGACATTTTTGCAAGTTTTGTATGAAGGTTCGCAAGTTCAGGTTCGCCGGAGAATATGAGTGTGGTAAAGGTTTTTTTGATTTGGGGGGAAGGGGTATTTATAGTGAGAATTTTGAATTGAACCGTTTTATTGACGAAAGGTCGTGATGAGTGGTTTTAGGTTGAAACTGCTCAAAAAGTATGACACGCCGTGTTGGGAAGACGTACGATTGATGACGTGCGCCCCCTTTTCTGACACGCGCGTGTTGGTTTTAACCCTTATCCACAAAACCACGCGCACCATATCAATAGACAAGAACTATTAAGAGAGTTCTGTCAGAGACCTAAGGGTAACAGAGCCTCTGTGATATGTGTCGGGCCTTCTTATAATGTTACACCTTTTTATTACCTAAACGGTTTTGAAAATCCATAGAGATATGAGTATTTGCTCAGTTCAAATCCACAGAGCCTCTGTTAGAAGTGCCAGAGGTTATGATGAATTGACCTCTGAGAATAAGATACTAAAAAAAAATTTGACACCTTCTGTGGTTTGATTTTCATTTTAAAAACTCCCCCTCTGAACCAGCTTCCTTGGCTCCCCCTAGAAACAAAAACCATTTAAAATCCTAAGAAGAAGTGTCGACAGAGGGTCCGTTCAAAGAGCCTCTGCAAGTAATCACAGAGGTTCTGTGAAAAGACT
>NC_037540.1:27744919-27761554 GCF_001531365.2 Cynara cardunculus var. scolymus | reverse complement strand
CTTCCCATGCCATGATTTCAATCATGTATGGGATATATTTTAATCTGCCTCTTGATTATGCCCAATTGATCTTCGACGATTTGGTTGGCCTAATAAAGAAAAAGTGTGCCAGCCAAAAAGGCGAGAAGAAGAAGGTACATGCCGAACAGAAGGCCAAGGAAGACGTATACCAACCAAATCTCATCTTACAACGCTTCCTTGGTTTGGTTTTTGGCGACCTCCTGGCCGCAAAGCTGCCAGCCGTAGAGCCCAACGCGCGGCTTTATCCGTTTAAAGAGTTCCACCCAACGCAACATGAGCATGGCTACAGAAGCCCACGTCCAATCTCCAAAGCCATGCTCAGGTATCTATCTCATGAAGAACGTAAAGCTTACAGACGTGGTAACAGGCGACCAGAACCGGTCCCTGCAACCCCACCATGCATAGGAGTCCCTCTAGGTGAGAGTGTGGATAAAATGAGAGTGGAGGGAAGAACGGAGGAGCCAGTAGTGGCTGGTGAGATGAGTGAGCATCCACCTAGTATCCCATCACCTCCACGACAGAAGAAAAAGAAGTCACAGAAGGTTGGTGATACTTCTGTGAAGAAGAAGACGAAAAAGTGGCCCGCAGAAGAAGAGGGCCCAACTGTGCCTCTGCCCAAGCCTAAGAAAAGAAAAACCAAGAAGGCTGAACGAACAGAGCCTGCGATCATAGAACCTGTGGTCACAGAGGCTATCGCAGAATAAGAGCAGGCAGAGGCTACAGCTCCAAAGCACAGAAAGTTGCGCAAGGCACACATCGACGTTTCCCCAATGGAACAAATTCAAGATGTTCTGTCGAATATCCAGAAGGAGTTCCAGGCACCAATCGATCCATCTCAGTTGGGGACAGAGATCATCATAGACGAGGAAGAAGAAGAAGTAGAAGAATTAGGTGAGGGAGAAAAAGATGGCCCTGACACACATCCAAGCCAAAGTCCCAGTGCAATCCATGATTCTAGAGGCCCTGTTCTAGATGGACCCTCTATTGAAACAGGCTCGCACAAGCCGATCCCAACCCATCCAACCGCCGTAGAGGATACTCTTTCATCCTCTGTGGTACGCACTCCCGGGCACCCACATATAACTCCTCCATCCTCTCAAAAGGATGAAGGTTTTACAATAAGAGTCCATTCGCCCACGGACTCGACAGAACCCACAGAGGCATGTGTTGCCTCTGCACTTGAGTGAGATCAGCCAGAACGTGCTTCAGAGGCACAGGTAAGGGTCACAGAGGTGGTGGATCTAGAACGTCCATCATCTCCACTAGATACCTCTGCCAGGTTAGGCTCTGAACCTACCAGGTATGAAATCTATAGAACACCAGTAGGCTCTCCTCTTGGAGATGTGCAAGGATCTGGTGGAAGTCCCCGAGTTGGCCACGACAAATCAGCCATTGAGGGCGCCTCAAGCTCCGAGGCCAAAGGATCACCATGTGTTGGTGATCCGAGTTCCCAGAGTGACTATGTGACAAAGGGGGAGCTTAAAGCCCTTGCCACAAAGTTGCTCATCAAGATGGACGAGTTGAAAAGCTTGTTCATCTCACAGTCTCAACCTCAGGATCTTACACCGCTAACAGAGGCTCTGAGGGAGTTGTCTTCCATCACCGCAGAGCTGAAGACTTATTTGACAAGCCTTCAGAGCTCTGTCTTACAGAAGGACGATCTTTCAGAGGCTTTCCAAGCAATGTCTCTCAACCCCTCCTCAATCAAAACACTAAAGGATGAACTTACAGAAATGGATGCAAAGTTTGCAGGAGACTTCGTCACAGCAGGCTACACAGATTATTCTTCCTTCCGCGACGAGATCAAGGAAATGTTTTCCTCTGCGGTCACGTATGGCATCCAGTCCAAGTCCTCAAGTGCCAACATCAATCACTTGGTCACTCGCAAAGAACTGGACGCCATGGTGGATGCCCTAGGGAATACTTTGGTCGACCACTTCACTATGCTTAAAATGGAGTTCTTCTCTTCCAAAGATAAACTCGCAGAATCCATGTCCAAGCTTGCCAAGGAAGGTGACCTCCTTCGAGCATAAGTTCTATCCACCGTCTCCAAACTCAAGTGGGCTACAGAGCTTGACGTGATGAATGCCTCTGTGAGTGCGGAAAAGGTAATAAAAAAGATGTACAAGGCGGCCACTAGACTCCTACGCCATTTGAGGAGGGCTCCCCTTACTTCATGCAAGGCTGATGCCATCTAGAGCCATGACGATCACAGGCGTGATGGTGATCGTCATGAGGGGGAGAAAAAGGAGGAAAAGAAAAAGGCCAAGGCCCCACAATAGAAGAAACCAGCCGCCAGAGCACATGCCACGGGTGTAAAGATTGGAGAGCCTACAGCTACTGATAAAGGAAAGAAAAAGGCTGCAGAGCCTACAGGCAAGGGAAAGGCCGTAGCTGTAGAGTCGTCAAAGAAGGGTTCATCTTCAAGCTCAGAATCCTCTGCGCCAATCGATGAAGAAAAATACGTTGATGAACCCGAACTCCTCAGAGTCCTAAAGTAATCCAAGGCAGAGGCTCAGGCGAAAAGGGGCAGAGCACCTATGCATGTCAGAGAAGGTGAGGCCACATCTTCTGCAATCCCACAAGTCCAACAAACAACGTCCACAGGTACGTTCGATGCTCTGCAAGGAACAGTTAAGCCCATCCTTGCAGTGGGATCAACCCAGAGGCCTATCCTGGAAGAAGAAGAAGAAAAGAAGATGCCAGAGTCTACTCCAGGGGGACGAGTCTATGAGATTTTGGAATCTATGAGCAAGATTCCTACGCTTAACGTTCGCACAGAGCCCGTTACTACCCCAGAGGAAATTCTTATATGGAAATACTCTGTGACTGACACAGAGCCACCCTACGACCCAGAGCTCACTGGGATTCCCTCTGCCGCAGCCAAATTCCGATTATCCAGACTTACAAGGCCTCGTGAGCAGGTCTTCTCACGCCACATGATCAAATATTTGGTGTCAATTTCCCCAAGAACTTTATTAAAGAAGGCTGTGCTCTACTCTCAATACGTTGTAAGGAGAGAAGACGGGAACATCTATACATTCTCTGACGCTGATCTGCATAACCTCTGTGTGTATGATCTCATTTATATGCACAAAATCCTTAATATCTACATGGGGAGAAGGTCAACATATCAAGTATCCCTCAGAACGCTGATCGAAGTTATGCATGCACAAGTAATGTACTACAGCCAGAATGATTTTGAATTGGCCATGCATCTAGCACAGAAGAATCTGAAGATCACTCCTCCTTACAGCAGGCCAAGTTGGGTGTCTAGGTACTATCCAAACACCATTCTACACAATCCTGTTTTTGGGTTTGTGTATTTGGACAAGGATGAGCTACTTAGATTCTTTGACCCAACAGAAGCGCACAAGTATTCAACGGAGACATTGGACTGGATATTCAAGTGTATCGTGGCAGAGGTGGATAAAGGACACTACAGGGTTGGTGAAGTGTCATCTCTCTTGGATGCAATCAGAGTACAAATCAACTTCAGAGAGTTCATCTTCGACGTCTACAGAACTATAAAGTCCCAGGATCGAGCCTATGTTTCAATTTTTTGTCGTTCAAGTTTTGTAATTTTCTACATTGTAATTCTTTACTTTGTAATTTCTTTTCATCTTAATTATTTTAGAGGATGATGTTTAATCACTTCTTGTAATTTCAATTCAATTAGGTCGTATCTTGCACCCAAAGTTCATAGTTTACTTTTTCATACTTAGGGGGAGATTGTTAGCTCTCAGTTCCTTAAATGTAAAATTATAGAAAAAGTAAAACTGCAAGTATTGACAGAAGATGATATGTCACAGAAGACCACAGAGGACCAACARCAAAAGATGCACAAGCTACAAGTCTCAAGTGACAGAACCTCTGTCGTATCTCACAGAGGTTCTGGAACTGGTCCTCTGAAAAGACAATGCTACAAGACTTAGTCGACAGAACCTCTGTCATGTTTCACAGAGGTTCTGGAAGATTTCCTCTGAGTTCTTCCAAGTTTCATCTAGCAGAGCCTCTGTGTTGTCTAACAGAGGGTCTGCAGCAATGTCTTCTGTGAAGATTATCTTTAAGCTGTTTTACTTAGGTCTTTTAGCTGCTCGTGCTTATCACGTGTTCTTGTCTGTAATTTGTTTTGATCGAACGACTTAGATTTATTTACTTTAGGTCGTGTCAGAAAAACGGTTACTTGCTTGTATAAATAGTAGCGTAGGCCTTTGTAATTCAGTGTGTTTCCAGTATTGTAATCGTCAATATTTTCATCAATTGAAAATTCTTTGAAGCTTTCTCCTGTGTTCATCATTAATCTTCATCATGTTCTTATCGATTTCTACTTGTTTGATTTATTATCTTTTCCGCTGCATTATATCTGTCAAACCAATCATTCAAGTAAGTAATCTTAACCAAGAAATAAAGTTATTCGGTCCTAACATCTTCCTCATCCGATAGTGAAGAGAATGATAAGGGTGGAGTGGGAGAAGCTTCTTTGGTTCAAGAAGAGCCAGAGCAACCTAAGGTATTAAGTAGGCACATTTATTTTCCAAGCCCAACCCCCAGTGCAAGCACATCATCTGACTTTGTTGGTCGAACAACAGGAGTCATTGAACAAAAGGCGCACACCTCGAACCCTAACCAGCCAACCCAGCCAGAGGTCGCATCTGCCTCTAGCCAAGCAAGCCAAAGGGAAAATGCATTCCAGGGCTCACCCTCTCAAAAGGGTGAAATCTTTGAAATATAAGTGGCATGTCTCCCCATGCCATGCTACTTTCCCCTAGAGAGGAATTTGTTTCCTCTACATTAGAAATTCCCCAACATTGTTCAGAGCAAGGCGTAGGTGCACATCGCTTGGAGACTCTCAACCGGTCTATTGGCGCATTCACAGAGGGTCTCTTTGCAGGCTTTGAACCTGCTGAGGGCACTCCTCTTGACAGAACAGCTGCAGTGTCTACTCCTCCAGAAGAGACACGAGGATTGGGTGGAAATCCTTCCTCGACCAACGTCCAACAAGTCGAGATAGAAGGTGTCCTAGGAACAAGGACTGAATCTGGCCCATGTGTTGAGCCAGAGGTTAACCTTAAAGAATATGTCACAAAGAATGAGTTCCAATCCTTTGCCACCTCTGTGCTTTGCTCCTTGGAAGAGCTAAAACTCAACATGGCCTGTGCAGAGCCATTTCCTTCTGCACCTGCTCTGGATGAAGTTCAATCACCCTTGGCAGTATTGAGGGCTGAGTTTATGACAAATGCCTCTCACCTCGATCGCCTACAAGAATTGATGGCAAGTAATGCAGAGACCCTGCAAAGGGTCCTTGCACACATTCAGAGGGATGTAGCTTCCACTTCATCTCAAGACGCTCAGGCGCTCATTCCTCTGAATGTACCGGTTGATTATGTCACCAAATCAGCTATGAATGCTCTGGGTGACCGTCTACTACAAAAGGTGGCCCATTTCACTTCTGACTTCAATAGCAAAGCCAAGGAAGCATCAGCCAGGTGCGTTGTTCCTTGGCCTCTTTCCAATACCACACAAACATGGAGATTCTAAAAGCCACAACAGCTGCATCAGAGATTGTCGAGCTCTTTGATGCGAAGATAAAGTCCATGCCTCCAACAAACTTACAAAGACCGGAGAGGAAGATGGCGCCACCGACTGCATGTGCCGAGGCCTCAAAGAAGAGGAGGCTTGAGAAGGACTCTGTGTACACCTCTTCATCTGCATCATATCCCCTATCATCTTCTGCAGAGTATGTCATGGAGACTGCTCCGCCTGCAAGGAGGAATGAAGAAGAAGTGGTGGTAGTCAACGTTGCTGATCCAGAACTTCTAAAATGCCAAGAACCAGGAGTGGCATCTACACCAACGGGTATCCCACTTGAAGAAGTAACTGTTGCTGCACCACCACCACACCGGAACACACACAGAGCAAAGGTCCCTGTTCAAGGGACCAGAGTCGTCTCCTCTGCTCTGAGGCAGGAGGTCCCAATCAAAGGTCGAAAGCCAGAGGCAGGCAGCAGCCACAAGCATTAGAGCTTCAAACGGGGTATTGATCGAGTACAAGATATCAGGGATGACATCGAGGACCTGATAAAGCCTACTCCCCGAGATAAGCCTATCAAAGATACTGCAGACAGTGAAGATGTCTATCAATATCTCTATAGCCTACGGAATGAGACTCCAACCATAAAGATAAATATGCATGCAACGGCTGAAGAGCATATTAGACAGAGGTTTTTAGACCGTTTCACTCAGCCTGCCTCTGCAGTTCATTCGGTGCATGGAATCGTTAAATTCTTGGACGTCAAACGACTAACCTTTACGCACAACCAGATCATATTTCATGAATACACTGTTGAAAGGTCCCATGGATAGATAAAATCTTTTACAGATTTCGATCTCATTAATCTGAATCCATGGATCTTCTGTCTCTATACTTCTATACAGACCATTAGAAAGATAAGGGGATGAAGTATGCTTTGGCAAACTCGGCGATTAGGCAGACGATGACGGACCTCCTGGACTTTAGGAGAATATTTGACTTTCAATTGGCTCTAGATATGGGGATTGATCAGCTTAATATCACTACGCCGAATGAACAACTAGCAGACATTAATCATTACCCATCGTGGACGGTGCTGGTGGAACTAGAGGTCGGGGTGATCTTTAGGAATGCGCAAGGAAGAAATGTGTTCTTCCGTGAAGATCAGCGCTTAAAGTATTCAAATTCTACTCTGTGCTTCATCAAGGATAATTTATGCAGAAGCAGAGACAATACCCCGGATGCCAAGGAGTGGTCTTGTAACATAGTCAGATCCATCGATGGTGTGTTGGAGTTCTGTGAACTTCTTAGGAGGTTCATGAAACTCCAACATGTGTAAAAGCCTTTTTCTTTGTAAATTATGTCTATTTTTAGTTTTTTTTACAATTTTAAGTTATGTGGTTTCCTTTCATTGTACTGTAAAACATTATATAATAAATATAATAGAGAGGTTTTCTTTCACCTTTGCCTTCGAATACCCTTGTGTATTCATTCCAGTAAGAGTCTGTCTTCTTTACTAGAAGAGTGAAATTCTTCAATTATTGAAACTTTTTTTTTGGTGCAGAGGTTCTGGATATACGAACCAGATGGATGGGAGTCCTTAAATCTTGAAATACATCTCCCATCGTCAGCACTATGCAAAGCCTTTGCATAGTGCATCAAGAGCCTTTGATCGTGCATGCACAGCCTTTGCAGAGTGCATATAGAACATTGGTATGGTGCATACAGAGCTATCATGCGGAATACTCAAAGAGACATAGCTCTTATTGAAGAAAACGTCTCATAAACAGAGGCGGTGTCCTATTTCAAGGAACCATAAATGTTACGTGCTAAAAAGTATAAGATCTTGATGCAAAGTTTTAATTCCAGACACAGAGCCTCTGCACCCTACATGTAGAGAAGTCATTCTAGGGAGTAAGGTTATCCGAATACAGAACTCTATGTTCCAGACTTGCTTCACGCGAATGAAGTTGTCTGACCTTTGAAATCTTCTACTCCAAATTTAGAAGGCTGAACTTCTAACTCTTATTAAAACCGCTGGGGAATTAGTCTTGGTTCCTTACCGTCACACTTCTAAGTCTAGATTTGTCGATTTCAAAGAAGTCTGGCAATACATTTTCCAGAGTACTGCTTAAGAGAAACTGCCAACTTCGAAGTCTGAGGAGCCATTCTTCAGAGTTGCACATTCTCAATTATGGAGACAGATTTCCTAATGCAACTATGACATTCAAGACTATGCAGAGGCTTTGCATAATGCATGCCCACCATTTGCATTCTCATATTGAAGAAAACGTTTGATGTATAGAAGCGGCGTCCTATTCCAAGGAAGCATAATCTTAAGTGCCATGAAGTATAAGTCCTTGATGTAAAGTTTCAKTCCAGATACAGAGCCTCTGCATAAAAAATGCAGAGGAGTTATGTTAGAGGGTAAGGTCATTCGAATGCAGAATCTTGCGTTCCAAACATACTTGTAACGAAGCAAGTAGTCTCAACTTTGAAATCTTCTATTCCAGACTTAGAAGCTTCAATTTCAGACTATTTTTAAAAAACTGTTTGACATAAATGCGTCAACCTATTCTGGCTTATAAGTCTCAGACTGGTCGCTCTATCTAACTCTGAAAACAATTTACTCAGAGTTCGTCTACGGGGTCATTGTGAACTTAGAAGTCTAGAGAGACATTTTTCAGAGTTACCTCACCCCAATTCTCAAGACTTCTCTTTGACCGCGACCACCACGCAAGGTAATATGCAGACCATTCGCCGTGTGCATGCAGAGCATTTGAATGGTCAATACAGAGCTCTCATACGGAGGACTCCAAGGGGCAGAGCTCTTATTGAARCAAATGTCTCATGTACATAGGTGGCGCTCTATTCGAAGGAAAATTAAGCCATAGGTGCCAAATAGTATCGCCTTGGAAAGGAATAGTATGTTTTGGTAAAAAGGGGAAGTTAAGTCCGAGGTATATTGGGCCATTCCTTATTATTAGAAAGGTTGGAGAAGTGGCATACCAACTAGAACTTCCTTTGGAGCTAAGCAGAATCCATGATACTTTCCACGTGTCTAATTTAAGGAAGTGTCTAGTAAGTCCAGATGTAGCAGTGCCTTTACCTGAAATTAAAGTGGATGAAAGATTGTGTTTTGAAGAAACCCTTGAACTCATTACTGACTTCAAGGTAAAGAAGTTGAACAATAAAAAGGTTGGATTAGTAAAGGTTCAGTGGCGTTATCATAAAAGACCAGATGCCACCTGGGAATTAGAGTCAGAAATGCGGATGAAATATCCCTTTTTGTTTACTTAATGGAATTCCGGGACAAAATTCTTTTAAGGAGGGAATGTTGTAATATTCGGGCACTTATTTTGATTTAAGATTTGGAAATAAGTTTATATAATATTATAATATATTAGTATTATGTGTGAGTATGGATTTGTAATTGGAAAGGCTGTTTATGCATTTGCTATATATAGCAAGTGCATATGAAAGGTGAAGGTTTTGAATTTCTTGAGAGCAAAATCAGTTGAGAGTGAAGACTGAAGGTAAATCGCTGACTTGAATCCGACTAACATTATAAGGTGAGTGTTAGAAGCTTTGAAGTATCAATGGTTTGTATAACAATTTAATTGCTTTTAGATCTGGCTTGTATGATTCCATCTTATATATTGTGCGGATTCCACCTAAACCGGACAAGTGATATCTGGATTCCATCTAAACCTGTCAAAAGGGTTGTCCGACATAATCTAAACCGGCCAAGAGTTGATCGATGTGGCCTTAAATCGTTCATAGGTCATCCGGGTTCACCCTAAACCGCTCAAGTATTAATCAGTGTGAGCCTTAAACCGCCCATGTGTTATCCGGTTTAGAGCTAAACCGCTCATGTGTTGTCCGATATAGCCTTAAACCGCCTAAGTGTTATCTGGTTTAAAGCTATACCGCTCAAGCCCTGTCCGGATTATTACTTTTTATTTTAAGTTATTGTCCGGATTTCATATTCGGACAAGTGATGTTCGAATTCCATATCTAGCTAAATTTGATTAAGTTCCATTATCAGTTTTGTCGTTGATTCAAAGCAAGAGAGAGATGTAATGGCGGTGTAACCGCGAGAGAGATAAAATGGCGGTGTAACCGCGAGAGAGAGATAGAGAGAGATGAAATGACGGTGTAACCGCGAGAAAGAGAGATGTAATGTCGGTGTAACCGCGAGAGAGATGAAATGGCGGTGTAGCCGCGAGAGGAAAAGATTCTATAACAATTATAGATAAAATGTTTGTATCTGTACAGGTTTGATTCTAAACTACTAGTTTGGAAAGTAAATTATTTGTATGAGATTTGTACACTCACTAGACCTTTTGGGTCTAATGCTCAGTTGTTGGACTAACCTGTTTTGCAGGTCATCATACCTTGCAGGATAAAGGCAAGGGAAAAGTTTAGAATTGATGAAATTTAGTTGCTCATAATTGTATTAAAGAAAGTTTTTGTTAGTCCATATTTTGTAAACAATATTACTTTTGTGAGTTTAATGTTATTATGTGGATTATTGGTACGTGGTAATTGTGGGTTGTTACACTTGAACTCGTTGCCATGCCACGCAGGGGCAGACCTAGGGGGTTTTGTGGTAGCACGTGCCACCATTTTGTTCCTCCATTGTAGTGTAAAAAATCAGGGTCGTGGAAAGTGTTACCGTATCAATTTGTTGTGTGTCACATTTATATTTTGAAACTAAAATGATGACACACGTTTTTAACTTGATAGAGTTGGTTTGCAAGACTTTTCTTCCACCCAAACTTGAGTTTGAATCTCGTTAGTGTCATTTTCTGAGATTCTAGCTTTTATTTTCAGATTTATTATGTTATTGGGAAAAAAAATTACAATAAAAAATTTGAACAATGAACTAACCAACAAAGTAACAGTAATTTTATAAAAAACATCCATATATTTATTCCATGTTGTTAATGGTTTAACCTTTTTCAAAAATAATATGCGTCCAAATCGTGTCACCTTTCATGCCCTTTTAAAGACTTGGTTATGTGTGATTTAACACCACATAATATCACCATCTAGTTGTTAGAATTTTTGGGTGTTTCGATAGCTTGGATTACTGAAAGTTGTGATTCACTTCTAGATTGAAATATTTCGATGGTACAATCGAAACTTCAATCGGATAAAATTCAGTAATTCGAACAGAGAAATCGATGTTATGAATCTATCTGTACCCTCGAAAAACAAATGACCAAAACAAAAAAAAAATTGAAACTGTTAAAACAGCAGTTTCAGAACCACCAAACCAGGTTTAAAAAACAGGGCCAAAAACCGGGTTCAAAATCACAAATTCGGATTTTCGTGCATTTTCCATATCGACCCTAGCCAGGGGCTCTACCCCTTGGACCCCGGTACCAGGGGCGCTGCCCCCGGACCCCCGTTGTTTAGAGGCTTTGCCCCTAAATAAGGTATACTTTAAATCAAAATAAACTCAACACAAGTGTGAATTCCGCACCATCCTTACTTGTTCAATATTTATCAAGATTACATTGGTCAACAAATTAATCCCATTACACTTAAATGATATTGGTGATACAACTCTCCAACACTAGTTGGCATAGTTCTGGTTCAAATCATTGTTAGCGGTTCTTAATTGAGAGTGTACACAAAATTTTATTTGAATAGGTGTGATAACCAGATCTTGGTTTTCGCCTGAGGTAATGAATATGCGATTATTTGTCATATATGATTATGTGACAGGATGATAAATTGATATATTTGATCATGCTAGCATGTGAAAATATGCATAATGTAGATGCATGAATGAGATTATGTGTATAAGTGGATGCACATGTTTGTATGATATATATATATATATATATATATATGTATGATATGCATGCATGTGTGCATAAGTGTATATATATATATATATATGTGAGTGTGTGTGTTGTTATTTGATTAAAGTGTGAAAGCATGCATGTGGTGTCGACTGTAGTAGCCGACTTTCCCTAAAGGGAAAGTATAAAAGGAAGGGTTAAACCACCATTTTGCTCTCTTGCCATATTTGGAAGTAAAAAATTAAGCGATTTATAGTGGAAGAGAGAGTCTTGACCGGATTTCTATCTTGAAGAAGGTTGCATCTGATTTTCAAAAAGATTTTAAGGCGAGTGATTCTTACTGTTTTAAAACTTATCATAGTTGTATAATTAATTGAAAAACTTTACTTTTGATTTAAAAGTTATCAGCTGGAGGGTTGTCCGGATTAGCCATAAACCGGACAAGTGTTAAGCGGTTTAGCCATAAACCGGACAAGGGTTGGGCGATTTAAGCCCTAGTCCGGTTAAGGCATGAGCGACTTATAAATAAACCGCTTGGTGAATGTTGTCCGGATTAGACCTAAACCGATCAAGAGTCAAGCGGTTTAGTCTTAAACCGGACAAGTGTCGAGCGATTTATGATTTTTGAGTTAATGCTAAGTATTTTGAGCGGAGAAGTATGAATACGACCATGTGTTGACCGGATTATTTTAAATCAGACAAGCCTTGGGCGATGTGTTGTCCGGATTTGTTATCCAAATTTTTTTTTGAAATTCTCTTAAGTGTTAAATTGGACAGGCCTTTAACGATGTGTTGTCCGGATTTGGTAAATTGGCCAAGACTTGACCGAGGATGAAGTCCGGCCAAGTCTATATTGACCGGATTTGCATTATGATTTGTGCATAGTTTATATATAATTGTTTTTATATATATAAAACGGGAATTTTGATAAAGATGGTTTTGAACTAATAATTTCATTGACTGCGATCTAAATGGAATTGTTTTGTGAAATGTTTTGATGAGGAAATAAGGGTGGCATATCAAGGAGAGGTGTACCATGGGATAAGAGTGGCATATCAAGGAGAGGTGTACCATGGGATAAGGGTGACATATCAAGGAGAGTTGTACATTTGGATATAAGGGTGTCAATTGTATGTGTGTGTTATATAATATAACTCTTACTATCATATCCCTTAAGATTACAGTGGTCTGGAGTCTTTATTTATTTGTGATTTAAAGATTTAGGATCATGGTTCTTATTGAAAATCATAGTATGAATGTTATAGAGAAGGGGATAACAAGTTTGGCCTGGAACTTTGTATAAACCTTGCTTGAATAGAAAAAAGGTTTAAAAGTGGCATTATATGAAACCTGATTGATTCAAACCTATAAGGGTTTGGAATATGTTATTTGAATAGCTGAATGTTTGGCTTGAAAAGTGGAAGGTACTGGTAAAATGTCCTTATTTGTTCATATATTTGTTATATATATGAAAAGGTTATTTTGTACAAAGTTTTGGTGATTTTCATCCTGCAATAACATAAATAGGGTAACTCACTAGACCTTTCAGTCTAACCCTCGTTTTGTGATTTTAAATATGTATTGCAGGAAGTGCTGAAGGTAAAGGGAAAGGGAAAATGTGATATTTTCCTATATGCATATCTGCATAAAGATTTGTCTATGATGTATAGTTTTGATTGATAAACGTTGATTATTACAAGAATTGTATTTTGAATTTTTGGACCATGTATTTTGTACTGATAGATTCTTGTATTAAAGGACCTGAATGATGTATAAACATGCTATTCCTGTATGAAGTATGTGTTACATGCAATGTATGGTATGGGATGCTACAATAGATATTTGTTTTGAAATTGTGGTATCATATGTCTGTAATCCAACTAATTTATAAGATTAATGCACAACCCTTTTTTTGGTATCATGTTAAACAAAATATCTTAGCAAAATGGTTTCTAAACCAAAGGGTTCTTTCAAATGGCATTTTGGTTGGATTATTATGTCCTTTGCTACATCTGTGACTTTTATTTAAATATTTTTCATTTTCATAAAAAACCATCGGCATAAACAAAGAGCATAGTTTTAAATATAATATATACTCATTTGACATGTCACTTGTCCCAAGTTTCTAGACATTATCTTAAATCAAATTCTGACAAATCCATTAATGCTTGTTGACCATCTTTCAGTGATTTGATGATAATCTTTTTTATTCTATTCGAAGTATTTTTGTTTCTGTCTTTTCAGTTCCAGCAATCTCCACTAAGTCTGTTCAGTGATTGCTGAAGAACTTGTATTGTAAAATTCAGTAAGTGACAACGATACTTCAAGAAGACAACACTCACACCAAAGAACCTTTAGCAAATGTCGAAGACTAAAACTGAAGATTAGAGACTGGCAAGTACGTGATCTGAAGCGCTATTTAGTGATTACAAGCCTATTTACATATTTGTGAAGACTGCCTCAGCCTCAGTGAATGTTGAAGTGACCTTCAAGTTATTCCAGCTTTCAGCGATCAAATGAAGCTTGCGAAGAACGACAGTTGTTGTCTTGTCCTTATACACACAAAGGAAAAACCCATACCCTTTCTAAATTTTAGTATGGTACGGAGCCGACAAGTTGACTCTACTACCCACCAACTTTGTGAAAGGATTTATGTTCACGAATAGGCTTTTGTACCATTCACTTTAGCAAAGGACAAACCTTTTCCTTAAGGCTTGACACACATTCTATCCCTACCATGTTGCATTAAATGCGCATTTAATGCAATGTGTATAAATAGAAATGTTTCTTCTCCATGCAAAGATGCGCGAAACACATACTCTTAACCTAAACCTTACTCTGAGCATCCTTGTGCTTATGTAAAAGAACTTACTTTCTTCTACAACAAATCTTTTCTTATTTGCTAAGATTTAGTGTGTAAACTTAAGATTGTTTAGATAGGTTTTCTTACCTTATCTTTCCACAAACAGTCTTGTAAAATCTGTATTGATTTTTTCTTATCAATATATATTTTAAATTTGAAAATATTGTGTTTGTATTCATCCCTCCCCCCTTCTACAAACTGTTATACATATCTTGTAGACCATAACGGGACCAACAATGTCGTATTATACAAGAATGATTGTTATCCTTTTAACTACTAAAAAGGGGGTTCTTTCGACTGACATTTCTGCTGGAAAACTCGATTTTCGACAGATTGGCCTGCAGAAACCCCCTGCCGCAAAACACCATTTTCGGCAGCATTTGAGACGAATTTGTATTTTCCGGCGGATTTGGCCATCAAAAATCCATCGGAATTTTTTCTTGACAGTTTTCAAATTTCTCGAGTTAATTACCCGGATTAAGAATTTTGATTAACTTTTTTGACAGATTTTCAACGGAATTTCCGTTGATAATTTTATTTAAAAAAATATTTTTTTCATATTTAAAAATGAATTGATTATTTTTAAAAATAAAAAATAAGTTACCTGGATATTATTTATTGACAGATATTGTTAGTTTAAATACTTTAGAAGAACATAAACAAAAAACGAGAGAAGACGCCTCTCATATTAAATCTCCATTGAAAGAATCAACGACAACGATGACGAAGGAGATATGATTGATGGGAGAATGAGGTTTCATTTACCATAGACGTCGACATCATAGCCGAGGAAAGAAAGAAACGAAAAGCAGGCTTGGAGAGATATTTTAGGGGAAGTGGTAAGTGGGAAGGAAAGAATCGTGGACTGGTAGTTTTCATATAGCTTCAACAAGTTGTACACTATGATTAAAAACTTGTACATGTTGAAAGATTGGTGAATGTGGGGACGTGGTGTTTATAGAGTAGGTGGAAAAATAACTCAATATAGGTTGTTTTAAAACATGCATATGTAGCATTAAAATTTACACATTTTAGAAATTCAAAAAATAACCATAGGTGTTATTTTATAAAGAAGTACTAGATATAATTTGTACATATTTATAATATTGAATAGAGAAAATTATGAAAATGACYAAAATATACCTRAYGTATTAACAAWATAGYCWTTTTTTACAAGTTTTGCCAAAACGACCACATGGATCGCCCCCGGGGGCATGGTTTGACCATTGACGGGCAATCCAAGCCAACTTTGACCAAAAAAGTACAAAAAGTACAAAAAAGTAATTTTAAATTCATTTGTGGGGCTCATATGTATCTGATTTATAAGTCAAAATACTATTTGCCTCGTAGAGTGGGATCGCCCTCCACCTAACTCGGATCTTCCCCCGGTGGCGATCCAGCCATCAAGTTTGAACACTATTTTATTTTTTAGTGTATAAATCGATTTGACAATTAAGGGGTATTTTTAATAAATAGAGGACGATTTACACTGGTTTTTTTAAACTGTTTTAGGACCAAATGTCGTGTTTTACTTTATAAAATCAAACACTTTCACTCTCACAATCCGTAACCCATAAACGCAATATACCATGACAACCCTTAAAACAATATAGAATTACGTGAAAATTTATAAATTTTTATTACTTTTTTTAAACGCATAAATTAATCAACAAATGTTTTTATATTTTTTTATAAAAATTATATTTTTTATAAACACTGAATGTTAATATTTTATAATACATGTTGATACTAAAAAAACTATTTATATCTGATTTGGGGGACAAAAATCATATATTATATTTGAAAAATGTCATATTTTTAAAACGACGTAGTTTGACCGCTATTTCGTCATTTAGTGGCCTACGATTTGACGATCTATTTTGTTTTATACGTAACGGTTTATATAAACAGCCGGTCGGGGGGGACCATTATCACCATCCTCACCGACATCCACCTCTAGAAAAAATGACCATTGAGGATTCCGATCACGGTCGATCCCTGATCATTGTTCACCGAGCACCGACGACCACCGATCACCGTCCACCGTCATGCATCAGGGTCTGACAACATCCACCCACGTCTGTCGCCAACATCCACCGTTTGCCGCCACCTACCATCGTCCATCTCCGCCACCGACCACCATTTGCTGCCAACTACCACCGTCCATCTCCGTCGCCATCGACCACCTACCAGGCTACCACCGTGTGCCCCACCAACCACCGTTTGCCCCCATCTACCATCGTCTCCCACCACCAACCACTGTAGAACAACCACCAAGCACTATGGAACAATCAGTAAAAATTCGTAATTTTTGAATATGCTATCAATTAAGAATGAAGTTAAATATGTAGAATTGTAAATTAATAATTATATTCTGATTTTACTATAATAATTTTAATTTAT
>NC_037540.1:27732051-27744754 GCF_001531365.2 Cynara cardunculus var. scolymus | reverse complement strand
ATATGAGTTTTATTAAAAAAAATAAAATGAAGTATACATAAATATTATAATATCCAAGCAATTTAACTTAAAAATCTATTTTTTTCTAGTATCTAGTTTAATATTCTATTATATTTTTTTCAAATACATATTTTGTATAGTCTATCTCATTTAATTTTTGAATTTTTTTCAGGTGTTCTACCAGTATTTACTGACGTTAATAATTAAACAAATAAACGAAATATTAGCAAATAATGAAATGAGGTTAAACATGTTACGAAATACATGTTTCAGCCCATGGCTAAATATATCTAACCATTATTCAGACTTTTCGTTAATTAATTGGATGGTGCAATGTGAGGAATCATCTTTTCCATCTGAATCTGAAGAAATATATTATCGGGTTGGAGGTTTCCATTTATGGTTCAACAGACATGAGTTTTGTTTAATCACGGGTTTCCGATTGGGTCGGATTCCGCCTGTCACATTGTACCATACCTAATATTATTACAAGATTATTTTTGTAACAAACATGATAATGTTAAAGTCGATCATTTTAGAAATAAATTGATCAACTGAAATAATAAACATATATCAGACGATGATGCGGTGCGTGTCTGCTCCATATGGTGTTTTTGGGACGGAAAAAAACCACAATATCCAACACTAGATTTTGTATCTGGTTGAAAATTTAGATGTCTGGAACCAATACTCGTGGGGCTCGTATATATGGCTTCTGACATATAAACAACTGAAAAATGCTTTTAAGCGGTGCAGACACATAAATTGACCGCCGAATAAGTACACATTATATGGTTTCATATATGTCTTCAAGGTCGGTTATAATTTTTTTCATAATATTTATTTACTGATTAAACATTTTCTTACCATTCTTTTTTGTAACATACCAGATATGGATTTTGGAGATATTTCCCCTAGCCAACATTTATTTTCATTATAGTCCGTCAATCCCGAGAGCTATTGGATGGAAACGAAATAAAATGTTGAATTGGGAAGAGTGTTGCGAGTTCGCAACAATTGACAATATTTGGTTTCATTTATTATAAGTTTAAGATTTGTCAGTTTTATTTTTGTTATTTATGTTAATTTTTTTTATTGATTTATATATTTTTAGAACGCATTTCGTCCCCTGACCTCGTTGGTGCCGACAAATTTGGAGGAGTCGGCCTAATGGTGGATCAAAAGCAGGGAATTTTTGACGAATAATTATTATGGACAACCGAACCCCGATCAAGGGATGGGTCACAAATCAAATGATGATGATGTCCAACCATCAGAAGCACGTCAATCATTTGCAGCGCACACTTTTTACAGACCACAATATGAGCCACAACATCGCCATTCATCTGCGGCATATACCGACATCCCCCAATGGCGTGTTGAATTAAACCAATTCAATATTGTGGTCAATCAAAAGATCGCGTCAGTTAAAGACCTTATACACAAAAAATATGGGCTTATCGATGCGAGACTTAATACATGGGAGAACGATGTGTGTAAACCAGGACCTAAGGCTGATCCTTCACCATACATGCCTACGCATGATGACTATGCAATTATGTTTAATTTTCTTGATGTTTTAATTTACATGTTAACAATTACATAAACATTGAATTTATATTGGATGACGCAGCAATACTCACCGATGGCGCAATAGTACTCACCGATGCCACAACAGTACTCACTAATGGCGCAACAGTACTCATCGATGGATGCGTAAATATGTTTAAGGTTTCACTGTTTTTACTTTACAAGTTAACACTTATATGAAAATAATAATAATTTATATTGGATTGTGCGTACACAGTGTATGCCGCAACCGTACTACTATGAGGATATAGTAAATATGTAAAAGTTTCTTAATGTCTTTATGTATCAAGTTAACAATTAAATTAAATAAACTTTTTAATTCATCTTGTACTGTACGTACATAGTTTATGTCGCAGCAGGAACCTGTGATGGATGCTGCGACATCTACATCATGCTACGTCCCGTTTGTAGAGCCGCAAGTAGAGGTTTGTTTGCCCGGTGCTCCTGAGAAATGAGTGAGCAAGAAATCGTGATGGACAAAATCTCCATTTACAACATTAAAAACAAAAAAAGGGACAAGAAAGCTGCTAACCAAATGCCCTCATCGCTGCCCACAACAACCATTGTAGACGTTGGTTAGTTGTATGATCTTGATCAGTTACCCATTATGCGTTTATCGACACTAGCTTATTTGCGGTCTGAAAAGGAAATTTGGGGACAACTGTTGAGCGGAGTTAATTCTAGATGAACAAAAACATTACAATCACTAAAAAGGAAATCCAACTTATCACCAACATCATCTTCAACTGGCAAGCTTATAAAATAGCTTCAACAAGGGAAGCTTCAAAATTATTTTTTGATCTTAATAACACTGGAATAACTACCACAGATCTAGAACACATTGTGGGTGATAAGTGTGCAAAAACATACACCTTAGCACCCAATTATGTCTTTATTTCACTTTATTTTACACCTTTCCCAATCCTATATTGAGTCTTTTAGTCTTATCTTGTGGTTTTACATTTAGTGGAGCTAGAATGCATGAATGGTAATATTTTATATATTTGGTGAGTAAAATGTTAACATAAGCATTTGTTGTAGCAGGTGTACAAGTTGCTATAGCACTGGACGCTGATATTGGCACCATAAGGCTCAATCTTGTTGAATAATATGAAATGTCAAGGTTTTGAAGAATCATCTCCTAGTACTTCTGGAAGCTGATTTAGATAGATGATGCTCCTGCAGGAGGTCTTAAGCATCTTATGCTTAAGAATCTTTCTTTTGACCCTTCGTTATTTACCAATGGGTAATAACCCTTTTTGTACTTTTGATTCCCTCCTCCTAGTATAAGTAGTGAGGGTAATCCTTTGAACAATAGCGTGAATTTGTAACTGTTTGTAACCTTGGAAACAGTTGTCATTAGGAACAAAGCTTAATCTAAGCTTTGGTTCCTTGTTACCTTTTAATTTGCAAGCATTTTTCAGTGTTCTTCGTTACTGTCTGTTGCTACAACAACCTTTCCAGCTTTCTTTACTTTTCGTGCAAGATTTACTTTTACATCATTTACATTCAGTCATATCTATTTATGTCATTTACTATTAAGCACTTACATTTAGTCATGCTAGGCTTAATACCTTAGAATGGGTGTAAGTGAAGGTTGTAAGATTACACCATCTGTTAGTTGATGTTTGCTCGTTAATAGCAAGTTATTTCACTATTCCCAAATGGTATCAATATTTCATCTGGTAATCTTTGACAAATTGACACATGTTATTTTATTCAAATGAGTTGAAATTAAAATTAAGACAACGCAACTATTTTTACTAGTTGTGTTATAGAGGCTATAAAGAGTCACTGTAATCTTATGGGTTGCAAAACTATATGAAAAGAAAGGAAAGATTTGTACTAGTTTGGGATTGATGCATCACCAAGTGCACTTCCAATATATGGTTTAATCTGCACTTCCTTGGAAGGTCGTTCAAACTATTAGTGTTCTAAAAAGCTATTTGTAGAGCAATATTCATTTCACTTCGTTGTTGAAATCCAACCTGATCTTGCATCCATACTATCTTTTAATTATCGTTGCATCTTAATATTTGGTTACCAACTTTCGCAAAGGTGTTTTCTCTCTAAAGGTTTATTGCTTCCAAAAACCCTTTTCTGGAATCTCACTTTCAAGTTGACTTTTGTGACTGCCTTTGCAATTTAAATATATGAGGAACGATATTTGGTATTATTTACCATTATTACTTGATTTGGACGATACTTGTAAGCCATGTATACTTGCATGATTTACTTGGCATCATAACCTTTTGAGGGTATAGATCCTTCCACACCAAGTTTTTAGTGTCATTGTCGGGGATGTTATTTAAAAAGGGTTTTCTTTAAGTTACTTTAAAATTTGATTTTTCTACCATCAAGTGTTAATTTTTAGTGGTTGATGCCAAGGATACCTCACGTGACTATTTTTGAGTTAGATCCGGATATTGAAAGAACTTTTAGAAGGTGAAGAAGGGTATAAGAAAATTTGTTGCCTATTCTAGTCACTCCTGAAATGACTTAAGTAGAACCTAATCCAATACCTAATTCTGAGGATGAGGTTATTAGGCTTGCAAATTCAAGGACTGGTGACATCATGGACTATATTGTTCCAATGTTAAATCAATTACATCCTGGAATACTTAGGCCAACTAGTGATAGTGACCACTTTAAATTTAAGCCCATCATGTTTCACATGTTACAAACAAATGGCCAATATGCTGGATTACCATATGAGGATCCTCATTTGCATCTTAGTTCTGTTATGGAAGTCACTGACTTTTTCCATCTTAATGAAATTTCTGATGAAGCCTTTAGGTTGAAGTTATTTCCTTTATCATTAAGAGACAGAGCCAAAGTGTGGTACAACTCTTTGCAACCAGACTCAGTCACCACATGTTATGAGATGACTGAAAATGTTAAACCCAGATCTGACAGTAGAACAATTTAACAGGAATATAAAATGAGAGATTTGTAGAAAAAGATGAATAGAAATCGGCCGCCGCTTTCTTTATTGAATGGAAAATACAATCTCTTAAAAACCCTAATCGACTCTTATGTGATGTGTTTGAAACTGTGTGTCATAAAGTGTTGATAATTCATCTCACTTCTATTTTATGCCTGTATCACTTCTTATATAGGCGATATTTACATGATAACTGAATCCTAAAAATAAGGTAACTAAATCCTATAAATAAGGAAATAATCATCATCGAAAATGAGATCAGCACCATCCTTCAAGATTCTAAAGATAGTCATCCAGAGCATAGACCGACCGGAGGCTTTGGTTGTCCATAGGATCTCTGGTCGTCCATAGGGGCTCTGGTCCTAAAGGACTTAGAGTCCATAGGGTCTCTGGTCGTCCATAGGGGCTCTGGTCTTAAAGGACTTAGAGTCCAGAGTCTCTGGTCAATACAGCAGAGGCACTGGTCGTCCATAGGGGCTCTGGTCATCCATGGGGGCTCTGGTCATCCATGGGGGCTCTGGTCTTCTTCCAGACTTAGTCGTTTTAGCACAGCAGCATCTTCATATCTTCTATCCTTGGCCCCGATTGCTTTGACAAAACTTTTAGAATAATTAGGATCAATTTTGGTCCGAACTATCTCCCCCAAAGTTTTATAAAGCAAGCATTTTCATGAAGTTTTCAGGTCTTCTCCCCTCTGCTTTCTTGAGTAAAGCTTTAGCGTGCTTGGTATGGATGGAAATTTTCAAGCTCCCCCCTGAATGTAGCTCTCTGTTCTTCATTTTCAACTCTTAGACCAAGTCAGATTCAATGTGAATGCAACACCACTGATTGCACAAAATGCAACTATAATCTGCAGAAAACCCAACACACATTTTGAAGCACGGAATTGCCACTTAACCCTAGAAGTAGCAAATTCATCCAACTAAGGGATAGATGAATGTGTGAATTTCTTGACAAAACAGTGCAACCAGTCTTATGACAAAGAATCTTTCGTTGAACCGCAAGTTGAGTAGGAATTGCCACTTAACCCTAGAAGTAAATGTGTGAATTTTGAAGCACGGAATTGCCACTTAACCCTAGAAGTAGCAAATTCATCCAACTAAGGGATAGATAAATGTGTGAATTTCTTGACAAAACAGTGCAACCAGTCTTATGACAAAGAATCTTTCGTTGAACCGCAAGTTGAGTAGGAATTCAGCTTTAGAGTTTGATCCAATTGGAGATAACTTGAATAACCAAAGCAAACACCATTGGAATTGAGAACTGGAGAGAAGAATTAACATTAAGCTTTATGGCTTCAAGAAACAGCAGGTCAATTCAAAGAAAATTGACAATATTGCTGATGATGCTTCTAAGGGCAAAACATGAAGGAATATCACCATATTCATTTAGCATTGGTGATTTTAGGCGAATAAATCCTTAGGCTCTTATAGATTCAAATCCACAAAAAGAGATGATGAACAAATACTCAAGATATGGGCAATAAGTATAGGTTTGGCAAACAAATCGCCCATTGCCTTAGGCTTTAAACACCATGAACACMTGCTKAASGCCTAYGCGTAKATCTGACAAAATCAGTTATTAAACCTAGATCTGACAAAATCAAGGTTCAAAAGTTCGACTAACTCCAAGAAACTCCATCAAATAAACCAAATTTTTTATGATCAAAATAAGTTCGTATTTATCCAAGAACAAATCCCTTAAAATAAATTTGATTAAAACATTTAATCATATGATGAATCGATGATTTTTGGGTTCAAACTACAGTCCAACGGGAAGCAGTTCATGAAAGAGTATTGTTCAAGAAAATTGAATCTACTGCCGAAAGATCGAATCGATAGAAGTTAATCGATTTGGCTCTGATACCAATTGTTAAATCCAGATCTAACAGTAGAACAATTTAACAGGAATATAAAATGAGAGATTTGTAGAAGAAGATGAATAGAAATCGGCCGCCGCTTTCTTTATTGAATGGAAAATACAATCTCTCAAAAACCCTAATCAACTCTCATGTGATGTGTTTGAATCTCTGTGCTACAAAGTGTTGATAATTCATCTCACTTCTAGTCTATGCCTGTATCACTTCTTATATAGGCGATATTTACATGATAACTGAATCCTATAAATAAGGTAACTAAATCCTATAAATAAGGAAATAATCATTATTGAAAATGGGATCAGCACCATCCTTCAAGATTCTAAAGATAGTCATCCAGAGCATAGACCAACCAGAGGCTGTCGTCCATAGGATCAGTTGTCATCTATAGGGGCTCTGGTCCTAAAGGACTTAGAGTCCATAGGGTCTTTGGTCGTCCATAGGGGCTCTGGTCCTAAACGACTTAGAGTCCAGAGTCTCTGATCAATACAACCAGAGGTTCTAGTCGTTCATAGGGGCTCTGGTCGTCTATAGGAGCTCTGGTTGTCCATAGGGGCTCTGGTTCTGATGGAGTTAGAGTCCAGAGTCTCTGGTCCTAAAGAAGTTAGAGTCCAGAGTCTCTGGTCAATACAACCAGAGGCTCTGGTCGTCTATAGGGGCTTTGGTCGTCCATAGGGGCTCTAGTCGTTTATAGGGGCTCTGGTCTTCTTCTAGACTTAGTCGTTTTAGCACAACAACATCTTCATATCTTCCATCCTTGGCCTCGATTGCTTTGATAAAACTATTAGAATAGTTTGGATCAATTTTGGTCCTAACAGAAAAGTTTTTAAAAAAGTATTTTCCCCCAACCAAGAGTGCCAAGTCCATAAATGAATTTGTCTCTTTATACAAATGGATGATGAAGCAGTTCCTGATGCTTGGGAGAGTTACAAGGAATTACTAAGGAAATGTCCACATCATGGCATTCCCTACTACATACAGCTAGGAACATTTTACAATGGTATTGATACCACTGCTAAACAAATGTTAGATGCTACTGCAGGTGGAGCATTTACTTCTAGTACCTATGATTATGGTTTTGATATTTTGGAGAAAATTTCTAACAACAATGGTCATTAGGCAGATCCTAAAGCAATAGTACCCAGAAAGACAACAAACATTCATGAAATAGATCCTTATACTGCTCTTACTACACAACTAACAACCATGACTAGCTTGTTGAAAAACTTAGCTGTCCCTGCTGCTAATACTATTGCAACTGTAGCTGTATCTGAATCCTTGTCTGTACAATGTGTGTATTATGGTAAAGGTCATACTTTTGACCAATGCAGCCTTTAACTTTGAATTTGTGAACATTGTACATAACAAACCTGCCCAAATTTCAAACACCTACAACTCCATTTGGAGGAACCATCCTAATTTCTCTTGGAACAGTCCATGTTTGAACCCACCAGTTGTAAAAGAGCAAAGACATGGTTTTCAACCAAATGTTTCTCAAAATCAACCTTGTCATTTTCAGCATCAGTCTAATTTTCAAAACAAGCCAAACCAGTAAGGTGATTCATCCAATTTTTTGGAAGTATTGTTAAAAGGTTTTATAAATCATACCAATTCAGCTATGAATCACTAAAATGCTAACATTAGGACTTTGAAAACACAGATTGGTCAAGTAGAACTAGAGTTGAGGAACAGGCCTGTTGGAACTTTACCCAGTGATACTGAGATCCCTAAGATACTGACCAAAGAGCACATGAAAGTTGTGACCTTAAGGAGTGGAAAGATCTAGTAGATATTCCACAAAAAGCCATGGTAGAAACATAACCAATTGCTACAGTAAGACCACTTGTTGTTGCAACAGCCCTCCTTTTGTTCCTAAACCTGTAAAAAACCAAGGATATGCACCCATACCAAGCAGATCTAGTTTTCCATTGTTTTTTCTAGTAAAAAAGAAACAACAATCAGAAAGCCAAGTCCTGATAGTGTTGTCAAAGGTCCACCACCCAAAAAAATATTCAGACACCACCATCCAAACCAGTAGATAGTACCTTTACTATACCTGTTGTGCCTATTGTCCAAAATCTTAAGAAACCTGTGATTAGCCCAGTTCCACCTTATGTTCCTTATCCATAAAGGTTAAGAAACCAGAAGG
This sequence comes from Cynara cardunculus var. scolymus, assembly GCF_001531365.2. Lineage (NCBI taxonomy): Eukaryota > Viridiplantae > Streptophyta > Magnoliopsida > Asterales > Asteraceae > Cynara > Cynara cardunculus. The sequence continues at coordinate 27,736,195 of NC_037540.1, read as the reverse complement.
AGGAAGTTCATCTTAAAAAGTTCTTGAATGAATTCAAACAATTGCACATCAATATACCATAGATGGAGGCAATTGAGACTATGCCCAGCTATGCCAAATTTCTGAAAGATATATTGAGTAAGAAAAAGAAATTGACTGAATATGAGACTGTGGCCCTTACTAAAGGATGTAGTTCCCTCTTGTCACACATCTTCCCCCTAAGCTTAACGACCTTGGAAGTTTCACAATTCCTTGTTCAATAGGTGGGAAGCATGTTGGTAAAGCCCTATGTGATTTAGAAGCTAGCATCATTCTTATACCCTTATTTGTTGTTGGTCCCTATGGGGTCTACAAGAGTTTTATAAAACAGTTCGTAGAGGGGGGGGGGGATGAATACAAAAACAGAAAACTTTTCAAATTTAAAATATATATTGATAAAGAAGGATTAATACAGATTTTACAAGATTGTATGCAGAAAAAGATAAGGTAAAGATAACCTATCTAAAACAATCTAGGTTTACACACAAATGATCTTAGCAAAAAGAAAAGATTTGTTGTTAAGACTAAGAAGGAAATGAGTTCTTTCTGGGTAACAACTTTTTAGAATACTTAAAAGGGATTCTAACTTGATTTGAAGATAAGCATAAGTGTTATTAGATGTGTGTGTGATCTTTTGTGTGTGTGCACATTGTTTGCATCGAGAGAACACTCATCTATTTATACCTATTGCATTAAATGCACATTTAATGCAATGCAGTAGGGTTTGAACACCCGTCAAGCCTTTAGAGAAAAGATTGTCCTTTGCTACAGTGAATAGTACAAAAGCCTATTCATGAGCAGACATCCTTTCATGGAGTTGGTAGGTAATGGAGTCAACTAATCCGTTCCTTACGATACTATACTCCAGAAAGGGTATGGGTTTGTCCTTTGTGTGTGGAAGGACAAGACAAAAATAAACTTGCATAACAAGCTTCTTCTGATCGCTGAATGCTGGAATAATCCTGAAGGACTCTTCAACATTTACTGAGGCTTGGACAGTCTTCACACATATGTTGACTGGTTTGTAATCACTGAACGCCGCTTCAGATAACGAACGCGCCAGTCTGTAATCTTCAGCTTCAGTCTTCGAGTTTTGCTGAAGGTTCTTTGGTGTGAGTTTTGTCTTATTGAAGTATCACTGTCGCTGATGGATTTACAATACATGTCTCAGCGATCACTAAACAGACTAAGTGATGATCACTGAAACTGAAAGATAGAAACATAATACTTCGTAAAAGGTAAAAGGGATTATCATCAAATCAATGAGAGAGAGAATCAACAATCTCCCCCTATTTCATGATAACAAAGCAACATAAAGAAAGTTTCCTTATCAAATAGCATTAAGGAAAAGTTACGTATAAAGTATATGTCCCTTTTAACTGTTTTGGGATCTTTTTCAGTGAGTCAGTTTTTACTTTGTAAATTTTCTTAAGTTACAAGTTTAAGAAAAGGTATAAGAAGGAAAACTGAAACTGAAAGCATGTTCACCGACTTATAGATTGTCAGTGAATGTAAGAGGACACTGGAACTCATGTACATATATCCCTATTACTCTTTTCAGGGATCTATTTCAGTGATGCAAACGAAACACTTATATTAATTCAAATGAAATATTACAAGATGTTCAGTACATGTCTTACACTTACAATATATAAGTTGAACACTAAAAGTCGACATAGAATACAAAACATATACAGTGAGTGGACAAATTACAAAAGAAAAAACTAATGTAAGTTGTTCAGATTAATGTTGCCAGGTACATCTTCTTCGAGCTCCTTTCGACGTAGAAATTCCCTTCAGATTAATGTTACGGTCCATTATTTCACCATAGAAGTCATCATCTAGCTAGAATCTGATGTATGCGAGATGTTCCATCGGGCATAGATGTAACTCAGAAATTCATTGAAAGCTGACTTCGCCTTCATAATCAAGGAAGATAAATTCTAACTCAGGTTTCACGTGCACAGTGTTGGATATGTAATGACCCTTCACTAGCAGTGAAAGATTCAACATAGACATGTTTGGGTTCTTCGAAGCCTTCAAGATTTCATCTAATGAGAACTTGGTAAAATTGTTCATTCCTCAGGGATGGTCTGTCATTAGGACTTGAAGGTCTTTTTCTTCTTCCACCTTTCTTCAGAATAGGCTTTTCAGGGACAACGACATACCTGGACATCTTCTTGATCAGCTTGCTGATGTTGTTTTCGATAATTGGTTTATGTCTTGATTTTGAGCGCTTAATGGTTTGGCGGATCTCCAGCCATTCATTGTAGCCGTACTCACTAAGGTAGGAAGGATACTTGGTGACTGCATCAAGATTATCCGTGGTGATGAGCATTGAGACCAGCAACCCACCGTCTTTCATCCATCCACTGATGGTGACATTTGAAATAGGATGAAGGCTGAGTCTCTTTTGTAGACATTCTTCGCTCCATCGTCTGTCTCGCTCGGCCAACATCAAATTTTTCTCATGTTCAGCTTCTTCAATAGAGAGAAGCTTAGCTTGGGCCTGGACAGCATTCAAAATCTTTTTGGATTTCTTCCTTGGAAGAACTTTGGCAGCCAGAGACTTGGCCAACTTTAAGCTGTCCTCAACCTATTTACATTGAAGGTTTAGTTCTTCCTCAGCCTTGAGCGCCCTGAATCTTTCAGCTTCTGTCAAGAAGTCAAACTTACGAAAACTAGAGGTATGAAGAATAATTTTTACTCTAGTTTGATCGAGCGACTACCTGAGCTGAGACATCTGCTGGTATGGGAACGATGGGGGATGGATTTTCAGGGACCCATTCCTCCAGCTGACCGCATGTAGTTGTGGGGATTGAGAGTTGATACATGGATGTGATGGTGGTAAAGCTAAAGGAGTCGTTATATAAAGCTTCTAGAGGTTTGAACAATACCTTAAGATTGCCTTCTTCAGCAACACCTTATGTCTTTTGACTTGGTGCTCTGGTGCTTTTCTTGAGTTGCCTTTTTCTCCCCTTGCTCCCCCTGGGATGCGAAATCCCTGAGGGCGACGCCTTTCATGGAACCGGCAGGTCTCTGGTACTGAATAGTGAAGTCATCGTCATCATCATCATTGTGACAATCCACCATTTCGGGATTTCAGGTTAGTACCTTATTTTATGATCTTTATTGAGAATTAAGTCTTTCTAGGATTTAGCTATGATGATTAGAGAACGTCTCGTTTAATTCCCAAGATTGGTTCGGAAGAACACGTTTCGGCGGGTAACTGACAAAGTTAATTTGTGCAATGCCAAATAGTCTTGAAATGCTCCAAATAAAATAAAGTTGATATTTTAGGTTTTGTATTTTAAAAATTTAAAATTTCCAAAGTCCCATTTTATTGGCCAAATATGTTATTAAAAGGTGGAGTTTTAAAATCTTTTATTTAGTTGTTTTGTTTAAATAATTTATAGAGGGGTTTTATTATTTAGAAAAATAATAATTTATAGGGCTTGGGCCTTTAGAGGCCAGCCCATTTATTCTCTAAAAAGCCTTCATATAAATACCCCTCTTCCTTTGAAAACTCTCATTTCCAACTCCCAGCTTAACCTGTTATCTCCCTCTAAACTCGACCATCTTCTAGCCGATTCTATCTTCTCGCAAGTCTTAAAGGATTCTGTTACTCTTAAGGATTGTCAAGATTTTAAGAAATGGTATGATTCTGAGCTGTCCTATTTTGAGCTGTCATTCTTGGTGCATGCAATCTGTTTTGGGGGCGTGTGTCTCAAGGTGGTAAAGTATTTAAGAAGAGTCTCAAACCCACTCAAAAATTATTGATTTTAGAAAATGGCGACTGTCATCATTGTTTTGGATGACTTAAGATGATGTCATTAGGTGGATTTTGGAAGGTTCCTTTTTAAAAAGTAAATATTAAAATATCGGCTTTTATTTTATAAAAACCTTGATGGCATTGCATTGAAAGCAACTTTGCTTTACCTTGGGCAAGAAACCTTTTAAGTAATTTAGCGTTGGATATTGGTCTGTTCAGGAAGTTCAGGCGAGCCTAGAAAGCTTCTAAGGGCAACCTATGGATATTCATCAAACTAGTGAGTTCTCACGGCCCCACTTTTACTGCTTTTGATTATTTTATGGGGGAAAAGCATGATATTGAGCAAACTTTGCA
>NC_037540.1:27728975-27731066 GCF_001531365.2 Cynara cardunculus var. scolymus | reverse complement strand
CATCGACTATAACCAAAATTTTTCCAAATATTTTCAAGAAATTTGAAATCATATGATTTTAAAGCGGGTCATATTGTTACATGTCGCTTAAGCAGAGCCTGATCACCTATGCTTAATTTACGTGTAATGAGAAAAACTTAATCGGTCGAACCAGAGGTATGCTCCAGCAAAATAAATTGTTATGAAAAGCATGAGTTTTGTTGCACTTTTATGAATATCCATTGCCTAGGGCGACCAGAGGCGATGGAAAGTAGATTCTTCAATTTAGTTAAGTGTCCGTGTAGGACCAGAAGCGCTGGTCAAGAGGACCAGAGGCGATGGAAAGTAGATTCTTCAATTTAGTTGAGTGTCCGTGTAGGACCAGAAGCGTTGGTCAAGAAGACCACAGGTGATGGAAAGTAGATTTCCCAATTTTGTTAAGTGTCCATGTAGGACCAGAGGCGCTGGTCAAGAAGACCAGAGGCGATGGAAAGTAGATTTCCCAATTTCGTTAAGTGTCCGTATAGGACCAGAGGCGCTGGTCAAGAAGACCAGAGGCGATGGAAAGTAGATTTCCCAATTTTGTTAAGTGTCCGTGTAGGACCAGAGGCGCTGGTCAAGAGGACCAGAGGCGATGGAAAGTANGAGGCGATGGAAAGTAAATCCCTTAATTTTGTTAAGTGTCCATGTAGGACCAGAGGCGCTGGTCAATAGGACCAGAGGTGCTGGTCAAAAGGACCAGAGGCGATGGGAAGTTGATTTCCCAATTTTGTTAAGTGTCCGTGTAGGACCAGAGGCTCTGGTCAAGAGGACTAGAGGCGATGGAAAGTAAATCCCTTAATTTTGTTAAGTGTCCATGTAGGACCAAAGGCGCTGGTCAAGAGGACCAGAGGCACTGGTCAAAAGGACCAGAGGCGATGGATAGACTGCTTAGTATTTCTCTAAGTATAGATGTTGAACCAGAGGCTCTGGTCTCGCAACCAGAAGCTCTGGTAAGGGCAAGCATAAGAACCAGAGGCTCTGGTCTCGCAACCAGAAGCTTGTAAGGGCAAGCATAAGAACCAGAGGATCGATGGACGAGTTACTTAGTATTTCTCTAAGTATAGATGTTGAACCAGAGGCTCTGGTCTCGCAACCAGAAGCTCTGGTAAGGGCAAGCATAAGAACCAGAGGATCGATGGACGGATTTCTTAGTATTTTTCTAAGTGTAGAAGTTGAACCAGAGGCTCTGGTCTTGTAACCAGAAGCTCTGGTAAGTGCCCTATGAGGAACCAGAGGATCGATGGACGAAAATTCTATGATTATTCTAAGTATATATGTGAACCAGCAGATGTCAATTGGAATTCCAATCAGTTGTCAGGGAACCAATGGATAAGAAATCCTTCTCTAAGGACTTTGTGTGACCAGAAGCTCTGGTCATGCAATCAAAAGCTCTGGTAGTGTAACCAGAGGCTATGTTCAGAGGATCCAGCATGATTGTCACTATTAAGTATTGTTTAGAAGCTTCCATTGTATCACTAAGCGTTTGTTAGATGGTGCACTTTAGTAACCAAGATTATTAATGTCGCAGATCTCTACGATGTCTTCCGATCCTAGTGAATACTCAGCCAATGAATCTGGTTACGTGGTTGGTTGCTCTAGGAGGAACTTAGCTCGCAATGAAGAGATAGACCCGTACGAGCAAGACACGGCGACAAGTGAAGCAGCTGCCACTCCACAAGCATCCTTCTTACCCCCAGCGGAGCCAGCACCCGATGTTCCACCACGAACCTATCATGGCTCAAGGATCAGGGTTACACCCAGGAAGAGTGTCCCACTACCACAGCGTGTGACATTTAAAGACTCTAATAGGGTCGTAGGGGAGTCATCCCGACCCCAGTTGGGAAACAAAATAACTCAAGTGGTAACCGTGGTACCTGCATCCTGCACTTGGGGCATGAATCCGGCAGAAAGAGACTGGGTGAGGAGAATTGCATCCGATACACAAGTGCACCAGACCAGACTGGGATATCACCATCACATTCTAAACAATCTGTCTGATGTGATGGAAGCACACCATGAGAGCATGCTAAGGAACGCGGATGCCGTCGCTGCAGCAAGGCAGGAAATAAG
>NC_037540.1:27726506-27727675 GCF_001531365.2 Cynara cardunculus var. scolymus | reverse complement strand
AACTAGGAAGTTTCGACATAATTGTAGGCATGGATTGGCTATCCAAAAATCAAGCTGAGATTGTATGTTCAGAGAAGTGTATTCGGATTCCTCAAGATGGAATGGAACCAATTGTGGTCCAGGGAGACAAGTTGGATCAAAAGATTAAGATGGTATCCTGCATGAAGATGCGAAAGTATCTGAAAAAGAATTACACCGCATATCTGGCACATGTGATTGACGGAAAGGTCAAGGAGAAGAGTATTGAGGATTTACCTGTAGTTAGGGAATTCTCCGATGTATTTCCTAAGGACTTACCAGGCCTACCCCCACAAAGGCAAGTCGAATTCGGTATCGACTTAATTCCTGGAGCCGCCCCAGTGGCAAGGGCACTTTATCGCTTGGCACCATCGGAAATGCAAGAAATGTCATCCCAACTTCAGGAGTTATTAGACAGAGGATTTATAAGACCAAGTTATTCACCTTGGGGGTGCACCGGTTCTATTCTTTAAAAAGAAAGATGGGTCAATGCGAATGTGCATTGATTATAGAGAACTTAATAAGTTGACCATCAAGAATAGATACCCTCTTCCTAGAATCGATGATCTGTTTGATCAACTCCAAGGAGCGAAATATTTTTCCAAAATTGACCTACGATCCGGATATCACCAAGTGAGAGTTCGGGAAGAGGACATTCCCAAAACAGCCTTCAGGACCCGGTACAGTCATTATGAATTTATGGTTATGCCATTCGGGCTAACCAATGCACCAGCTATCTTCATGGACCTAATGAATAGAGTTTGTAGACCGTACCTGGATAAATTTGTAATCGTCTTCATAGACGACATATTAATTTATTCCAGAAGCAAGGAGGACCATGAGCAACATCCGAGGATAATTTTGGAATTACTTCGAAGCGAGAAATTGTATTCAAAATTTTCTAAATGCGAATTCTGGATACGAGAAGTACAGTTTCTGGGTCATATAGTCAATGAAAAAGGAATTMAGGTAGATCCTGCCAAAATTGAGGCCATTAGGAATTGGGAAGCCCCAAGAACCCCTACAGAAATCCGTCAATTCCTTAGGTTAGCAGGCTATTATCGGCGGTTCATCGCGAACTTTTCAAAAATCGCACAGCCGCTCACAGCCTTAACCCAAAAGGACAAGAAATTTATTTGGGGTGAGAAACA
>NC_037540.1:27724519-27725748 GCF_001531365.2 Cynara cardunculus var. scolymus | reverse complement strand
GAAACTATGCAATGCACCTATTTTATTCTTACCAGAGGGTTCGGAAAACTTTGTAGTCTTTTGTGATGCATCACATCAAGGATTGGGATGCGTATTGATGAAAAAAGATAAGGTCATTGCATATGCCTCAAGACAACTTAAAGTGCATGAGAATAATTATACTATGCATGACCTCGAATTGGGAGCAGTAGTATTCACACTTAAGATATGGAGGCACTATCTTTATGGCACCAAAGGCACCATTTTCACCGATCATAAGAGCCTTCAACATATATTTGATCAAAAGATGCTGAATATGAGGCAACGGAGGTGGGTTGAACCTCTCAACGATTATGATTGCGAAATTAAGTATCATCCGGGGAAAGCCAACGTGGTAGCGGACGCCTTAAGCCGAAAAGAGAAAGTAAAACCGTCGAGAGTTCGAGCCATGGGACTGTTGGTCCAAACGAATCTAAAAATGCAAATTCTTGAAGCTCAAGAAGAAGCGTTGAAACCAGAGAACCTAAAGAACGAAAYCCTGCATCGCCTAGAGAAGGAATTCGAAACTTGAGAAGATGGGGTGCGTTACTTTAGAGAAAGAGTTTGGATACCAAAGAATGACAGTCTCCGGTCAATAATCTTAGAGGAAGCACATCGTTCAAGATACTCAATTCATCCAGGAACCGATAAGATGTACAAGGAGCTAAGAGATTATTACTGGTGGCTAGGGATGAAGAAGGACGTTGCCTTGTACGTGAGTCAATGTTTAACTTGTGCAAGAGTAAAAGCTGAACATCAAAAACCATCTGGTCTTCTTCAGCAACCGGAGATTCCCCAATGGAAATGGGATCAGATAACAATGGATTTCATCACAAAGTTACCAAGAACGAGGAAGGGATACAACTCAATATGGGTCATAGTGGACCGACTTACGAAATCTGCCCATTTCTTACCTATTCGAGAAGACTTTGGTAAGGAAATGTTGGTGCAGTTGTATATCAATGAGATAGTGTCGCGGCATGGAGTACCTGTTTCTATCATTTCAGATAGAGATAGCCGCTATACTTCCAAATTATGTCAATCAGTCCAAAAAGCACTAGGCACGAGATTGGATTTGAGCACTTCCTATCATCTTCAGACGGATGGGCAAACAGAAAGGACAATCCAAACGCTGGAGGACATGTTGCGGGCCTGTGTAATAGACTTTGGGGGCAGTTGGGATACTCATCTACCATTGGTTGAATTCTCCT
>NC_037540.1:27722884-27724152 GCF_001531365.2 Cynara cardunculus var. scolymus | reverse complement strand
GGTGGAGTTTTAAAATCTTTTATTTAGTTGTTTTGTTTAAATAATTTATAGAGGGGTTTATTATTTAGAAAAATAATAAATTATAGGGCTTGGGCCTTTAGAGGCCAACCCATTTCTTCTCTAAAAAGCCTTCATATAAATACCCCTCTTCCTTTGAAAACTCTCATTTCCAACTCCCATCTTAACCTGTCATCTCCCTCTAAACTCGACCACCTTCCAGCCGATTCTATCTTCTCGTAAGTCTTAAAAGTTTCTGTTACTCTTAAGGATTGTCAAGATTTTAAAAAAAGGTATGATTTTGAGCTGTCCTATTTTTATAAAAATCCGAAAGTTTACATTCTCCTTCACCTACTCGATTCTTTAGTAAATTTATGGGAATTAAAGAGGGRAGATTGTTCATCAAAGACATGCAAATGTCTTCGAAAGGGTGATAATCTGTRATCCATGTTCTTTAATCTCWAAGAAAGTAGGAGAGAATCCTTGCATGTGAGGTCTGATCATATTTTATGTATGATAGGATCTTGCATGCATCTTTAATCAGATTTATTATCTTTAAAACTCGTTGGAATCAGAATTTATTTTTCTGGAGTTTGTTCGATGATGATGACTCAAGCTGGAGTTTAAATTCTTGAAAATGATGAGTTTGAGACCACTCCCCATCATTGCTGTCATTCTTGGTGCATGCAATCTGTTTTGGGGGCGTGTGTCTCAAGGTGGTAAAGTATTTAAGAAGAGTCTCAAACCCACTAAAAAATTCTTGATTTTAGAAATTGGCGGCTGTCATCATTGTTTTGGATGACTTAAGATGATGTCATTAGGTGGATTTTGGAAGGTTCCTTTTGAAAAGTAAATATTAAAATATCGGCTTTTATTTTATAAAAACCTTGATGGTATTGCATTGAAACCTTGACAGCATTGCATTAAGTAATTTAGCACTGGATATTGGTCTGTTCAGGAAGTTCAGGCGAGCCTAGAAAGCTTCTAAGGGCAACCTCTGGATATTCATCAAACTAGTGAGTTCTCACGGCCCCACTTTTACTGCTTTTGATTATTTTATGGGGGAAAAACATGATATTGAGCAAACTTTGCAAGTTTATTTATGTAAAATCTTTGGACTAAGGAACTGCTTAGTCGATGCTTTGCTTGAAACCTCTAGACTAAGGAACTGCTTAGTTGGGTTTTTCTAAGCTATATTTGTTAACTGTTATTGCACTTTGAATAAATGTTAAATTGATGTGCTTGAGAGTATATTTTCCAAATAAAAGTCC
>NC_037540.1:27654891-27722786 GCF_001531365.2 Cynara cardunculus var. scolymus | reverse complement strand
TTTTCTTGGTCTAATCATGTGGAATTTGGACCACCGCTGAATTAGTACTATATCGAACTGTGGGACCTAAGTAGGGTACGGGCTACTTTTGGTTGTTCGAAAATTAATAGGGCAGTTGGTCAGGTAAGGCTCAGTAGCGTCTCAAGTTCTACAATCGTGAGAGATTTACATTTATTAAGTGCATGGAATTCGCATAAGTTTGCAATTACTTGGTTTATGCATTGAAATGTTTTGTGCATATGAAAACCCGTGAACTCACCAATTCTTTGTAGTTGACCTTGTTTTACTTTCATGCTTTTCAGGATTTAAGTAAGGTTGGTTCTGTTTTGGGAGCATACTCATGGTAAGATCGATTAAAGTCTGAAATTGAAGTATTTTGAGAAAAGTGTTTTCAGTTTAATTTCAGTTATGTCGATAAACTAGTTTTGTTTTTGAACAACTTGGAATGGTGTTATTTATTAACTGTTGCTATGACTCGCTTGCCTGTTACATCTCGTGTTTCCGCTTTAGCGGGGTGTGACAATTATCATCATCATCATCATCCAGGTCTTTGCCAGCATCAGGAAGGTCGGGAGACTCATCGTCTTCTTTATCATCATCTTCATCATCATCCAGATCACCAGCATTAGCTGCAGAGGTGACTGGAAGATCATCCAAATCAACATTCTCAGCTACGGGTGCTTCACAAGAAGTTGGATTTTCATTAACAACCTCAGCTTTAGCTTCAGCTCTAGGAGCTTTAGCTTCATCGTCATCAGTTTCTGGAACAACAGGTTCAGGGGCAGCAGCAGCATTGGAAGGACCAGCTTCATACCTTTTCTCCCCCTATTTAGCAATGACTTTCGTCAATAGCCAAAAAAATGGTCGACAGTGCAGATCTAGAGCGCCATCATCTCTTCGACTCTGGTCATGGCTCGAGCTAAGAGAATGTTCGCCTCACGTGCGTCATCGAGCTGCGCACAATCATCAGCAGTGAACGACGATTCAGCTGTCATGATTGGCTGTTGAAGAGCAGCCAAGATCTACTGCATCAGCTTTGTATGCTTGGCAAGGTGAGTGTTCGCTTCATCGGCCTTGCTTGATAAAGCGTTGATGGCATCAGCGTTGGATTGGATAGCCACCTGCATCGTGGAGAGCTGGTCGTTGACCCTTTGTACTTTAGCCCAGATGGCTGAGCGGTCAGCAGCTATTTCGTCCCTTTGAGGCATTCCCCTATGGACTTCGTCCATTTTGATAAGGACAGTCTCAACAACAGGGAGGAACAGCTTTACATCTTCAGCCATGTCTCTTCGACTCTGGTCATGGCTCGGGCTAAGAGAACGTTCGCCTAACTCGCATCATCAAGCTGCGCACGATCATCAACAATGAACGACAATTCAGCTGTCCGGATTGGCTATTGAGAAGCAGCCATGATCTGCTAAATCAGCTCTGTATGCTTGCCAAGGTGAGCATTCGCTTCATCTTCTTTTCTTGATAAAGCGTTGACGGCATCAGCGTTGGCTTGGATAGCCACCAGCATCGTGGAGAGCTGGTCCTTGACCCTTTGTACTTCAACTCGGATGGCTGAGAGGTTAGCAGCTACTTCGTCAATTTGAGGCATGCCCTTATGGACTTCGTCCATTTTGATAAGGATAGTCTCAACTGCAGGGAGGAGCAGCTTTACATTTTCAGCCATGTCGTACGCATCTTCCATGGCTGGTTCCTCAAAAGGACTTGAAAAAGATGAAGGGTGAGCATAAGAATGCTCGGGGTTAGTATAAATGAACGAATAGGAAGATGGAATACCTGAGGGTTCTTTAGCATTATTTTAAGGATTAACGTTGGTGCGCTCCATGGTTTCTTCGAGAGGATAGGCACCAGTTTGCCGAGTTGCCTTGAGCGGAGCAACCTCAGGTCTAGTGGTGGGTGTTTCAACATCAGGGAGAATATTCGTTGGTAAATCATAAGCACGTGTAGAGACCAAAGATGGAGGGGAGGAGAAGATGGCTAAGACTAATGGTAGTGGGTGTTCAGCAGTGTCGGTGCTGATATTCTCACTTTCAGTGATTTGGGTCATTGAAGCGGTTCGGAGAGGAGCCACGGGTACGACAGTGATTTCAGATATCACTGAAGAGCTGGGAATGCTAACTGGAGGTGCCTCGAGGGTAAGGCTAGAATCAATAGCTGAGACCTTTTGAGAGGTCAGAGCCAGAGACGTGGTTGTCCCCCTTTTTGCCTTCTTGGCTCTCAAATGAGAACTAAGAGTTGGTTGAGATGGGCGTTTGGAAGAGAGGGTTGTGGTGGTTGGGTTAGACTTAGGGGGGTTTTCTTTTGTCTTGATCACCTTGGAAGGAGGAGGAGAAGGAGGAATTAAAGAGTGTTGCACAACAGCAGAAAGTGCAACATCTCCATCCCTCAGCTTGTGATCCAGAATCCTGGATCCAAGCTTGCAGATAGGAAAGTTACCTTCCTTGGAGTATTTATCTCCGAAGATCTTGGCGAACACCATCGAGAGGAATCTGGTGTAGGGAACGACCTTCTCCCTCTGGCGCTTGTTTAGGTTCAGCGCCATGTCATCGAAGATCACTTCAACATAGTTGATGGGTCGGTGGCAGATGACAGACACGTCGACAGTGAGAGCGACCCTAGATGCCTGATCTTGTCCTCCAGTCTCTTCACCCATGCTCTGGATGAAGTGAGAGAAGAGAAACTGCCACACCGATGACATGCGGTTCTTCTCTATCTTTTACAGCGACTTGAGAGGCTTGCTGGAGTCTTTCTTCAATGGCCATGAGTAGCCAATATCATCGAGGCAAGCGATGATGTCTTCCGTCGAAGGATCGTTGGCGAACGGACCCTTTGGAAAATAAAGAGTGTGCCTTAGCGTTGCTATGTCAAAGTTGACGGTCATTCGGTTGAAGGTGAAGGAGATTTTCTCCACCTGTTGATCGTTCTTGTTTGTGTCCTGCACCGCTTTAGCAATCATCCATAATTGCTGAAGGGCTTCCCTCATCATGACAGGATCATGGGTGAGAGCGAAGGCGATAAGAGACATTTTGAGGAAGGCCACAACATCCTCGTAGATGGTTTTGTTGGTAGGAATGTAAAACAAGGCAACGTGGTTGTTAGCCTTGAAAGATACGTCTTCAACGAAGAATTTCACGTTCTTGTGTTGATCCCAGATCTCTCAATAACACTAATAATTAAGTTAAGAATAACCAAATTATAGTGTTTGAATGAATAAAATGATGAACACTCAAGAACAATGTATTAACATTCAAAGGACAAACTTGATTGTCAAATGTTTCACTTTATTTCAATGATATGAAAAACGTAAAGTGTATTATATTACAATAGGCCTAACCACCTACTTATACTAGTAATCTAATAAGAAGATAACTATCTAGTGAGACTATTTAGCTAATCTTCTACTAACAAATAAAGCTTATCTAAAACATGGATATACATTAAAGTAAGATAAACTTTTTAGACTCCAGCTGTTGATTAGTCATCTCTAGCAGTCTTTCATAGGATATGAGTTCAACCTTATCTTCATATCTTCATTGCTTGCTTCTGGTTGAACTGGTGAAGGAAACTCCAAGTATTAGTGCCCAGAGGGGTTATGAAGATGCACTTTGGTTGTTCTTCAGACTTGTCATTTTTCATTGAAGTCTTCCATCGGCCTTCTGGTTCTTCATCACTTATTTGTCTTCATTACTTCATGCATAATACTTATGGGGTCTAACAATCTCCCCCTAAGTAATGAAAGAACAAACATTAACTATTCTAAGAACATTCAAAGTATAAATGAAGAACAAAGAGATGCTAAATTCTTCATTGGAACAAATGATGAATTCTTACATCGATGAAATGGAAATTACAAGACAAAAGAAAAACATAAGACTACAATCAGGGTCTCCTCTGTGATATATCCCAAAAGCGCATGAGTAGTCCTCTGTAATCGACGACTGTAGATATCTCATGTATCATTCTCTGTCCATCGTCTGTTGGCACATGAGGTATGCCCAACCTGTCTCTGATGGCTTTCTGAAACCATTTAAGTGTTTCATTTGAATACTTAAAGGCCTCAGTCAGCCTGCAAAATATCTTCATTCCAAACTCATTTTTATATACCAGACCCAGCTCTGGTTGAGTAAAGACAGAGGCAAACCTCTTCTCCTTCAGGCCAGGGAATTTTTCATCAGGTGGAGTGCAGGATAGTCTTTCGATGCCAAACCGTAGAGCAATGTCAAAGTCACTCTTGGCTTGATGCTTCACCAAGGTCTCCATTGTCTGCACGCTCGCTCTGTTCACCATCCTAAATCGTATGCTCTGATCCTGTCGCTGAGGTGTGTATGCGTATAGCTTGATCAAGTCATAGGGATTGAGATTGATCAAGTCATTGTCACTAAAGACGCAAACCTAACCATGGGCTCATTCCACTGTGTACTCGATGTACTTGATGGCTCTGTTGGCGAAGGTCCTCATCTTGATGTCCATAACCAACCTTATTCCATCGTTTAAAAAAACAACTCGTGGTGGTTGGGTAGTATGTCTAATAAAACTATGATGTAGGAGGTTCATGGATTCTAGTGAAAGAATTGGAGGATTGAGAATCAGCCCTTCATCGTGATCATGATACATGTATTGATGGATGTATTCCATCATGATTGGCTCCCTCGGTGGGACCTCTGGACATCTCCTGAGCGACTCCATATTTGCTATGATTTCATCGATGACCCCTTGAGGAGGGTGCCTTTTGAGCTAAGGGGGTTGGTGATGGAAAGGTTTGATTTGGCTCTGGTTCATTGGGCTCAGGTGGGGTGATTTCTGGTTCAAGATGTTGTGTTTGTGTGGTTTCTGGTTCATCGGGTTGAGTTTGGGTTGGAGGTTGCTATGGTGATGAAGGTTGGGTGATTTTGGGTTGTGGTTGTATGGGTAGAGATGTGAAGGGTTCTGTGGTGCATGGTGTTGGTGAAGGGGTTAATGGTAGATTGGGAGTTGGTGATGGGGTGAAGGGTAGGTTGGTTGTTGGTGGTGTGGATGGTTCTTCATCGGTTGATGAGCTCAACTCGACGGGTTCTTGGAAAGTGGCGAGAGGAACATGTACATTATGTACATCTTCAGAGGGTTGAGCCTCTGGTTCCCTCGTTTGGGTTCTGGGAGATGGTTGCTTTTGTGTTTGAGGTGAGGATGGTGGTGCAGCGGGTTCCACAAGTTGAGCAGCCGCGGCCTGGTTCTCCCCCTCATGAGGTCCAAGATCTTGATTATCAGGGTCTGGGTCCTCATGTCGTGGCCTTTTGTGTAGGCGGTTGCTGGAGCACGAAGCTCTGCTCCTCTTCTTCTTTTTCTCTTTCCTGAAGGACGCAAGATACGCCTTCAGGGCTTGTTGTCTTCGGCTCTCCTCCATTGAGTGAAGGAGAGAGTTGGTGCGTGCTTGTTGATTGGAAAGGTTCTGGGAGAGAGCCTTGGTTGGTTGTTAAACACGATGAATGAATTTTGCACTTATCTCGTTGAAGGATGAGATAAGTGCCTTTGACAGGGCCTTTAGGTCAGCCCTGGTGGCGAACTCCATGGTGGATGTTGATGCGGGAGGTGGGATGGGAAGGTTGGCGATCATGTCCTTCAACTCTGCAGCGAAGGAATTAAGGGCATCATTGAATGATGGAACTTTGGTGGGTGGTGGAGGTGGGGGTGGTTGAGGTATTTAGGCTATGATAGTGGCTGGGAGTTGGGTTAGGGTGTTTTGGATGGTGGCCAATTGGTTGGAGAGTGAGGCTAGGGTTTCATCGATTGATGATGTTTGGGGAGGGGTAGGTTGAGGGATTTGGGAGATTATGGTTGTTGGAAGGGTGTTAAGGGTTTGGGAGATGGTGTTTATTTGGGTGGTGATGGAGGCTAGGGTCTCATTGGTCTTAGTTGCCTGGGCCGTGAGAGTGGCGATGGAGTTCATTATGAGTTGGTTTCTTTGGGTGGCAAAGGCAGAGGAGGTGTTATGGTGTTAGGTGACTGTTTGTTGTAGTATTTGGAGACGGGTTGTGTTGTCTCGGGTCTGGGTTTCGAGGGTTGCAAGGGACTGTCAAAGGGGGGTGAGATCGATGGATGTATGGTTTTCGATAATCTCTTGTATGATGAGTTTTAGATCTTCCAGGGACTGGTGGATCGAGTCTACAAAGGCTTGGAACTCAGCCTTTGTGACCAGATCAACCACATTGGTAACCCCTGCAGCAACGGATGCTGCAAGTTGAACCTTAGCTCTACAGGCGCCCTCAATGGCTTGTGAGAATGTTGGCATTGAAGGACTTCCACCAAGTCCTTGATAACCCTCTAGTGAGGAGCTATCTCTTGATGTTGCGACATGTTCTTCATCTTCTTCGGCTTCAGAGGCCGAGGAAGAGAAGTTGATGTGTTTCCCCTTCGCTAGATCAAGTATCGAAGGGGGATGTGCATGAACAGGAGATCGCTCTGAATGATCTTGTGGAATAGCAATGCCAGAAGCAACACATGCTTCTGGGTGTGTGATGGGAGGTGTCGAGCCATGAGGTGATGTGGCTCTTATATCTTCATTGTCTCTCTGTTGAGAGAGGGGCGGTGGATGGTGAGGGTCCTCGGCTTCATCATCCAGAGGCCCGAAGAATGGCCTCTGGATGGCTGGCTGGGTTAGGGGTTGGATTGGGTCGTCCTTGTTCAATACCCCTTTGGCCTTGATCGCCAGGGGTAGTGGTGGTGGTTGCCCTTTGGGTAGTGGGGATGGGT
Organism: Cynara cardunculus var. scolymus; assembly: GCF_001531365.2. Classification (NCBI taxonomy): domain Eukaryota; kingdom Viridiplantae; phylum Streptophyta; class Magnoliopsida; order Asterales; family Asteraceae; genus Cynara; species Cynara cardunculus. Next base: position 27,716,051 of record NC_037540.1, on the reverse strand, counting down.
ATTGTATGTGAAGGGTCGGGGGATGCACGAGGAGTGTCATCATCATCATCTTCATCATCCGATGAAGACGACTCCTGTGCTCCTTCGTTTTGGTTAGGGGACAGCTCTAGGTGCTCTGGGGTAGCTGCCCTTGATTCACGAGACAGCAGAGAGCGTTCATACTTCTGCCTTATCTCAGACGTCTTTGGTCTGACGCTGAGCATGGCTCGAGAGACTGTCCTCTCCGTGGTGTAGCCTTCCTTGGAGATCGTTGGTCGATGACCATTCATTAGAAACTGCAGAGTGAATGGTTCATCGACCGGTAGATCATGTCTCCTCATTACGTCTTTGATGAAGAGAGAGAGGAAACTTGGGAAGAGCACGGATGTCAATGGTTTTCCTGCGGCCTTGAGCTTGATCTTCTTGACTACCACTGCATGGATCTCGTTGTAGATGAGAAAAGCGTAGTCCAGCAGTAGGTTGAAGAATTGGCCGTACATAATAGTCATTATATTGATGTTGCCTTGATCCATCGATCCCAGTTTGCAGGTCAGGGTTCTGTTCAATATGGAAAAGAACATATTCCACATTGGAGGCAAGAACTGCCTCTTGGAATCAGAGGCATTGCATAGGTCATGATTGTAACCTAGCATTCGGATGAAGCGGAGGATGTCGGAGCTTGTTGGTGGCTCGGCGTAGTGGTCAATGCCAAGTTCTTGGCGTGTGGGAATGCAAAGGACTTTTGAGACCTTTGCTCGTGAGATCTTGACGGAGCAGACCATGTCATTTGGGTCGTCTATATCCCCCATGATTCCACGGCTGTCGGGGATAAACTCACAGGTCTGCCAATACTGTTGGACGTACTTTAGAGGTACGCCATTGTCGGTTAAGGTCAACGCCGGTTGGAGAATACAATTCTGGAAAAACTCTATCATGATTGGAAACCTATCTTAAAACAGGTTGGTTCGAAGGTCGATCGCATGGTTGTTTGGCTTGATGGGGAGGAATACCAGTGCTCGGCTGTGAGCGCCGATTGATTGCACATGGCTGTCGTTGTTTTTTGATTCGTGCGAGGCGGAAGAGGCCATTGTAGTTTGAAGTTGCAGGTTTTGCTTTTAGTTCGTCTTAAGCTTTTTGCAGGTTTAGGAAGCGTAAAGAAGAAGTGGTTTGGAGAAGATGAGTATTTATAGGTGGAGGAGGGGAAAGGGTGTTTGAATTAATTAATATTAAAAGGATTATCATGATGGTGGGAGATGTTTGGCAAAAAGGTTGATATGGTGGGGATCGTGTGCCGTCTTGACAGTGTCTTGCCATTAATGTTGGAGGACACGTGTCAATATGGGGATAGTGGATTGGAAATTTGAAGAGGTTTATGGGGAACAGACTATTAATGTGGCAGGCTTTTGTGTAGGATGACGTTTGGATTATTTGGAATAATTAAATAATTATTCCAAATAATAACTCTTGAAATAGCAATCTAAACAAAAATATATTTGAAAATTCCATCTATTTGTAAGGATAATACTAATTACGAAGTTTTGGTTTTCTAAAAGCCCATGTTGTATAGTTTTTAGTCACAAAAGCTGCAATTTTGTATAATCTTAAAAAGGTTTTCAATTAAGATGGGTTTTTGAATGAGAAGTTTTTGTCATGGAACCAGAGGAGCTCTGGTTGGTCATGACTAATTGGATGGGGAACCAGAGGTCTCTGGTTAAACATGGCCGTTTTGGATGAGGAACCAGAGGTCTCTGGTTGAACATGATGAAAATGTTCATCGATGAATTGTTGGGTTTTATGAATAATGAGCCTTGGATAGACAAAGCAGAGGCTCTGGTTAAGCATGGACAACCCATTGTGTAGGACCAGAGGTCTCTAATTGAATACACATGATTTATTCATCTCTTGTATATAACATTTTGGTGTCCAGAGGCTCTGGATGATAGAACCAAAGGCTCTGGGATGGAAAATGCATATCTATGCAATAATTTTTTTATGATGAATGAAACACTCCCCCTCTAAAGATGCATGGGGATGAATTTTGAGTTTTAGAACTCCCCCTTGAACCAAAAAAGAGGTTTATTTTGAAGACCAGACGCTCTGGTCTATACAAGCAGAGGCTCTGGTTGTAAAAGATGATGAAAAATGATATGAAATGTGGTTATGTATGATAATGGACATGAAAATGAATGAGTCTTTGAGACCAGAGGGCTCTGGTTCCAAAGACAACAGGTCCAGAGGATCTGGTCCTTAGAACCAGAGGCTTTGGTTCTAAAGATTATGAAAAGAGGTATGAAAGAATGGTGAAATATATGCAAAATGGTATGAAAAGATGGAGCTTTTGAGACCAGAGGGCTCTGGTTGCAAACGCGATGCAACGAAATAAGAAATATTGGTTAAGTGCATGTATATGGGTGTGGAAAGGATGTGCCATTGAGACTAGAGGGCTCTGGTTTCAAAAGCTTTGAATCCATAGGCTCTGGTCTTTAGAACTAGAGGCTCTGTTTGAAAAAAGATTACCTAGTGAAAAAGTTCACAAAGTATTGGCTTTGGACCAGAGATCTCTGGTTCCAAAGGATGATGGAAAATTATGTAGTTACATGCATGAGTGACCAAGGATGTCCAAGTTTGAGACCATAGAGGCTCTGGTCTCAAAGTGTTGGAATCCATAGGCTCTGGTCTATACAACCAGAGGCTCTGGTCTATACAAACAGAGGCTCTGGTTTGGAGGGGACTTGGTAAAAAAATACCAAGTATTTGCTTTGGACCAGAGGTCTCTGGTTCCAAAAGCGATGAAAATTTTTGCCAAAAATTAATTAAGTGTTTCTAAATGGCCAGAGGCTCTGGTNGTATTTGCTTTGGACCAGAGGTCTCTGGTTCCAAAAGCGATGAAAATTTTTGCCAAAAATTAATTAAGTGTTTCTAAATGGCCAGAGGCTCTGGTCTTTACAACCAGAGCCTCTGGTTTCGATTACTTGTAGTTAAATGGCTTTTGTACTATTTATCACTTGTAGGCATAACCATGAGATATTGAGGATCACTGGTTTCAAACTAATGATTGCCTCTAAGTGGTGAGATTCAACATACCAATCTTGCTGACTAGGAATAAAAATCTTTTCTCATCAAGAGCTTTTGTGAAAATGTCAGCAAGTTGAACCTCAGTGGGAACAATATACATCTCTATATTACCTTTTTCAACATTGTCTTTCAGAAAGTGGTACCTTACATCGATGTGCTTGGTCTTGGAATGCTGTACAGGATTTGCAGAAATAGTTATTGCACTCTCGGAGTCACAGAGGATTGGTATATTTTCATATTGAAAGCCATGGTTCTTAAGCTGAGTCTTCATCTAGAGAACTTGTGAACAACAACTAGCAGCAACAACATATTCTGCTTCTGCTGTAGAGGTTGAGACACAATTATGTTTTCTGGATGTCCAACTTACCAGCTTGTCCCCCAAGAATTGACAGCTTCTTGACGTACTCTTTATATCAAGCTCGCAGCCTGCATGATCTGCATCTGTATAGGCTATTAGATCAAAGCCAGAGTTCTTAGGATACCAGAGACCCAATGAAAGGGTTACCTTAAGGTATCTAAAGATCCTCTTGACTGCAGAGAGATGAGATTCTTTAGGATTGGATTGATACCTTGCACAAAGACATGTAGCAAACATAATATCTGGTCTACTAGCGGTCAGATACAGGAGTGATCCAATCATGCCTCTGTAGGTTGTTACATCCACTAATTTGCCTGGTGGATCAGCAAATAACTTAGCTCCTGTAGCCATAGGTGTTCTCATCGATGATGAATTTGAGAGAGAGTATTTCTTCAGAAGGTCAGTCACATACTTGGACTGATTGATGAAAATCCCTTTTGAAGTTTGTTTTATTTGAAGTCCAAGGAAGAAACTAAGTTCTCCCATCATACTCATCTCAAGTTTGCTTTTCATCAGCTTTGAGAATTTTTCTCAATGTTTTGCATTTGTAGAGCCGAATATGATGTCGTCCACATATATTTGTACTAGTAGTATGTCACCTTTATGCTTCTTGAGAAAGAGGGTTGTATCGATTGTACCTTTTTCGAATCCATTGTTGATGAGAAAGGTGGATAGAGTTTCATACCAGGCCCTGGGTGCTTGATTTAGCCCATAAAGGGCTTTATCCAGAAAGTAGACACATTCTAGATGTTTTGAATCTTCAAACCCAGGGGGCTGCTGCATGTAAACTTCTTTTTGAAGTTTGCCGTTGAGGAAGGCAGACTTGACATCCATCTGATAGACCTTAAAGCCTTTGTGAGCTGCGTAGGCTAGGAATATCCTGATGGCTTCAAGTCTAGCGACGGGGGCAAATGTCCCATCGTAGTCAATCCTTTCTTCCTGGCAGTAGCCCTTGGCAACAAGCCTGGTCTTGTTCCATATGACTATCCATCTTCGTCCTTCTTGTTTCTGAGGACCCATTTGGTTCCTATGGCTGTCTTCCCTTTGGGTAGAGGCATAAGGTACCATACCTTGTTTCTCTCAAACTGGAGTTGTTCTTCTTGCATTGCGTCTATCCAGTTTGGAACTTGTAGGGCTTCAGAAAATTTCTTTGGTTCTATCATCCTGAGAAAGTTTGTGAAGAGGCATTCATTGGCTGTTGTTGATCTCGTCTTAACACCAGATGTTGGATCACCAATGACTTGGTGATGTGGGTGGTCTTTTGTCCACTTGGTGCTTGACTGGGGTTCTGGAGCAACAGGATGCARTTCTTCATCGACTGATGGAACTGATTGCTCCCCCTCGAAGAGATCATCTCCAGAGTGAGACTCTGGTTATTGTTCTTGATTTGAAGACACAGAAGAAGTAGAAGGTGAAGTAACATGAGTTTCAGTAAAAGTTTTACCTTTAACATTAGAGACTTCATGTTCTTCATCAGTTCTGGAAGTGGATTTTACAGTGGGTGCATGTCTAGAGATTACTTCTTCTTCGAAGATGTCATCAAATAATTGAGCTAACTCTGACTCATTGGATTTGCCAAGTGATGAATCAGATGCTCTCTGTTGAAGTCCGAGTCCTGAAATATTGTGTCCAGAAGTCATTGATGTGGAGTCATCAAAGGACACATTGATGCTTTCTATAACAATCTTTGTCCTTTTGATGTAGACTCTGTAGGCCTTTGCGGTTCGAGAGTATCGTAGAAAGATCCCTTCATCAGATTTCTTGTCGAACTTGCCAAGATATTCCCTATCATTGAGTACAAAGCATTTGCACCCAAAGACATGGAAATACTTGACATTTGGTCTTATTTGATTGATGAGCTCATAGGGTGTCTTCTGGTGCCTCTTGTTGATGATGGACCAATTCTGGGTGAAGCATGCAGTAGAAATTGCTTCAGCCCAGAAGGTGATGGGTAACTCTAATGAACAAGCATGGTCCGTGCTGCTTCCACGAGGGTTCTGTTCCTTCGTTCTACCACTCCATTCTATTGTGGGGTTCTGGCTGCTGCAAAGTTTTGTGAGATGCCTTCATTGATGAGATATTCATCGATTCTAGAATTTTTGAATTCAGTTCCATTGTCGCTTCTAACTTTAATAAGTTTTTGTTGTAGAAGGACTTGGAGTCTTTTCATGACCCCAATGAGTAGGTCAGGAACATCTGATTTCTTCTTCACAAACTCAACCCAGGTGTATCTGGAGTATTCATCAACAAGTACTAATATGTACTTCTTTCCTGCGAGGCTTTGTGTAGATATGGGCCCACAGAGATCAATGTGAATCATGTCCAAGGGCTTGGTGCAGGAGGTTTATGACTTTGTTTTGTGAAAGGCCCGTTTTAGCTTTCCCATCTCGCAGGCTGAACATAGATGATCTATTTCAAAGTTGAGATCAGGAATCCCCTTGACCAGCTTCTGTTTGGCTAGCTTTCTTAGGACATCAAAATTCATATGTGAGAACTTCTGGTGCCATAGCCAATTTTCATCGCTCTTATGGGATACAAGGCAAAGGGTGTCTTGTCCCTCAGAGGATTGAAAATCCAGAAGATAGAGATTTCCTTCTCTCTTAGCCTTGATGATGGTTTGACCAGGCTTTGTTTCTATGATACAGAAACCCTTCCGGAATCTGACTTCAAGACCCTTATCGTAAAACTGGCTTATGCTTAGTAAGTTGTGCTTCAAACCTTTAACATAAGCCACTTTGCTGATGGAGATGTTGCCTTTGATGAGAGTTCTGTATCTGTTGATGGTTCCCTTGCTGTTGTTTCCAAAAGTGACAGAGCCTCCAGATTTTTCGATGAAGGAGGTCAGCTGACTTTTGTCACCATTCATGTGCCTGGAGCAACCTGAATCCATGCACCATAGTTGCACATCCTGGTCCTGCAATACAAATTAAGGGGTTTTAGGTACCCATTTCTTAATGGGTCCACGTTTGTTAGTAGGAGATACCTTTCTCTTTTCATCACCCTTAGCCTTTGCAGGCTTGGGTTTGTTAGCATTTCCCTTGCCCTTAGCCTTGGGCTTTTTCACGTTTTCATTGGATTTAACTTTATAACGGTAAACGTGTTGGGAGAATATGTAGCGATGTGTCAACATATGATTTCTCAGGTTTTGTAAAAGAGCTAAACATTGACAATTATGATTATTTGGACATGAATGTTTAACGTTCTTTTTATTCGCTAAAAATGAAGAAGTAACTGCAAGGGATGTAAATCCGGTCCTAGCATCGATTGTTTCTACAAACTTCCTATCTAGTTTAGATTTTTTATTTGAAGGGGTCTTTGTCTTTACTTCTTTTCTCCTAAGGAAGGACTACTTTTCTTCAGCTGAATGAAAGGAAAAGTGGTGGCTAGATTTCTTAGAGGCAGGCCACTTTTGTTTTTGCTCACGACAAAACTTAATGAGCTTACAAGATATACTAGGGCCTTTTGAGTTATCGTTGGCAGATTTAATATTTCTCAGCTTTCCCTTTCCTTTGTCTGAAGATTTCATCGATGGTGGAATATCAGATTTCATTGAGGGTTTGAAGTTTTGAGGCTTCTTGTTCTCAATGATCTTTGGTGATTCACAGATTATCTCTTCTTCAGATTTAGAATGGAGAAAGTCTCTCGCTGATTTCTCGAAATCAAAATTAGCATGGATGTTCGTGCGAGGTGTGGGTTCAGAGGTTGATGCTTCAGAGTGATCTGCTTTAGGTTCCATCGTTTCTGACTTAGATGAACTTCCAATGTTACTTGGATGGTTCATCGATTCATCAGCTGATGGTTCCTTATTAGGATTCTTCTTTTCATCAGCAGTACTTGCTGATGAAGTGGGATTGACAACCAGAGACTCTGGTTTAACCATAGGGTTTCCATCGGTCTCTAATTTGGAGGTGTCGTTCCTTTCATCAGAATTTTTACATGTACTGCTCTCGTACACCATGTTTTCAAAATCCTGTCTTAAAACGACAGTTTTTCCATCGACTTTAACTCTTTTAAAATTTGCTTTCGGTTTTGGGATAAAGTCGGGTTTCTGAATGCATCCAAGTTTGAAAGTGGAATCAAGGGTTGATTTCTTTGACTCGAGGAAGGAGTCTAAATCATTGAATCCAATCCCTTGAGTGTCCGTTTGACTGTTTAGTTTTTCATAAACATTTTGGGCATCTCTGTATTTCTTCATCAGAAGTTCATTGGTTTGAAGCTTCTGGTGAAAAACCTCCCTTTCCTTTTGAAAGAAATCTTTGAGAGCTACTGTCTGCCTCAGATTCTTTTAAGGCCTTAGTTTTCTTTTCTAGGTCTTTAGTTATTCGCTTGTTTAATTCTAGAAGTTTTTCTTCCTCTGATTTTTTGAGAGTGGCGATGCGAGTCTTTTCTTTGGCGAGTTCGGCTTTTTCTTCGGTTAGAAGATCAGTCTCTCTTTTGTAGAAATTGACTTCTTTTTCCGCTTTTAGTCTTTCAGATTTTTCAACATTTAATTTTTCTTTCAGTTTCAAGAAGTCCTCTAAAAGCTTTATTACCCTTAACTCTAGCTCAGATGGAGCAGAGTTGGTTTCCTCGGAAGTAGACATACATACCTAATCATCAGAGTCGGAGGTAGATTCTGCGTTGGACTTGGCCATCAGACAGATGAGTGCTTTATCTTCTTCATCAGATGAAGAATCAGACACCCAATTTTCTTTCTTAGCCATTAGGCTTCGCTCTTTGGGATTGTACTTATATTTATTCTTGTAATAATCAGCATCCTTTACCAGTCGTCCGCTGCATTCTTTGGAAAAATGACCGATTTTTCCGCATCTAAAGCAACGGAGGTCATTTTTTCTTCCGTCTCTGTCTTCTTTCTTCTCCTCTCTTCTATCTTCTCTTATGTCTTCTCTCTTTTCTCTTCCATCTCTTCTGTCTTCCCTCTGATAGAACTTCGATGGTTTCTTTTCATAGGATGGCTGGTACCTTTCCCTCTTGAATTCTCTTCATTCATAGGGTTTCTTGATGAATTTTTTCTGGAACTGCTTTGTAATGAATGCCAGAGATTTGGCAAAGGCTTTGATATTATCATCTGATTCAGATGTTTCGTCTTTAGATTCTGATTCCACCACTAGTGCTTTCTTTTCTTTCTTCTTGTGGTCTCTGGTGGAGGTCCTTGAAACGTCCTTTTCTTCAGCTGCAAGAGCCAGGGGTCCACCAATGGACACCTTTTTCTTCATGATATCGTTCTCTTGTGTAGCAAGCGTTTCGTATACGTCATGAAGTGACCAGCCGTCTAAGTCCTGATTTGCTTGAAGGAACATGGACAGCTGTTGTAACAACCCACATATTCTATGTACAGATAATCCACATCATCATACTCATAACATAAAATGTAACATCGTTTACAAAATACAGATTTAACAAAATTAAAACTTTCTTAAAATACATTTTAAATAACTAAACGTCATTCATTCTAAACTTTTCCCTTGCCTTTATCTTGCGAGGTATGATGACCTGCAAAACAGGTTAGTCCAACAACTGAGCGTTAGACCAAAAAGGTCTAGTGAGTGTATAWATCTCAAAMAAACAACATACTTTCCAAACAATCAGTTCAGAATCAAACTTGTTCTGACACACAAACTTATTTATGTCTCTCGCGGTTACACCGCCATTACATCTCTCTCGCAGTTACACCGCCATTTCTTCTCTCTCGCGGTTACACTGCCATTACATCTCTCGCGGTTACACTGCCATTACATCTCTCGCGGTTACACCGCCATTTCATCTCTCTCACGGTTACACCGCCATTACATCTCTCTCGCGGTTACACCGCCATTACATCTCTCTCGCGGTTACACTGCCATTACATCTAAAAAATGATTCAACATATTAGCCGGATTTGAAGTCCAGTCAGCCTTGTCCGGATATGAAATCCGGACAAATACTTAGAATATTAAGGTAAACCGATCACGCCTTGAGCGATTTATAATCCGGATGAAACTGTCCGGATATCAATCCGGTCATCACATTTCTTTGAGCGGTTTAGTTTTAATCCGCACACCTCTTGARCGATTTDKGGTTAATCCGGTCACCTCTTGACCGATTTAGGGTTGAGTCCGGACAACACTTGAGCGGTTTATAATCCGGATGAAATTGTCCGGATATTAATACGGTCATCACCTAGATGATTTAAGGAAAAATCCGCACAATATGAAATATAAATCATAATAACCAGTTCCAATAACTACTGAATTATATGCAAACAATTTATACTCAAAGCTTTAATACACTCACCTTATATTGCTGATTGGATTCAAGCCTGCAATTTAGCTTCAATCTTTACTCTCAACTGATTTTTGCTCTCAAGAAATTCAAAAAACCCTTTACCTTTCATATGCACTTGCTATATATAGCAAGTGCATAAGCCGCCTTTCCCAAACTCCTTACTCACACACCACATTATATTATAAAAATATTAATATAAACCTAAAGATTTAAATTATTAAATCCAATAAAATAACCCGGATATTACAGCTGTGTCCATTCATCGCCGAGACTTTTAAAGAACAAAACATTTTTTCTTTCTTTGTTCTGGAGATATCGTTTCGACGACATTGATTAATCAGTGTGTTGAAACGATTGTATGTCTTCTGAATCGGTTCATCAAAAAGAGCCTTGAAGTTGGTGTATTCGTTGAGACATTGGACTCTACGATTCTTGTTCGTTTTTGCTCCTCCTTCTAATTGGCTCGCCAACTCATCCCATAGTTCCTTGGCTATGGAACATGCATCAAGGATTGGAGGATTTCATTGGGTATGGCCATGATTTTCAGTCTTTTGGCCTTCTTGTCGGTCTCAACCCGCTTTATGTCGTCTTCATCCTAATTCTTCTCATCTTTGGGCATGTAATAGGCAGGAATTTCTGCTATGGTATTTGTTCCTGGGACTCTTGGAACAAGAGTCTGTGGAACATAAGGACCATCCATGACAGATCGCAGAAGATTTTTGTCTATCCCTTTCAGACAGTTCACCATCCGTATCCTCCATTGTGGGTACCCTTCTCTTTGAAGAGTTGGAGGTTTGGTGAGGGAACCAACACTATAGGCGAAATTCCAGTTGGCCATTAAGACTTTTTAGAAGAGAGAAAATTTACGTTTTTAGAGAAGATATTTTGTGAAAAGCGTGAATTGAGAGATTTTTGATGATCGTTTGATTGGAAAAACAATCAATWRGCTCTGATACCAATTGTTGATCCCAGATCTCTCAATAACRCTAATAATTAAGTTAAGAATAACCAAATTATAGTGTTTGAATGAATAAAATGATGAACACTCAAGAACAATRTATKAACATTCAAAGGAYAAACTTGAKTGTCAAATGTTTCACTTTATTTCAATGATATKAAAAACGTAAAGTGTATTAKATTACAATAGGCCTAACCACCTATTTATACTAGTARTCTAATAAGAAGATAACTATCTAGTGAGACTATTTAGCTAATMTTCTACTAACARATAAAGCTTATCTAAAACAWGGATAKACATTAAAGTAAGATAAACTTTKTAGACTCCAGCTGTTGATTAGTCATCTCCAGCTGTTTTTCATAGGATATGAGTTCAACCTTATCTTCATATCTTCATTGCTTGCTTCTGGTTGAACTGGTGAAGGAAACTCCAAGTATTAGTGCCCAGAGGGGTTATGAAGATGCACTTTCCATCGCATCTCTAGTCAGTTCATCGACCCTCTGGTTGTTTTTTCAGACTTAGTCATTTTTCCTTAAAGTCTTCCATCAGCCTTCTGGTTCTTCATCACTTGTTTGTCTTCATTACTTCTTGCATAATACTTATGGGGTCTAACATCTTGGCAGCCATTGTCTGTTATAGTTTAAGAAGTAACATATAACAGTTTTTGTTAGTAGTCCAAGATTTGAATGTGATCTTTTTAAGTTTAAGAATAATAAAACTTATTTTGGAAAATCCACAAAGAGGATATTATGGTTTTTCAAGAAGAATAATGTATTTGAAACTTTAGATTATAACCAAGAAGAATGTGTTAATAATCTTACTGTTTGTGTTTTAAGAGAACAAAGTTCTTAAATAAACAAATACAGTTTCATTTGAAGAAGAAGAACAATTCAAAGTTAAAGAAGAAGTATCGGCCTTTGAGTTGTTAGAGTAAAAGGTCAAAGGTTTCGAGCGTTCTTAGAGAGTTCTTGCTTGCAAATTCTTTTTGGCAGAGGTTCATCAAAGATTTTTGTAAGCGTAAAAAAGATATGAGAGGAAAGGTCTCATATTTATAGGTAGAAGGAGAGAGAAAAAAGAAATAAGGGAGAGGAAAATACGACTGTTGAGGAAACACATGATGAAAAATATGGCACTTTCTCATCCATGATTGGATGAAAGTTGTAGGAGGTCACGTGTGTCAGATTTTTACACGCGTCTCAACGCGATTCGTATTGGTAACAGAGAATGTCATCATAAGGACGGTTTATTAACTATTTGTTTTTAAACGAAAAGGTTTTAAGAAATTGAAAGTGTCACATTCAGTGATAGGAGAATCACTGAATAAAAACCTTTAAAAACATTTGATCACTGAAAAAGAAAAGCTTCAGTGATGATTTTGTTTCGAGAAAGGAAAATATCTTAGAAGAATATATTTCCATAAAAGCGTCAGTGATAATTGAATCAATGAAACTATAGTTTAAAAACATTAGAATCACTGAAAGAGAAAAGGTTTAGTGATCAATTTGATTTTAAGAAAAGATAAGTATAGTGGAGATATACTTACTTAAAAGGTTCAGTCATAGACTGCATCACTGAAACAATCTTTTAAAATGTTTTGATCACTGAAAAAGGAACGCTTCAGTGATAGTTTTAAGTTTGAAAGAAGAAGAACGAGTATACAAACCTTAGAGAGAATAGATACATTTACTCAAGAGTTGAGTGATAGAGTGAGAGCACTGAATCATTTCATTTTATTGATTGATGCATATAGCTGAAAGATATTAATCTTCAGCATTTAGCATTCCAAGTTCGCTGATCAAGATGTTAAATGTTGTCTCATCAAGAGGCTTGGTGAAAAGGTCAGTGAGTTGGTAATCAGTGGGAACAATATGAAGTTCAATATCACCATTCATAACATGATCTCTGATAAAATGATATCTGATCTCTATATGTTTGGTCTTGGAGTGAAGTACAGGGTTGTTTGCAATTGCAATAGCACTACTGCTATCACAATAGATAGGGATCTTTCAGAACTGAAAATCGTAGTCGTTCAACTGGTTTTTCATCCAATGGACTTGGGCACATCAACTTCCAACGGCTACATATTCAGCTTCAACGGTTGATGTGGATACTGAGTTTTGCTTCTTACTTGTCCAGCCTACCAACTTTCCACCTAGAAGCTGACGGCCTCCAGTGGTGCTTTTCCTATCGATCTTCCAACCTGCAAAATCACTATCTGAATAACCTATTAGGTCAAAACCTGAACCCTTAGGGTACCAGAGACCCAAGTTAGGAGTTCCCTTTAGGCATCTGAAAATGCATTTTACAGTGATCAGATGGGATTCCTTAGGTTCAGATTGATATCATGCACATAAACATGTAGAATATATGATATATGGTCGACTAGCTGTAATATACAGTAGGGAGCCGATCATTTCTCTATAAACAGCTACGTTTACAGGCTTTCCATTTGGATCTTTGTTGAGAGAGAGTGGAGGAGCCATAGGAGTCTTCATAGATGAGCTGTCAGAGAGATCAAACTTTTTCAGCATATCACGAACATACTTACTCTGACTGATAAAGATGTCTTTATCTGATTGCTTGATTTGGAGACCTAAAAAAAAGGTTAGTTCTCCCATCATACTAATCTGGTATTCTTTCTTTATGTGGTCAGCGAACCAAAAACATAAAGAGGGATTAGTGGAACCAAAAATATTATCATTGACAAATATTTGGACTAGAATGATATGACCTTTAACTTTCATAAGAAATAAGGTCTGGTCAATCTTTCCACGGACAAATTTCTCAGAGATGAGAAATGAGGAGAGGGTATCATACCAGGCTCGGGGAGCCTGTTTTAACTCATAAAGAGCTTTATCCAAACGATAGACATGATTTGGATACTTAGGGTCAACAAAACCCTGGAGGTTGTTCAACATAAACTTCCTCTTGATGTTTTCCATTTAGGAAAGCTCTCTTTACATACATTTGGTTGACTTTGAAGTCTCTATGGGTTGCAAAGGGTAGAAAAAGTCGAATTGCTTCGAGTCTAGCCACTGGTGCGAAGGTCTCGTCATAATTGATCCCTTCTTCTTGTCTATAACGCTGAGCAACAAGACGAGACTTGTTATGGGTTACGACACCTTCTTCATCTAACTTTTTGTGATAGACCTATTTGGTGCCTATCACTGTCTTGTTAGATGGACGTGGGACAAGGTACCAGATATTGTTCCTGTCAAACTTAATGAGCTTCTCCTGCATGGAAATGACCCAGCTAGGGCTCAACTAAAGAAAGAAAGTTTACAAAGAGACAGATATTACCTAGACCTCGACGAGTCTGAACACCTACACTTGGTTGACCAATAATTTGATGAATAGGATGGTCTTTAGTCTATCACTGAGCTGGTAGAGGATTATCATCTGAGCATAGATGTTTAGGAACAGAGGAAGAAGCTTCGGTTGCAGATTCTTCAGCGATTGGAACAATTGCTAAAGGAGCCTCAGATTCAGCGACTGATAAAGGTTCAGATGATGAAGACATTTCATTAACTGACTAATTAGTGTTTGAAGTAGAAGGAAGAACATAGCTAATGGGCACTGCAACGATGTCGAAGAAGACACATTGAGGTGATTAGTTCCAACTGGAATGATTAATGGATCATCTTCAACTTTTGGGCTGCAGTGTTGAGAGGAACGCTGAAGAAAGCTTCAGGTTGTCCAAAATGAGAGAACATCTAGTTTTCTAATTTTTCGTCATCATTTATGATGGTTTTAGAATTAGCTAATTGAGATTCATCAAATGTGACATGAATAGTTTCTTCTATTGCCTGTCGGGGTTTGTTGAATACTCTGAAAGCTTTGGACACTAAAGAATACCCAAGAAAGATTCCTTCATCAGCTTTGGGATCAAACATTCCTATTTGATCATGGTTGATGAGAATATAACATGTGCAACCAAAGATATGTAGAAAGCTGATAGAGGGCTTTCTGCCATGGAAAAGTTCATAAGCTGTCTTCTTGAACCTCTTAACGATCAACGACTGATTTTGAGTGAAACAAGCGGTATTGACAGCTTCAGCCCATAAACTTGTAGGGAGATGGGATTCGTGAGCATTGATCGAGCAGCCTCAATGATTGTTCGATTTCTCTTTTCAGCGATCCCATTTTGCTGAGGAATTATCACTGAAGAAAAGTTGTGAGAAATTCCCTTGTCTTGAAAGAAGTTATCCGTAGTACTGTTTTTGAACTCAGTACCATGGTCACTTATGATAGATCGTACTTTAATATTGTTAAACACTTCTATTTTCTTGATGAACGATATTATGTCTTCAGGTGCTTCACTTTTGGATCTGAGAAAAAAGACACAAATGTACGTGGAGTACTTATCAATAATGACGAGTGTATACTTCTTTCCAGCAATAGATTGCAAGTTCACTGGACCAAAGAGATCCATGTGCAATAGCTGAAGAGGCGATGTCACTAAAGAGATTTTCTTTGACCTAAACTAGCTCTTGTCTGTTTTTAGTTTCTCACAGGCTGAGAAAAGAGATTCCTTTGCAAAGGAGTGTTGAGGAAGAGCAGTGATGAGATCATTTCTAGACAAATCATTGAGTGTCTTGAAATTAAGGTGAGAAAGTCATTTGTGCCATAGCCAGTTGATATCTGACGAAGCTTTAAAGAGGAAACAGCTATTCTCAGTGAGAGAAGAATCTATGTTGATGATGTAGACATTCTCTAGACGAGAATCGGTTAGGGAAACCTTATCATCCTTGTCACCGACGTAGCATGAATTGTTGGAGAATTTCACCGTGTAATCTTTATCATACTGCTGACTGATGCTGAGGAGATTGTGGTTGCATCGTTGGTTAAATACCAAAGCGTCTGGTATATTCTTTTCCGTTAACTCCAAAGGTCACGGAAGGGCCTCTTTATTCCTTGTAGTCGATAAGCAGAGATTTGTCTCCAGTCATATGTCTTGAGCATCCACTATCGAGATACCAAATGCCTTTGACTTCTTGCATAAGGGAACAATTTAAAAATGCTTTGGTACCCATTCTATTTGGGTCCAGCAATGTTAGAGGCAACATCCACTGAAACAGAAGAACTAGTGTCAGCAGAAGGTTTCACTAAACCTGATGAAGAGGCTTCAGTGGAATTTGGAACAACCTCTGCCGCTAATAGAATAGACTCAGTAGGTGTCTTCACTGCGCCTAAAGAAGAGGCTTCAGTGGTAGGAGGAACAACAACACCTGACACTGAAAACTTAGTGTCAGTAGTTGTCTTCACTAAGCCTGAAGAGGAGGCTCCAATGGATTTCTTCTTCTTAGTTGTTTTAACAACCTTAGTGGTATATTTCGCCTAGATAGATTTCTCAGCCTTGGTTATTTTCTTGCCCTTGGCTGGAGGACCAGCCTTGACGGCATAAGGACACTTACTAACAATATGTGTAGTTTCACCATAATGTCTATACTTTCAATAGCTGAAGCTAGCTTTAGGGCCAGAAAGAAGTAGAGAAGAAGAGGGACAAGCTCCAAGGATTCCCTGCTCATTTGTTCTAGGACGAACTTTTGAGGATTTGGAGTCCTTAGATGAATCATGCACCTTGAGCTTAATCTTAGATTTCTGAGAAGATTCAGATATCTTGGTCCCTGAAGAAGAAGAAGGTGCACAAGCTGAAGGAATAGATTTAGATCTCTATGACTTGTTAGCCTTCATAGAAAGAGGTGCTATGACAATGGATTTACCTTTGTCTTTGCAACCTAAACTCGAAGGAGTTCTATCAAGGGACTCTCAGTAAAAGAAGACTAAAAGGAAAAAGTGTTAGGAATATTCGAGATAAAGGTACCAAATTTGAGCATGGACCTGTCTATGACACTATCTTCCTGATCATAGAAGAATCCTAGACACAGTCTTTATCTTGGCAGGGATTTGAGAGTTAATGATCTCAGAGTCTTTGACAGTGGCTTTGCACCATCCTTCAATGGTAGCCTTTTCAGCCCTGAGTTTAGCAATTGCTTGCTCATGCTCAACAATAGCCTGTTCGCGTTCAATAGTGATGGTCTGGTTCACAATGACCTTTTCTTTAAGATCTTCTTCGATCTTAGTCAACTCTTTAATCTTGGAATGACAAATCTTAAACTTTTCTTGAAGATCAAGATTAAGCATTTATGCTTTATATTTTCCATTTTGGGAATTGTAAAGGTCAACCGTCAGCGTATTTAACGCTAATAGGCTAGAAGAAGAAGAAGAAGAAGAAAAAGAGGGTTCATTCAGGAGACATACTTGAGCAGGAGAGGATGATGAGGGATCATGGGAAGTTGAGGTCTCGGAAATTTCTTCCTTGACATCCTTGGCCGTTAAGCAAAGATAGGTCGTGTCTTCCTCATCATAGGATGATTCATCGGACGAATCAGCATAGTAATGCTCTTTAGTGACAAGATCTTTGGCCTTGAGCTGGGAACTCTTCATCTTCTTATATTTTTTCTTCAACTTCAGGTATTTATCATCTTTATCTCTAAAGGAAGAAGGGGATTTCGAAGATGGTATCACAACCTGCTTTGACCTGCACTCATTTGCAAAGTGACCTTTACGGTGACAATTGTAGCAGACTCTGACAGATCCTCAGAGTTAGTAGAGTCTAACTCCGTTATAGAAACAGAAAAAGGAAGAACTGAAGAAGAAGAAGAAGAAGATGGGAGTTCAACTGAAGGAACTTCAGAGATCAAAGCTAGACGAGAACTTTTCATGTCTCTGGAATCCTTGATTAGATTCCTATTCAATTGTTGAGACTGCTCAATAAAGTGCTAAGAGAGAGAGAGGACATGTCGTTGGACATCTTGAGACACATGGCATATGTAAACATTCCAGAAACTTTGTTAAAGTTTCAGAGTTAGAATATTCTCTGCCAATTGTCCTTAAATCAATTAGAAGATGATTAAACCTTTGATATACTTCAGACAACGTCTCAGTCTTTCCACAGAGAAAGTTTTCATATTGTCTTACTAAGTTTATCTTCCTCGATTCTTGTACCTGAGTGGTACCTTCATATTGAACACAGAGATGTCCGATATGGGTTCTAAGTTTCATCACTGAGTGATAGACCTCATCAAAAAGAGACATAAGCTATTATAGATATCGCACAAGTATCTATAACTATCTTCTTCTTGTCTTCTTTACTCCACTAATGAGGGAGCTTAGGAATCTGCCATTTTGTAATCGCGACAGTAGTAGCTGATTCTGGAACAACCTCTGGTGCTAATGGAATGGAGTCAGTAGGTGTCTTCACTAAGCCTGACAAAGAGGCTTTAGTGGTAGAAAGAACCACAACAATTGACGTTGAAGACTTAGTGTCAGTGATTGTCTTTACTGAGCCTAAAGAGGAGGGTCCAGTGGTTTTCTTCACCATGGTTGCTTTAACAACCTTAGTGGTTGATTTCTCATCCTTAGCTACTTTCTTTCCCTTGGATGGGGGACCAACCTTGGCCGCAGAAGGACACTTACTGGCAATGTGTGTAGTTTCACCATAGTGTCTACACTTTCTATAGCTGAAAGTAGCTTTAAGGCCAGGAAGTACCAGATTTGAAGAGAGACAAGCTCCAAGGATTCCCTTCTCATTAGTTCTAGGAGGAACTTTTGAGGATTTGGAGTCCATAGGTGAGGCATTCACCTTGAGATGAGATTTAGATTTCTTTGAAAATTTAGATTTCTTGATCCCTGAAGAAGAAGAAGAAGGTGCACAAGCTGAAGGAATAGATTTAGATCTATGTGACTTATTAGCCTTCTTAGGAACAGGTAGTTTGACGATGAATTTATCTTTGCAACCTGAACCCGAAGAAGTTCCATCATGATGACTCTCAACAAGAGAAGATTGAGAGGAAGAAGTGTCAGGAATAGAAGAGACAAAGGTTCCAAACTTGAGCATCGACCTATCAGTGACACTATCTTTCTAGTCATAGGAAAAACCTAGACAAGTCTTTATCTTGGCAGGAATCTGAGCATTAATGATCTCAGAGGCTTTGATAGAAGCTTTGCACCATCCTTTAATGGTAGCCTTTTCAATCCTGAGTTCAGCAATTGCTTGCTCACGCTCAGCGATAGCCTGTTCGCGCTCAATAGTGATGTTTTGATTCACAATGACCTGATCTTAAAGATCTTCCTCGATCTTAGTCAACTCTTTGATCTTGGAATGACAAGTCTTCAAATGTTATTGAAGATCAAGATTAAGCATTTCGGCTTTAGATTTGCCATTCACGGCATTGTAAAGGTCCACTATCAACGTATCTAACGCTGATAGGCTAGAAAAGGAAGAAGAAGAGGGTCCATTCTAGAGACATACCTGAGCAGGAGATGGTGATACGGGATCAGTAGAAGTTGACGTCTTAGAAGCTTCTTCTTTGACATCCTTGGCCATCAAGCATAGATAGGTCGTGTCTTCCTTATCAAATGATGATTCATCAGACTAATCAACCCAATCATGCTCTGCAGCGACAAGACCTTGGCCTTTCGATGGGAACTCTTCATCTTCTTGTTCCTTTCCTTCAGCTTAAGGTATTTGTCATCTTTAGATCTGAGGGAGGATAGGGATTTTGAAGATGGCGTTGCAGTCTTCTTTGACATGCACACACCAGAATAGTGACCCTTGCGGTGACAATCGTAGCAGATCGCTGAACCCTTGTCAATTTATATGAATTTGGCTTTTCCTAGATGGTCAGTGAAGGAGATCTACGAAAGTTGCATTTTCTGGTGAATTTTCTAAAAGATATAGTAAAAAGTGCTAGTGATTCATCAAAGTCTGCAAGATCAGACTCTGATAAATCCTCAGAATTAGTAGAATCTAACTCAATGATAGTAATAAGAGGAAGAGCTGAAGAAGAAGAAGATGGGAGTTCAGCTGAAGAATCTTCAGAGATCAGAGCTAACGAAGAGCTCTTCATTTCTTTGGAATCCTTGATTAGATTCCTTTTCAGCTGTCGAGACGGCTCATGATTGAGTAGTATCCCATATAAGGTGGTAAGAGAGAGAGAGGAAATGTCATTGGACATCTTGAGACACATGGCATAAGTATCCCAAGATTCAGGTAAACATTTTAGAAACTTCGTTAAAGTTTCAGAGTTGGAATATTCTCTGCCGACAGTCCTTAAATCGATAAGAAGACAATTAAACTGTTGGTGTACTTTAGAAAATGTCTCAGTCTTTTCATAAAGAAAGCTTTCGTATTGTCTTACCAAGTTAATCTTCCTTGATTCTTGAACCTGAGAGGTTCCTTCATATTGAACACAGAGAATGCCCACATGGATTTCGAGGTTCTAAGCTTCATCACAGAGTGATAAACCTCGTCAGGAAGAGACATAGCTATTATAGACCTCGTACAACTGTCTATAGCTATCTTCTTCTTGTCTTCATCACTCCATTGATGAGAGAGCTTAGGAATCTGTCGTTCAGGAATCGGGGCAGTCGTAGCTGTTTCAGGAACAACTAGAGAAATAGCATATGGAACATATGGTCCATTTTCTATATAGAGTGGAATTTCATGATCCAAACCTTCCAGAAAGAGGGACATCCGATTCTTCCAAAGACTATAGTTGTCTTGGATAAATCAGGGAGGTTTGGCAAGAGAGCCATTCTCGTGAAAGTGTGTGTTTGTGTTTTGTAAAGCCATTTGAAAGCAGTAAATTCTCTAGAGAGAAAGAGATATTAAAATGCAGAAAAACAACTAAACAACAAGAAAATAAAACACTGCTCTGATACCACTTGTTGGTCCCTTTAGGGTGTACAACGTTTTTTTACAGAAACAGTTTGTAGAAGGGGGGGGGGATGAATATAAACAAATAAAACTTTTCAAATGTAAAATATATATTGATAAAGAAGGATCAATACAGATTTTACAAGATTGTATGCGGAATAAGATAAGGTAAAGATAACCTATCTAAAACAATATAGGTTTACACACAAATGATCTTAGCAAAGAGAAAAGATATGTTGTTAAGACTAAGAAGGAAATGAGTTCTTTCTGGGTAAGAACTTTTTAGAATACTTAAAAGGGATTCTAAGTTGCTTTCAAGATAAGCGTAAGTGTTCTTTGATGTGTGTGTGATCTCTTGTGTGTAGGCACTTCGTTTGCATGGAGAGAACACTCATCTATTTATACTCATTGCATTAAATGCACATTTAATGCAATGCAGTAAGGTTTGAACACGCGTCAAGCTTTTAGAGAAAAGCTTGTTCTTTGCTACAGTGAATAGTACAAAAGCCTATTCATGAGCAGACATCCTTTCATGGAGTTGGTGGTAATAGAGTCAACTAATCGGCTCCGTACGGTACTATACTTTAGAAAGGGTATGGGTTTTTCCTTTGTGTGTGGAAGGACAAGACAAAAACAATCTTGCACAAGAAGCTTCTTTTGATCGCTGAATGCTGGAATAACCCTGAAGGTCTCTTCAGCACTCGCTGAGGCTTGGACAGTCTTCAAACATATGTTGACTGGTTTGTAATCACTGAATGCTGCTTTAGATCACGAACGAGCCAGTTTCTAATCTTCAGCTTCATTATTCGACTTTTGCTAAAGGTTCTTTAATGTGAGTCTTGTCTTTTTGAAGTATCACGTTCCCTGATGGATTTACAATACATGTCTCAGTGATCACTGCACAGACTCAATGATGATCGTTGGAACTGAAAGACATAAACATAATACTTCATAAAAGGTATAAGGGATTATCATCAAATCAATGAGAGAGAGGATCAACACCTGTGTTTAATACCTTAGGGATAGAAGAGTCTAGCCCAACCACTTTTACCTTAGAATTGAAGCAATTACCTGCCCCTCTTAAGTATGCATTTTTAGGAGAAGATAACAAGCTACCTGTGATCATTTCATCATCATTAGAAGAGAAACACGAAGAACAACTAGTAAAAATGCTTCAATCCCATACCAATGCCATAGGATGGACCATCTTTGATTTGAAGGGTTTAAGTCCATCTATTTGTCAGCACAAAATCATTTTGGAAGACAAGGACATTATCTCTGTTAAACCCCAAAGGAGATTGAATCATGTGATGAAAGAAGTAGTTCAAAAGGAGATTTTGAAATGGCTTGATGTTGGTCCCGGTTGGGTCTATAGGTGTTTTAAAAAAATAGTTTGTAAAAGGGGGGATGAATACAATCACAGAAGACTTTCAAATTTAAAAATATATATTGATAAAGAAAGATCAATACAGATTTTTACAGATTGTATGTGGAAATAGACAACGTAAAGATAACCTATCCAAAACAATCTAAGTTTACACATAGATATTCTTAGCAAAATAGAAAATAATTGCTGAAAGATAAAGAAGGAAAGATGTTCTTCTTAGGTAAGAACTTTTAGAATACTTGACAGGGATTCTAAGTTACTTGAAGATAAGCGTAAGTGTTCTTTTAGATGTATGCAAAATATGCATGTATGTGTCTCTGCGTGGAGAGAGCACTTATCTATTTATCCTCATTGCATTAAATGGACATTTTATGCAATTCAGTACGGTTTTAACACGCATCAAGATTTTAAAGAAAGCTTGTTCTTTGCTATATAGTACAAATGCCTATTCATAAGCAGACATCCTTTCGTGGAATTGGTGGGTAATAAAGTCATCTAGTCGGCTCCGTACCATACTATACTCTAGAAAGGGTATGGGTTTGTCGTTTGTGTGTGGAAGGACAAGACAAAAATAATCTTGCACAACAAGCTTCATTTGATCGCTGAATGATGGAATAACACTGAAGGTCTCTTCAGCATTCGTTGAGGCTTTGGCAGTCTTCATACATATTTTGACCAGGTTGTAATTACTGAATGCCGCTTCAGATCACGAACGCGCCAGTCACTAATCTTCAGTTTCATTCTTCGACTATCACTGAAGGTTCTTTGGTGTGAGTTTTGTCTTCTTGAAGTATCGTTGTCGTTAAAGGATTTACAATACATGTTTCAGCGATCACTGAACATATTCAGTGATGATCGCTGGAACTGAGGGTGTGTTTGGTGACCAGACAAGACAGGACAGTACAAGATGGAACAGGACAATACAGGATAGGATAGAACAATAGTTTAACATTTGGTAAGATAAAACTGGACAGAACAGAACAAGTAAAATGACCAATTTACCGCTGATGACTTGTTTATTTTAATTAATTTATCTAATTTATTAAATTATAATAGAATAATTAATTTTTATAACAAAATATATGATTTGAAGTTTTCGTCAAAACAAATAAAATGACATCAAATAAAAAGTTTATGTAGATAACAAAGCAACATAAAGAAAGTTACCTTATCAAATAATAGTAAGGAAAAGTAACATATAAAGTACATGTCCCTTTTAACTATTTTGGGATCTTTTCAGTGAATCAGTTTTTACATAATAAGTTTTCTTAAGTTACAAGTTTAAGAAAGAGTAGAAGAAGGAAAACTGAAACTGAAAGCACGTTCATTGACTTATAGATTGTCAGTGATTGTAAGAGAATACTGGAACTCATAGACATGTGTCCCTATTACTCTTTTCAGGGATCTTTTTCAGTGATGCAGATGAAATACTTATATTTATTCAAAGAAAACATTACAAGTATTTCAGTACATTTCTAGACTTACAAAATATAAGTTGTACAYTGAGAGTTGACATATATACAAAAGACATATAGTGAAAGACAAGGTTACACAATAGAATTCTATAACTTATTTAAGTTGCTCAGGTTGATGTAGTCAGTCACTTCTTCTCCAAGCTCCTTTCGACGTAGAAATTCCCTTCTGATCTTGCGGTCCATCATTTCACCATATACATCATCGTCCAGCCAAAATCTGATATATGCGAGATGTTTCATTGGATAGAGATGTAACTCAGACACTCTTTGAAAGCTGATTTCGCCTTCATAATCAAGGAAGATAAATCCTAACTCATGCTTCATGTGCACAATGTTGGGTATGTAAGGACCCTTCGCTGGCAAGGATAGGTTCGGCATGGAGATATTTGGCTCCTTCGAAGCCTTCAGGACTTCATATAAGGAGAACTTTGTTTCATGTTCAATCCTCAGCATTGGTCCGTTATTAGTACTTGAAGGTCTTCTTCTTCCACCTTTCTTCAGTGATGGCTTTTGAGGTTCAACGACATATCTTGACATCTTCTTCATCAGCTTGCTGATGATGTCTTCAATAATCGGCTTGTGCCTTGACTTCGAGAGTTGAATGGCTTGGCAGATCTCCAGCCATCCACTGTGGCCATACTGACCAAGGTAGGAAGGGTAAGCATCAAGAGTGTCCCTGGTGATGAACATTGAGACCAAAACTCCACCGTCTTTCGTCCGTCAGCTGATAGTGATGTTTGAAATAGAGTGAGGACTGATTCTCTTATGTAGACGTTCTTTGCTCCATTTTATATCTCGGTCGGCCAATTTCATCGCTTTCTCGTGCTCAGCTTCTATAATAGAAAGTAGTTTAGCATAGGCCTTGACAACATTCACCAGCATTTTAGGCTTCTTCTTTGTTGTCATTGAAGTCTGAGTTCTTCCTCTATCTTGAGTGCCTCGAGTCTTTCAGCTTCAAATAGGAAATCAAACTCGCCACAACTAGAGGTACGAAGAGGGATTTTTACTCTACTTTGGTAGAGTGACTACTTTAACTAAGACATCTGCTGGTCGATGGGAACACTGGAGGTTGGGTTTCAGGTACCCATTCCTCTAGCCGACAGCAAGTAGTAGGGGGGATGGAGAGTTGATAAAGAGAGGTAATGATGGTAAAGCTGGAGGACTTATTACTTAAGGGCTCAAAAGGTTGGAAAAGTAACTTGAGGTTTCCTTCTTCAACAACACCCTTGTTTTTCGACTTGGTGTTCTGGTTCTTTTCTGAGGTCTCATTCTCATTCTCCCCTTTCTCCCCCTAGGATGCAGAATCCCTGAGAGAAATGCCTTTTGTGGCATTCGGCAGGTCTCTGGTACTGAATGTTGAAGTTGTCATCATCGTCGTCTTCATCATCATCGTCGCCAAGATCTTCACCAGCGTCAGGAAGATTGGGAGAATCATCGTCTTCATCTTCATCATCAATTGCCATATCACCAGCATTAGCTGTAGAGGTGATAGGAAGGTCTTCGTCATGAGCTTCAGTGCCAGCTTTGACGGTCTCATCAACGACCTTAGCTTCAGGAGCTTCACAAGAAGTTGGATTTTCATCAGCAATGTTAGACCCCATAATTCTTATTTGTGGAAGTAATGAAAAACAAGTGTGAAGGACCAGAAGGCCGATGGAAGACTACCAGGCAAAATGACTAAGTGTTCAATACAACAAGAAGGCCGATGAAGCGACCAGATATGCGATGAATCGAGCATCTTGATAACCCCTCTGGTTACCAACACTTGGAGTCTTCTACAACAGTTCAACCAGAGGCATGCGATGAAGATATCAAGATATGGTTGAATAACGTTCCATAGAAGACAGCTGGATTCTACAAAGTTTTATCTTGTTTTATTTACTATCCATGTCTAGATAAGCTTTATCTTTCCTAGAAGATTTGCTAGATATTCTCTCTAGATAGTTNGATATTCTCTCTAGATAGTTATCTGCTTGTTTAGCTTTCTAGTATATATAGGTGTTAGGCCTATTGTAATCGGTTAACGCTTTTCACAATCATTTCGGAATAAAGTGAATCTTCCGGCACTATTATTTGAATATTCATCTTTGTGTTCTTGAGTGTACGTCATTTTATTCATCCACACGACATAATTAGTTATTTTTAACTTAATTATTAGTGTTATTGAGGGATCTGGGATCAAGAATTAGTATCAGAGCCAACTGATTGTTCTTCAATCAAAACGATCATCAAAAACTCTCAATTCGCCTTTTCCATTCATTCTAAAGTTCATAAAAATCTTCTCTAAAAAGCTGAATTTTTCTCTTCCAAATCTTCAATGGCCAACTAGAATTCTGCTTGTAGTGTTGGTTCTCACCAAACCTCCAACTCTTCAAAGAGAAGAGTATCCACAATGGAGAATAAAGATGGTGAATTTTCTAGAGGGGATGGACAAGAATCTCCTCAGATCTGTTATGGAGGGTCCCTACATACCTCAGACTCTTGTTCCAAGAGTCCTAGGAACGAGCACGACAACAGAATTACCAGCTCATTACATGCCCAAGGACGAGAAAAATTGGGATGAAGATGACATGGAGCGAGTAGAGACTGACAAAAAGGCCAAAAGATTAATTATCATGGCCATTCCCAATGAATTGTTTCAATCCTTCGATGCATGCACCACAACAAAGGAACTATGGGACGAGTTGGCAAGTCAACTAGAAGGAGGCGAAAAAACAAAGAAAAATCATAGAGCTCAATGTCTCAACGAGTATACTAACTTCAAGGCTCTTCCTGATGAACCGATTCAGAAGACATACGATCGTTTCAATACATTGATCAATCAATGTCGTCGAAACGACCTCTCCAGGACGAAGGAAGAAAATAATGTGTTATTCATTAAAAGTCTTAGTGATGAGTGGACTCAGCTGTCGATGTCCCTCCAAACTAATCAGTACTTAGACAACTGGTCACTTCATGACGTCTATGGAACACTTGCTGCACAATAAAATGATATTATGAAGAAAAAAGTGTCTATCGGTGGACCTCTTGCTCTTGCTGCAGAAGAAAAGGATGTTTCAAGGACCTCCACTAGAGACCACAAGAGAAAAGGCAAGAAGGCACTTGTAGTAGAATCAGAATCGGAAGACGAGACATCCGAATCAGATGATGATCTCAAAGCCTTTGCCAAGTCTCTGGCCTTGATAACAAAACAGTTCCAGAGGAAGTTTATCAAAAAGCTATTTGAGCGAAGAGACTCCAGAAGGGAGAAGTTCCAGCCCTCCTATGAAAAGAAGCCGATGAAGTTCCATCAGAGGGAAGAAAGAAGAGAGGGAAAATAAGAAAGAGAAGATAGAAGAGAAGAGAGAAGAGAAGACGGAAGGAAAAAAGACCTTCGCTGCTTCAGATGTGGAAAAATCGGTCATTTTTCAAAACAGTGTAGAGGACGCTGGTGAAGGATGCTAACTATTACAAGAACAAGTATAAATACAATCCTAAAGAGCGAAGCCTAATGCCTGAAAAAGAAAATTGGGTGTCTGATTCTTCGTCTGATGAAGAGGATAAGGCACTCATTTGTCTCATGGCCACGTCCAATGCAGAATCCGCCTCCGACTCTGATGAACAGGTATGTGAGTCTTCTATCGATGAAACCAACTCTGCTTCATCAGAGCTAGAGTTAAGGGTGATGAAACGTTCCAAGGATATCTTAAAAGCTTAAGGAAAAATTAAATTTTGAAAAACCTGAAAGAATCAAAGCGGAAAAAGAAGTCAGTTTCTACAAAAGAGAGACTGATCTTCTAACCGAAGAAAAAACTGAACTCGTTAACGAAAAGGCTCGCATCACATCACTTAAGAAATCAAAGGAAGAAAAGCTTCTGGATCTGAATAAGAAAATAACTAAGGACTTAGAAAAGAAGGCAAAGGCCTTACAGGAATCCGAGCAGAAAGGATTAACTTAGTTGCTCTCAAAGATTTCTTCCAAAAAGAAAGGGAGATTCTTTATCAGAGGCTTCAAACCAATGAACATCTGATGAAGAAATATAAGGATGCCCAAAACTTCTATAAAAAACTTAACGGTCAAAAGGACACTCAAGGGATTAGATTCAATGAATTGGACTTTTTCATCGAAACAAAGAAATCCACCCTTGAATCCACTTTCAAACTTGGATGCATTCAAAAACCCGGCTTTTTCCCAAAACCAAAAGAAAATTTCAAAGGGGATAAAGTCGATGGAAAAACTGTTATCTTGAGACAGGATTTTGAATATATGGTGGACGAGAACAACACATGTAAGAATTCTGATGAAGGGAATAATGCCTCCACACCAGAGACCGATGGAAACCCTATGGTTAAACCCGAGTCTCTAGTTATCAATCCCACTTCATCAACAAGTGTTGTTGATGAGTAAGAGAATAATAGGAAGGAACTGTCATCTGATGAATTGATGAACCATCCAAGTAATATTGAAAGTTCATCTAAGTCAGAAACAATGGAACCTCCAACAGATCACTCTGAACCATCAACCCATTCCTCCCGCAAACATCCATGAGCATTTTAATTTCGAGAAATCCGCGAAAGACTTCCTTGATTCTGAATCTGAAGAAGAAATAGTCTGTGAATCACAAGAGGTCATTAAGGATAAGGAGCCTCAAAATTTCAAGGACTCAATGAAATCTGGTGTTCCGGAATCTATGAAAACTTCAGACAAAGGAAAAGGAAAAATGAGTAACACCAAGTCTGCCAGCGATACCTCACAAGGCCCAAGTACTTCATCTAAGTTCATGAAGTTTACTCGCGCTTAGAAATAGAAATGGCCTGCCTCTGAACATTCTAACCAACACTTTTCTTCTCCTTCAGCTGAAGAAAAGAAGCCCTTCCTCAGGAAAGAAGTAAAGACCAAGCCTACCACAAATAAAAAATCTGAACTAGATAGAAAGTTTGTAAAAACAACCGATGCTAGGACAGGATTTTCATCCCCTGCATTTACTTCTTCAATTTCATCGAATAAAAAGAAAGTTAAACGTTCATATCCAAAAGATCCTAACTGCCAATGTTTAACACTTTTACAAAACCTAAGAAACCACATGTTAACTCATCATATCTGCATATTTTCCAAACACGTCTATCGATATAATGTTCAAACCAATGAAAACATGAAAAAGCCCAAGTCTAAGGGCAAGGGAAATGCAAACAGACCCAAGCCTGCGAAGGCTAAGGGTAAAGGAAATCAGCCTACTCTCAAGAGGTCTGATGAAAAGAGATAGGTCGTATCTCCGACTAACCAACGTGGACCCATTATGAAATGGGTACCAAAAAACCCTTAACTTGTCTTGCAGGACCAGCATGTGAAACCATGGTATATGGATTCAGGTTGCTCGAGGCAAATGACTAGTGATAAAAGTTAGCTGTCCTCCTTCATCGACAAACCTGGAGGCTCTGTCACTTTTGGAGACAACAGTAAGGGTACCATCAAGGGTTACGGCACACTCATAAAAGGCAACATCTCCATCAGCAAAGTGGCTTATGTTGAAGGTCTGAAGCATAACTTACTAAGCATAAGCCAGTTCTGCGACAAGGGTCTTGAAGTCAGATTTCGCAAGGGTTTGTGCATCATCGAAACACATCTCAACCAAACCATCATCAAGGTAAAGAGTGAAGGGAATCTTTATCTTCTGGACTTTCAATCCTTTGTGGGAGAAGACACTCTTTGCCTTGTATCCCATAAGAGCGATGAAAATTGGCTATGGCACCAGAAGTTCTCACATCTGAATTTTGATGTTCTAAGGAAGCTAGCCAAACATAAGCTGGTCAAAGGGATTCCCGATCTCAATTTCAAAAAAGATCATATATGCTCAGCCTGCGAGATGGGAAAGCTGAAACGGGCCTCTCATAAAACAAAGTCAGAAACCTCCTGCTCCAAGCCCTTGGATATGATACACATAGATCTCTATGGGCCCATATGTACACAAAGCCTCTCTGGAAATAAGTACATCTTGCTACTAGTTGATGAATACTCCAGATACACTTGGGTTGAGTTCGTAAAGAAGAAATCAGACGTTCCTAAACTCCTCATCGGGGTGATGAAAAGGCTCCAAGTCCTTCTACAGCGCAAACTCATCAAAGTTAGAAGTGACAATGGAATTGAATTCAGAAATGCAAGAATCGATGAATATCTCATCAGTGAAGGCATTTCCCAAAAAATTTCAGCTGCAAGAACCCCACAACAAAATGAAGTAGTAGAGCGAAGGAACAGAACCTTAATGGAAGCAGCAAGAACCATGCTTGCTTCATCGGAGTTACCCATCACTTTCTGGGCTGAAGCCATTTCCACTGCCTGCTTCACCCAGAATTGGTCAATCATCAACAAGAGGCACCAGAAGACTCCCTGTGAGCTCATCAATCAAAGAAGACCTAATGTCAAATATTTCCACGTCTTTGGGTGCAAATGCTTTGTACTCAATGATAAGGAATATCTTGACAAGTTCGACAAGAAAGCTGATGAAGGGATCTTTCTGGGCTATTCTCAAACTGCCAAGGCCTACAGAGTCTTCATCAAAAGGACAAAGATTGTTATCGAAAGCATCAACGTGTCCTTTGATGAATCTTGACCAATGAATTATGGACACAACAGTTTAGGACTCAGACTTCAACAGAGAGCCTCTGATTCATCACTTGCCAAACCAAATGAATCAGAGTTAGCTCATTTATTTGAAGACATCTTTGAAAAAGAAGTAGTCTTTGGACATGCAACTACTGCTAAACCCACTTCTAGAGCCGATGAAGAACATGAAGTCTCCAATACTTAAGGTACATCTCTTTCGGAAACTCATGTTACTTTACTTTCTACTTCTTCTATGTCTTCAGATCCAGAAGATAAATCTGGAGATGATCTCTTCGAGGGGGAGTAAGCAGTTCCATCGGTTGATGAAGAACTACATCCTGTTGCTCCAGAACCCCAATCTTGCACTATGTGGACAAAATACCATCCACAACACCAAATCATTGGTGATCCATCATCTGGTGTCAAGAAGAAATCTGCTACAGCCAATGAATGCCTCTTCGCCAACTTTCTAAGCATGATCAAACCAAAGAATATTTCTGAAGCCCTACAAGACCCAAACTGGATAGATGCAATGCAAGAAGAACTTCTCCAGTTTGAGTGAAACAAAGTGTGGTCCCTTATGCCTCTACCCAAAGGGAAGACGRCTATAGGAACCAAATGGGTCTTCAGAAACAAAAAGGACGAAGATGGCATAGTAGTAAGGAACAAGGCCAGGCTTGTTGCCAAGGGCTACTACCAGGAAGAAGGGATTGACTACGATGAAACTTTTGCTCCCATTGCAAGACTTGAAGCCATCAGAATATTCCTAGCCTATGCTGCACACAATGGCTTCAAGGTCTATCAGATGGATGTCAAGTGTGCCTTCCTCAATGGCAAACTTCAAGAAGAAGTATATGTGTAGCAGCCCCCGGGGTTTGAAGATCCAAAGCATCCAGAGTACGTCTACTTTCTGGACAAAGTCCTCTATAGGCTGAAACAAGCACCCAGGGCCTGGTATGATATTCTCTCTACCTTCCTTATCGACAATGGATTCAAAAAAGGTATATTCGATACAACCCTCTTTCTCAAGAAGCATAAAGGTGACATACTACTTGTGCAAATATATGTGGACGATATCATATTTGGTTCTACAAATGCTAAATTTTGTGAAAAATTCTCAGCGCTAATGAAAAGCAAATTTGAGATGAGTATGATGAGAGAACTTAGTTTCTTCCTTGATCTTCAAATAAAACAAACTCCAGAAGGGACTTGCATCAATCAATCCAAGTATGTGACTGACCTTTTGAAGAAATACTCTCTCTCAAATTCATCATCGATGAGAACACCAATGGCTACAGGAGCTAAGTTRTTTGCTGATCCATCAGGCAAATCTGTAGATGTAACAACCTACAGAGGAATGATTGGATCACTCCTGTATCTAACTGCTAGTAGACCAGATATTACGTTTGCTACATGTCTTTGTGCAATATATCAAGCCAATCCTAAGGAATCTCATCTCCTTACGGTCAAGAGGATCTTTAGATATCTCAAGGGAACCCCTTCATTGGGTCTCTGGTATCCTAAGAACTCTGGCTTTGATCTAATAGCCTTCAGAGATGCAGATCATGCAGGTTGTGAGCTTGATAGAAAGAGTATGTCTGGAAGCTGTCAACTCTTGGGGGACAAGTTGGTAAGTTGGACATCCAGAAAACAGAATTGTGTTTCAACCTCTACAACATAAGCGAAATATGTTGCTGCTGCTAGTTGTTGTTCACAAGTTCTCTGGATGAAGACTCAGCTTAAGGACTATTTCTTTTAATATGAAAAGATTCCCATCCTCTGTGACTCCACGAGTGTCATAGCCATCTCTGCAAATCCTGTGGAGCATTTCAAAACCAAACACATTGATGTAAGGTACCACTTTCTGAAAGGCAATGTCGAAAAAGGTACAATAGAAATGTATTTTATTTCTATAGAGATTCAACTTGCTGACATTTTCACAAAAGCTCTTGATGAGAAAAGGTTATTATTTCTTGTCAGCAAGATGGGTATGCTGAATCTCACCACTTATAGGTAATCTATCGTTTAAAACCAGAGATCCTCAATATCTCTTGGTTATGCCTACAAGTGATACATTATTCTGGCCATAATCCCCAAGTACTCTAAACTAGAGCCTCTGGCGAATTAGAAATACTTGTTTAATTTTTGGCCAAACATTTTCATCGCCTTTGGAACCAGAGCCCCTCTGGTCCAAAGCAAATACTTTGTGATTTCTCACTAAGTACTCCCTTTTCAACCAGAGCCTCTGGATTCCATTCCCTTGAGACCAGGGCCTCTTTGTTCCCAAAATTGGTCTCCCTCATTCATTCATACATTACTTAGTCATATTTTATCATTCATGCAGCCAAAGCCTCTGGTTCCAAAGACCAGAGCTTCTGGTTTTTCAAGTCCTTTGCGACGAGAGCCCCTCTGGTCCAAATTGGACTTCACAAGCATCTTTTCATCACAATGTTTCATCATTTTTTCATCACCTTCTCAACTAGAGCCTCTGGTTCTAAAGACCAGAGCTTTTGGATTCGAAGTCTTTGGAACCAAAGCCCTCTAGTCCCAAAGGCCCATCTTTTTCATATTCATTTGCATCAACTAAACCATATTTCATATATTTTTTCCTTCTTTCATAACCAGAGCCTCTGGTTGTATAGACCAGAGACTTTGGTCATCCCATTCACCCTCTTTATTGATTCTAGGGGGAGTTTTTTAATTCATTACACAACCCTATGCATCATTTGAGGGGGAGTTTTGCATTCATCATCAAGCATCCATATTGCACAAAGTATGTATTTTCCCACCCAGAGCCTCTGGTTCGTCTATCCAGAGCCTCTGGATCACAAAAATGATATATCAATGATGAATCATCCTTTGCATTCAACCAGAACTCCTCTGGTCCTACATTGAGGATATGCTTTTCCATCCAAGGGTTTCCAATACTTAAACATAGCCTCTGGTTTGTCTATCCAGAGTCCCTATTTCATAAAACCCAACATTCCATCGATGAATTAATTCATCATTTATAACCAGAACACTCTGGTTCCCCTTCAAATGTCATGACTAACCAGAGCTCCTCTTGTTCCATGACAAATCCATTTTTCCAAAAAAAACCCATCTTTAATTGAAAACCTTTTTAAGATTATACAAAATTGCAGCTTTTGTGATTAAAAACTATACAACATGGGTTTTTAGAAGACCAAAACTTCGTAATTAGTATTTATCTTCCAATTAGATGGAATTTTAAATTTTAATTTTTTTTGGGATTATATTCTTGAGAAGTTATCCTTTGGGATAATTTTTTTTTAATTATCCCTAATCACTCAAACGTCATCCACGCGTCTGACACATCAAACGGCATGTTCCCTAGACACCCCTCCATATTACCTTTCCACCCACCCCAATCTGACACGTGTCCACCTGCATTTATGACACTGTGCAAGTTTATGGCCAACGATCACCATCACCACTACCTTTTCATCAAACATCACTTTCCACCATCATTACCATTTAAATAATATTTCTTCAAACCATACCCTTTCCACTTGCCCACCTATATAAACCCATCTTCCCCACAAGGTTACTCTTTACACGAACAAATATTTCCAAAACAGAACCTAAGACGAACCTGCAACCACTTCTCATTTCCAATAATGGCTTCCTCCGCATCTCACGAATCTCACAACAACGATAGCCATGTTCAGTCAACTGGCGCCGACAGCCGAGTACTAGTTTTCTTGCCAATCAAACCCAACAATCACGTAATCGACCTTCAAACAAACCTCTTTGAAGACAAGTTCGCCATCATGATCGAGTTCTTTCAGAACTGTATTCTCCGACCAGCACTCACCCTTTCCGACAACAGGGTGGCGTTGAAGTACGTGCAATAGTATTGGTAGACTTGCGAGTTCTTTCCGGAGAACCGTGGGATCATGGGGGACATTGATGTCCTAAACGACATGGTTTGCTCGGTGAAGATTTCTCGCGCAAAGGTTTCAAAGGTCCTGTGTATCCCAACTAGACAGGAGCTTAATATTGAACACTACGCCAAGCCACCTACCAGTTCAGACATCCTCCGTTTCATTAAGATGTTGGGTTACAACCGTGACCTTCGCAACGCATCGGACTTGAAGAGGCAATTCTTGCCTCTAATGTGAAACATGTTCTTTTCGATCCTCAACCGAGCCCTTACTTGCAAACTCGGAAGCATGGATCAAGGGAACATCAACATCATGACCATCATGTATGGTCTTTTATTCAACCTACCGCTGGATTATGCACTCCTCATCTACAATGAAATCCATGCAGCGGTCATCAAGAAGTGCAAACTCATGGCCGCAGGAAAGCCATTATCCTTTGTCCTCTTCCCGCGTTTCCTTGCCCTATTCATAAGGGACGCGATGAGAAGGCACAATCTTCCCAGCAAAGAACCGTTCACATCTTAATACCTCATGAATGGACATCGACCGACCATCTCTAAGGATGGTTACACAACAGAAAGGCCCATCTCAAGGGCAATGCTCAGCGTCATTCCAGAGACGTCTAAGATACGTAGGAAATATGAACGCTCTCTGCTATCCCAAGAACCGAGGGCAGCTACCCTAGAGCAAATAAAGCCTTCCCCTGATGCAAGCGAGGGAGAGCATGAGTCATCTTCATTAGATGATGAAGATGATGATAATCACACTCCTCACGCATCCCCCGGCCTAATAAACACAACTCTCCCATCCACCTCCCAAAGGGCAACCATATCTACTATCCCTGGCGATCAAAGCCAAAGGGGTATTGAACAAGGATGGCCCAGTCCGATCCCAACCCACACCAGCCATCCAGACGCCACTCTTCAGGCCTCTAGAGATGACTTTGCTGAGGAACCACATCATCCATCGCCTCTCTCCCAATAGGGGGCGATGAAGAAGTAAGAGCTACATAGCCTCATAGCTCGCCACAACCCACCACACAACCAGAAGCATGTGTTGCTTCTACATTGAAGCTCCCGTAGATCGTTCAGAGCGATCTCCTATTCTTGCACCACCTCCTTCGATACTTGATCTAGCGAAGGGGACACACATCTACTTCTCTTACTCGGCCTCTGAAGCCGAGGAAGAAGAGGTTGATTTCGAAACATCAAGAGATAAATCCTCATTAGAGGGCTATCGAGGACATGATGGAAGTTCTTCATTGCCCACCTTCACACAAGGCAATGAGTGCGCCTTTGGAACTGAGGCACAACCTGCAGCATCCGTTGCTGCAGGGGTTACCCCCTTGGTTGATCTAGTCACAAAGGCAGAGTTCCAAGCCTTTGCTGACTCGACTCAGTGGTCCTTGGATGACCTTAAACTCATCTTAGCAAGGATTGTCGAATCCACCCCATCCATCGATCTTACACCCATTCGACAATCCATTGCCACCCTTGAACCCCATGCCAAAGACAAAGCCACCCGCCTCCAAATGCTTTAACAAACCTTCCAACAACAACAAAATGCCTCATCCACCCTCTCGACCATTCGAAACCAAACCATGATGAACACCCTTGCCACCCTCACGGCTTAGGAAACTACGACCGATGAGGCCATAGCTTCCATTACCACCCAACTCAATACCATAAACACTACCCTCACCACACTCCCAGCCACCATACTTACCCAAATCCCTCAACCAACCCCTCCAACCACATCATTCGATGAAGCCATCGCTCCATCACTACACAAATAAACACCATCAACAATACCCTTAACTCATTTCTAGCCACCATCCTTTCTCAAATACCTCAAACAACACCTCCTCCACCCCCTCTACAACTCCATCGTTCGATGAAGCCTTCACCTTTTTTGTTGCAGAGGTGAGGAATATGATAGCCTCCCTCACCATCCCACCACCCGCATCCACCTCAACCTTAATCCCTCCCCCCGCATTGACATCCACCACCCCAACAGATTTTGCCACCAGAGCCGACATGAGGGCTCTCTCAAGGGCACTTATCTCCTTGTTCAACGAGATAAGTGCAAAGTTCACACATAGGGCCACAGAACCAGCTAGGGCTCTATCGAAGAGTCTTCACATGCAACAGGCTCGAACAAACACCCTCCTCCTATTGATGGAGGAGAATCGCAGAAGGAAGGCCTTAAGGAAGTACCTTGCTTCCTTTAGGATGACGAAGAAGAGGGCCAGAGCCTCTTGCTCAACCAGCCGCCCTCTAAAGAGGCCAAGGCATGAGGATCCTAACCAAGATGATCAAGGTCTAGGTCCTCATGAGGGGGAGAACCTGGCTGCTCAACCGATGGAAACCGCTGCACCACCACCACCACCAAACCAAAGCCAACCAACCTCAACATCCCAAGGAACCCAAGCTAGGGAAGCAGAGGCTCAGCCCTCTGAAGATGTACATAATGTACATGTTCCTATAGCTAGCACCCAAGAACCCATAACCCAAACCAATGAGTTCTCACCAATCGAGGTGAGTTATTCATTCGATGACAACCCACCTTCCCCTCATCCAGAAACTAACCTACTCTTCACTCCATCACCAACACCTTCTCACATAGAACCTTCCATCGCCTTACCTATTCAACAAGATCCCATTGAACTAGAAATCACCCAACCTACCTTACCCCAACAACCACCAATCCAATTAGAACCCATTCAACCACAAATAACCTAACCAGAGCCCATTGAACCAGAAACAGAGCCAACCCAACCTAAACCATCACAACCAGAACCCATTTCATCACCTCAACCCTCAACCCTCAACCCAAACACAACCCTTAACCCAAAATCACCCACCCATCACCCAACCATCGCAGGTGCTAGCAGACATCCCTTCCTCATCAAGGCATCCTCCTCAAGGCATAGTCGATGAAATCATTGCAAATTTCGAGTCGCTGAGGAGACGTCCAGAGATGCCACCAAGGGAACCAATGATCATGGAGAACCATGATGAAGTATTTGTACTACAATCATGATGAAATTTTGATACTCAATCCTCCCATGCTATCATTAGAGTCGATGAACATCTTGTGCCATAGGTTTGTAAGATAGACGACCTCTCCACCACAAGTTGTCTTCTCAAACGATGGAATCATGACGGTTCTGGACATCAAAATGAGGACCTTAGCTAACAGAGATATCAAATACATTGAGTACACCATGGAGCGAGCCCATGGTCATGTCTGCGTCTTCAATGACAATGACCGGATCAATCTCAATCCATGGGACTTGATTGATCTATATGCATACATAGCTTAGCGATAGGATCAAGGAATTAGATTTAGGATGGCAAACCGAGCGATAGTTCAAGCGATGGAAACCTTGGTGAAGCACAGAGCAAAGAACGACTTTCAAATTGCTCTTAATTTAGGCATTGACAAACTATCATGTACTCCTTCAGATGAAGACTTTCCAGGCCTGCAAGGGAATAGATCTGCCTCAGTCTTAACTTAACCAGAGCTTGGATTGGTGCTCAAGAACGGGTTTGGTGTGAAGAAATTTTTTAGATTGACTGAAGCCTTCAAGTATTCTATTTCAACACTTGAATGATTTCAGAAGGTCACCATAGACAGATTGGGAAGACCTCATATGCCGATGAGAGAGGGTCAAAAACTCATTCATGAGATCTCAACAGTCATTCGATTAAGAGGATTGTTGATGCGCTTCTGGGAGATAACTCAAGGAGATCATGAGTGAAGTTATTTTGTTTTGTATTGTAATATCATTTTTTTTCCATCATTTGTAAGAATTCATCCATCACAGTCCAATGAAAAAAATTTGGCAAAGGATGTTTTTCTTTAGCTTAGCCTCTGTCTTTCACTTATGCTTTGAATGTCCATAGATTAGCTTATGTTTGTTCTTTCATTACTTAGGGGGAGATTGTTAGACCCCATAATTCTTATTTGTAAAAGTAATGAAAATCAAGTGTGAAGGACTAGAAGGCCAATGGAAGACTGCCAGGCAAAATGACTAAGTGTTCAATACAACAAGAAGGCCGATGAAGCGACAAAAGATGCGATGAATCGAGCATCTTCATAACTCCTCTAGTTACCAACACTTGGAGTCCTCTACAACAGTTCAATCAGAGGCATACAATGAAGATATCATGATATGGTTGCATAACGTTCCATAGAATACAGCTGGAGATGACGAATCGATAACTGAATTCTACAAAGTTTTATCTTGTTTTATTTACTATCCATGTCTAGATAAGCTTTATCTTTCCTAGAAGATTTGCTAGATATTCTCTCTAGATAGTTATCTGCTTGTTTATCTTTCTAGTATAAATAGGTGTTAGGCCTATTGTAATCGGTTAACGCTTTTCACAATCATTTTGGAATAATGTGAATATTCCGGCACTCAAGTATATTCTTTGAATATTCATCTTTGTGTTCTTGAGTGTTCGTCATTTTATTCATCCATACGACATAATTAGGTTATTGTTAACTTAATTATTAGTTTTATTGAGAGATCTGGGATCAAGAAGCAACCTCAACCTCATTAGTTGTCGCCCTAGGAGCTTCAGCTTCAGTGTGAGTCACTGGGATAGCAGCAGTTTTGGCAGCAACAGCAGGATTCAACTCTTCAGTATTCAACTCTTTCTCCCCCTCTTTGAGATTAGCCAGATACTTAAAGAAGTTTTTCAGAGTTTTTGTCTGAATCTCCACCAGTTGTTCAGGATTTGTCAGCGTTCGAGCTTGAAGAAGACTACACTCCAGAATCTGATACTGGTTGTTGGATGAAGTCCATGATCTACTGTATCAACGCCGTATGCCTGGCGAGATGGACATTTGCTTCATTGGCCTTGCTTGTTAAAGCGGAGATGGCCTCAACATTAAGGCACACAGCTTCTTGCATCGAGGAGAGCTGTTATGTGACCTCTTTAACTTCAGCCTAGATGGATGAAAGGTCAGTAGAGACTTCATCCCTTAGAGGCATGCCCTTATGGACTTTGTCCATTTTGATAAGGACAGTCTGCACAGCAGGGAGGAGTAACTTGATGTCGTCAGCCATGTTGTACTCTTCGTCCATGGCTAGCGTCTCTTCGAAAGGACCTGAAAAAGAATGAAGATCAACATAAGAGAGCTCTGGGTTAGTTGAAACGAAGGGGTAGGAAGGTATAGTACCTGAGGGTTCATCAGCATCATCAGAAGGATTGATACTAATGCATTCCAGATTGCCTTCGAGAGTTAGGCGACCGTATGCTAAGATGTCTTGAGAGAAGCAATCTCAGGTCCTGTGGTGGGTGCTTCGTCATCAATGAGGATAATCGTTGATGATTCATAAGCATGTGTCAAGACCTAGGAGGGAGGAGAGGAGAAAATGGCCGAGACTAAAGGACGTGAATGTTCAGCACTGAGGCGGTTGGGATCTGAGCCAAAGGTACGATAGTGACTGTTGGAATTACTGAAGAGTTGGGAAGGGTAGTTGAAGGCGCCTCAGATGTAAGGAAAGTTTCGGTAGCTGAGACCACACCTAGAGACTTGGGTATCCTCTTTTTGGCCTTCTTGGCCCTCGATGGAGAACTAAGAGAGGGTTGAGAGGAGGAAGGACGTTTGGAAGAGAGGGTGGTGGTGGTCGGGATAGACTTTGGGGGTTTTCTTTAGTCTTAACCACATGAGAAGAGATGAAGGAGAAAATGAAGAAGGAGGTTCATAATAGCAGAGAGTGCAATGTCTCCATCTCTCAGCTTATGATCCAGAATCTAGGATCCAAGCTTACAGATAGGAAGATTACCTTCCTTGGAGTACTTGTCGTCGAAGATCTTGGCGAACACCATGGAGAGAAACCTTGTGTATGGTACTACCTTCTCCCTCTTGCGCTTGTTCAGCTTCAGCGCCAGGTCCTCAAAGATCACAGCCGCGTAGTTGATTGGGCGCTGGCGTATAACAGAAACATGTTGAGCGCGACCCTGGAGGCTTGATCTTGTCCGCCAATCTTGCCTCCCATGCACTGAATGAAGTGGGAGAACAAGTACTGCCATACCACATACATGCGGTTCTTCTCGATCTTCGACAGGGATTTGAGGGGTTCACTGGAGTCTTTCTTCGTTAGCCATGCATAGCCAATATCATTGAGGCAGGCGATGATGATTTCAATCGAAGGATGCAGAAAAAGGGACCCTTGGGAAAACGAAGAGTGTGCCTTAGCGTGGAAACACCAAAGCTGACGGTCATGCAATTGAAGGTGAAAAACATTTTCTCCACCAAATGACCATGCTTGTCCGTGTCTCGAACACATTCAGCAGTCAGCCAAAATTGTGGAAGGGCTTTCTTCACCATGACAGGCTCATGAGTGAGAGCATAGGAGTGAGGCGAGTTCTTGAGGAAGGTAGCGGCTTCCTTGTAGTAGGATTTGTTTGTATGGATATCCAATAAGGCGACGTGATTGTTTGCCTTGAAGGACACATCTTCAATGGAGAAGTTCACGTTTTGAGCAGCCATTTTCTGTTATAAGTAAGAAATAAGAAATAACAGTTTTGTTAGTAGTCCAAGATTAGGATGTCAGTTTTTAAGTTCTAGAACAATAAAACTTCTTCCGAAAAATCCATAAAGAAAATATTAGGGTTTTTCAAGAAGAACAGGTGTTTTGCAACTTTAGATTATAACCAAGTAAGAGAATGCGTTAATAATCTTAATGTTTTGTATTTTAAGAGAACAAGTTCTTAAAAAAAAACAAACAATAGTTTCATTGAAGAAGAAGAACATATCACAATATAAAAGGAGTATCGGCCTTACAAATTTAGAAGAAAAGGTCGAAGTTTCGAGCGTTCTTAGTGCCTGGTTCTTGCTTGCAAATCTGTTTTGGCAGAGGTTCGTCAAAGATTTGAAAGGGTAAAGAAAAATAAGAGGAGAAGTCTCATATTTATAGGTAGGAGGAGAGAGAGAGAAAGAATGAGGAGAGAGAAAAATACGATTGTTGAGGATGTGCAATGATGAAAAAGTAGCACGTTCTCATCCACGACTGGATGGTATGTTGAGGAGTCGCGTGTGTCAGAACTTTATGCGCGTCTCAAAACAAAAGTGTATTGGCAACAGAGAATGTCGTCATAAAGACGGTTCATTATCTATTTCTTTTAAAACAAAAAGGTTTTAAGAAATTCAAGAGTCACATCCAGTGATAAGAGAATCACTGAATAAAAGGAACTTTTAAAATATTTGATCACTGAAGAAGAAAAGGCTTCAGTGATGGTTTTGTTTTAAGAAAGGAAAATATCTTATAGGGATATATTTTCATAAAAGAATCAGTGATAGGAGAAACATTGAAACTATATTTTAACAACTTTTGAAACACTGAAAGAAGAAAGGTTCAGTGATCATTTTAATTTTAAGAAAAGATAAGTATAGTGGAGAGATATACTTACTTAAAATGTTCAGCGATAGAGAGAATCACTGAAACCATCTTTTAAAACGTTTTGATCAGGGAAGAAGAAAAGCTTCAGTGATAGTTTTATGTTTTAAAGAAGAAGAGAGAGTATAAATACCTTAGAGAGAAGAGATATTACTCAAGAGTTAAGTGATAAAATAAGAACACTGAATCATTTGACTTACTGACTAATGCTTATAAATGGAGGAAATTGATCTTTAGCATTTAGCTTTCCAAGTTCGCTGATCAAGATGTTAAATCTTGTCTCATCAAGAGGTTTCGTTAAAAGGTCAACGAGTTGGTAATTAGAAGTGAATTTCATTATTACCATTCATAACATTATCTCTAATAAAATGATATATGATCTCAATATGTTTGGTCTTGAAGTGAAGAACAAGATTGTTTGCAATCGCAATAGCACTAGTTCTATCAAAATAGATAGGAACCTTTGAAAACTGAAGATCGTAGTCGTTAAGTTGGTTTTTCATCCAAAGGACTTGGGCACAGACTCAGTGATGATCATTGGAACTGAACGAGCAGAAACATAATACTTCAAAATAGGTAAAAGCGATTATCATCAAATCAATAAGAGAGAGGATCAACACTTGATGCTGGCGTTATTTATCCTATAGCTAGTAGCTCTTAGGTAAGTCCTGGTCAATGTGTGCCTAAGAAAGGAGGTGTGACTGTAATAGAAAATGTGAAAAATGAACTAATCCCAACTAGGATAGTGTCARGATGGAGAATATGCATGGATTATAGGAATCTTAAGAAAGCAACCCATAAAGACCATTTCCCCTTGCCATTCATAGATCCAATGTTGGATAGATTAGTTGAGAAAGAATACTATTGTTTTTTAGATGGTTATTCTGGCTATAATCAAATTTCTATTTCTTCTGAGAATTAAGAGAAAACCACTTTCACTTGCCCTTATAGTACATTTGCTTTTACAAGAATTCTATTTAGACTATGCAATGCTCCTGCCACATTCCAGAGATGCATAATGTTGTTGTTGGTCCCATAAGGGTCTACAAGAAACGTAAAACAATTTGTAGAAGGGGGGATGAATACAAACACAGTCTTTTCAAATTAAAAATGTATATTGATAAGAGAAGATCAATACAAATTTTACAAGACTGTTTGCGAAAAGATAAGGTAAGCAAACCTATCTAAACAATCTTAGGTTGCACACTGAATCTTAGCAAATAAGAAAAGATTTGCTGTAGAAGAAAGTAAGTTCTTTTACTTAAGCTCAAGAATGCTCCAAGTAAGAATTAGGTTAAATGAGTGTGTTGTGCACACTCTCTGCATGGAGAAGAAACATTTCTATTTATACCCATTGTATTAAAGGCACAGTTAATGCAATATGGTAGGGTTAGAGTGCATGTCAAGACTTAAGAGGAAGGCTTGTCCTTTGCTATAGTGAATAGTATAAAAAGTCTATTCATGAGCAGACATCCTTACCTAAAGTTGGTGGGTAATAGAGTCAACTAGTCGGCTACATACCGTACTAACATTTAGAAAGGGTATGGGTTTGTCCATTGTGTGCATAAGGGCAAGACAACAACAATCGTGCATGGCAAGCTTCTTTTGATCGCTGAATGATGGAATAACCTGGAGGTCTCTTCAGCATTTACTGAGGCTTAAGCAGTCTTCATACATATGTAGACCGGCTTGTAATCACTGAGTACCGCTTCAGATCATGTACTTGCCGGTCTCTAATCTTCAGTTTCAGTCTTCGACATTGGCTGAAGGTTCTTTGATGTGAGTGTTGTCTTTTTGAAGTATCATTGTCGTTGATTGAATTACAATACAAGTTCTTCAATGATCACTGAACAGGTTCAGTGAAGATCGTTGGAACTGAAAAGACAGAAACATAAATACTTCGTATAAGTGAAAAGGGATTATCATCAAATCACTGAGAGAGAGGATCAACAATCTCCCCCTATTTGATGATAACAAGACAACATAAAGAAAGTTGTCTTATCAAATAATAGTAAGGAAAAGTTACATATAAAGTACATGTCCCTTTTTACTATTTTGAGATCTTTTTCAGTGAGTCAGTCTTTGCTTGAGAATTTTCCGTAAGTCATATTTAAGAGAAAATTACAAGGATGGAAACTGAAACTGAAAGCTTATTCACTGACTTATAGATTGTTAGTGAATGTAAAAAGTAACTCTGGAACTCATAAACTTGTGTCCCTATTACTTTTTTCAGGGATCTTTTCAGTGAAGTACAAGAAACACTTATATTATTATCATTGGAGATATTACAAGTAGTTCAGTACATGTCTAATACTTACAGACTAGAAGATTAATCACTGAAAGTAGACATAGTAAATAGATTTACAAGGAAAAGTGAACAATATTACAAAGAGAAACTAATCTAGAACACTTTGATCTATGCAGCTAGGTACATCTTCACCAAGGTTCTTTCGACGTAGGCATTCTCTTCGTATCTTCAGGTCCATGACTTTTCCAGGCATGCTATCATCTATCCAGAGTAATAGGTAAACCAAATGACCCATTGGACATAGATGTAGCTCTGACATTCTCTGAAATCTGATTTCACCTTCATAGTCAAGGAATATAACTCCTAACTCAGGTTTG
Organism: Cynara cardunculus var. scolymus; assembly: GCF_001531365.2. NCBI lineage: Eukaryota > Viridiplantae > Streptophyta > Magnoliopsida > Asterales > Asteraceae > Cynara > Cynara cardunculus. The sequence continues at coordinate 27,672,307 of NC_037540.1, read as the reverse complement.
AAATACACAAAGTTGGGTGTATAGGGACCCTTATCTGGCAAGTCGAGATTCAGCATAGAAGTGTCTATACTCTCATGTTCCTTCAAGATTTCATCTAAGGAGAACCTTGTTTCATGTTCATTCCTTAGGAATGATCCATCATTAGGATTAGAGAGCTTTTTCTTCTTCCTTCCACCTATCTTCAGAGAAGGCCTGTCAGGGACTGCGACATACCTGGACATCCGTTTGATGAGATCGCTAATGATGTCTTTGATAATTGGCTTATGTCTTGACATGGATCGCTGAATGGCTTGTTTGATACTAGCCATTCACTGTATCCATAGCGGCTAAGGTAGGAAGGGTACTCGGTGATGGCATCGAGATTGTCCCTGGTGATGAGCATTAAGACCAGTGTTCCACCGTCTTTTGAACGTTAGCTGATGCTGACACTGATGACCGGCGGGGACTGACTTTCTTCTTCAGCTTTGCTTCGCTCCAACACTTGTTCTTTTCGACCAGCTTCAGGATCTTCTCATGCTCAGCTTCTGCAATGGAAAGAAGTTTAGCCTAGGCTTGGACATCGTTCACCTTCTTCTTGGACATTCTCTAAGGGAGAATCTTCTCAGCTAGTGACTTGGCCATCTTTAAGCTATCTTCAGTCTGCTTCCTCTGAAGCTCTTGCTATTCTTCAGCCCTTAATGCCTCGAGTCTTTCAACTTCTGAAAGGAAGTCAAATTCACCACCACTAGAGGTACGAAGAGGGATTTTTACTCTAGTATAGTCGAGTGACTCCTTTAGCTGAGCCATCTGCTGGTCAGAGGGCATTGGAGACAGGGTTTTTAGGAACCCACTCCAGTCGACCGCAGGTAGTTGATGGGATCTGAAGTTGATAAAGAGAAGTGACTACAACCTGAGAGGTAGAGTCTTCAAATAAGGATTGAGGGATATTGAACAATACCTTCAGATTCCCTTACTCAGCGACCACTTTGCCTTTCGACTTGTGGCCGTGGTTCGTTGATGGAGCAGACTCTTCTTCTCTTTGCTCCCTCTGGGATGCAGAATCCCTGAGGGCGACTCCCACGGTGGCGGTTGTTGGATTTTGACACTGGATGGTAAAGTTATCTTCATCATCATCGTTATCATCATCTAGGTCACTTTTGGGGTCTGGGAGATCAGGTTCGTCATCTTCATCTTTATCGTCTTTGTCTTCATCATCGTCACCACCAGCAACGGGTGCAGAGGTGATGGAAAGATCATCATCCCTTGGGATGGCATCAACCTCCTCAGCTGTAACAGCTTTGGTGGTCGCGATTACAGGAGCAGCGACAACCTCGGCTCTAGGAGCTTCAGCTTCAGTTGGAAGGATTGCTGGAGCAACAGCAGCAGATGGTCCAGTAGTGTTGGACCTCATCTTCCCCTCTCTGGCTAAGACTTGAGAGTATAATACAGAGAGTTCTTCCATGCACTGATGCTGGAGAACCATCATTTCCTCTAGCCTTGACAGAGCATTGGCTAGAGTTCTCGTTGCTTCACACGTCTCATTAAGCTGAGCACGATCATCAGCAAAGAAGAAAGGCGGGATCACTAGAGCTGGTTGACAGACAACATCCAGGATCTGCTGAAGAAGTCCCGTCTGCTAAAGAGATAGAGCCTAAGCATCATCAGCCCTCCTAGAGAGAACAACAATGGCCTCAGTGTTGGCTCGAACAACTTCTTAGAGAGTCAAGAGATGACTCTGTACTTCTTGATCATCGGATTTGAGAGCTGAGAGGTCCACATCAAGTTAAGCCTTGTAAGGCATCTGTTGGTGAACTTCAACCATATAGCAGAAAACGGAATCGACGGCTGGGATAAGAAGCTTGACATCTGACGCCATGTCATAATCCTCATCTTCCTCTTCGTCAAAGGTGTCATTCTCCCCATCTTCTTCCTTCTCTTCCCCATCCTCTTCTTCTTCTTCTACTTCCATAGACTTGGGCATAGAAGAAGGACCTACAAAAGATGAAAGGTGAGCATTAAGAGGCTCAAGGTTAGAAGAAATGAAGGGATAGGAAGTTGGAATACCTGAGGAGCCATCAATGACATCCAAAGGATTGTCACTGGCATGAGCAAAGATATCCTCGAGATGATAGATATCTGTATGTTGAGGAGCATCTAGAGGAGAAACCTCAGGTCCAATGGTGTGTGTTTCAGTATGAGGGAGGACATTAGCTGATACATCATCAACACGTGTAAAGACCAAAGAAGAAGGAGAAGAGAAAATGGTTGAGAAGAGACGTGGGTGTTCAGCGGTGGCGGTGCTGATATCCATACCTTCAGTGATTTGGGTCACTTAGGTGGTTGGGGTAGATGCCACTGATACAATAGTGATTGGAGGAATCACTGAAGAGCTAGGAGGGTTAGCTAAAATTGCCTCGGGGTTAAGGCTGGTTTCAAAAGCTGAAACCTGTCGAGAGGTTTCAGCCAGAGATGTGGCTATCCTGTTTTTGGCCTTCTTGGCTCTCTCAGGAGAACCAAGAGTTGGTTGAGAAAGTCGTATGGAGGAGGTTTTGGTGGCTAGGCTAGATGCAGGGGGGGTTTACCCTTGTCTTGGCCACCAGAGGAGAGGAGGTAGTGAGGGACACTATAGAGGAGAGTGTCACATCACTATCCCTTAGCTTATGATCCAGAATCTTGGATCCAAGCTTGGAAACCTGAAGGTTACCTTCGTTGGAGTATTTCTCTCCAAAGATCTTGGCGAAGACCATAGAAAGGAACCTAGTGTAAGGCACCACCTTTTCTCCATGGCGCTTGTACAGCTTTTGCACCAGGTCATCGAAAATGGCCGCAACATAATTTATATTGCGATGATGTATCGTAGAAACGCCAATCGTCAAGGCAATCCAAGAGGACTGGTCCTAACGTCTAGTTTTTCCACCCATAGACTGGATGAAGTGAGAGAATAGGTATTGCTAGATTGCTGACATCCTGTTCTTATCAATCTTTGACAAGGACTTCATGGGAGCATTTGAGTCCTTCTTCATTGGCTATTAATAGCCAATGGCATCGAGACAATCGATGATCTCGGCCGTTGTGGGTTCGCTGTCGAATGGGGCCTTTGGGAAGGTGAAGAGCCATCCTCATCATGTTCACGCCAAACTTCATGGACATGCGATTGAAGGTGAAGTTGACTTGTTCAACTTGGTGGCCATGTTTGTCTTCTACATCAACCACCTCAGCAGTGAACCAAAACTGCTGTAAAAGTTCCTTAACCATGATGGGTTCATGGTTGAAGGCAAAACCGAGCGACAACTGTTTGAGGAAGTCAGTTGCCTCTTGGTAATACGCCTTGGTTGAAGGGACGTCCAACAAGGAAATGTGGTTGTTGGTCTTGAAGGACACCTTGTCGAGAGTGAATCCAACGTTCTTGGCAGCAATTTGTTTTTAGTAAGAATAAGATAAAACAGACTGTTAGTAAAACCAAGATTTGTATAGGAAAGGTGTATAGGTAAAGTTTCTGAATCAATAAAAACTTCTTTTGAAAAATCCTTCAAGAAGGATTAGGCTTTTCCAAGTAGAATGTGTTTAAAGAAAGGTGATTATAACCAAGTAAGAGTTGGTTAAATAATCATTGTTGTTTAACAGTTCAAGAGAACAAGTTTCTTAATATTATCAAACGTATTTCTTAGAAGAAGATTTAAGAGAAGAAATGTTGACCTTAAGATTTTAGAGATGAAGGTCGAGAAGAACTTGAGAAGATTTTTTTTCCCTTGATTGATACATTTTTATAATTCTTTGAATATCAAAATCTGTGAACTTGTTCTTACAGATCTTCATTCATTTCTCTCGCATACTGAATAATCTGATTTTGTGAATCACTCCTTTCATTGTTTGTGCTTAAATGATATATTTTTCTTGCTCAATTTTATCTGATCATTGTGTTTTATAGAAATAATATTTTTGATCAACCATTGTGATCAACTAAGCTTACAGTAATTTTAGGAGGGACTGAATGCTTAACAGAAATACCTCTATGGAATGTCAAAACCGAAAAACCTACCCAAGAGGACAACCATATCTGAGTGAGCTTTAACTCAAAAAGGGTTTGTGTGGAGAGTTTAAAATGAAAAAGAGAGGGGTAGTTTTTGTGAGCCAAAAGAATTTACGAGAAAGTTTGTTATAAAGATCAAGGGGGAGTAACATCAATGACGACAAAAGACGCAAAAGAAGTGCGACTGGAGATTATTATCGAAGATTATTCCTGTGCTAAAATGACTGAGATTTTTTTTAATGTGAAGATCATCGTTTCAAAAGTTTACCAACAGAGATTTCTTATCAAAGAGAAAATTTGTGATTTGTTGTGTGAAAATTTCTTTGAAGATCACATCCTGTAGATTGTTTCTGAAGATTTTTGCTGATACTATTTTACATTGTCAAAATAGAAGATCATCTCTGTTCTACATTCGATGGGGAGAATGTTAGAAGATCTTTCTCAACAAAAGATCGTCTGAAGATTGCAAAGTGAAGAGTTTTCTTAGAAGTGTTTTGAAGAAGACATAAAGTGCTTAAAGCAACAAACTTCAAACGAGACTCAAAGCGCGTAAATTCTTTCAACACTGAATACAAAAGGGGAGAATGTTAGGACTGAAAATCAGTGTAAATTGTATTCGTCTTGAAAGCTAATTTTGTCTATAATTGTATTTGACATCGTGTTTGACTTTGTAAGCATTGTTTGACTTGGACTAGTGTGTTAATAGTTTGACCCTATATAAAGGGTTTGTCTTTGTAAATTTTGTAAGAGCTTTATTGTAAAATCAGTTTACGTAAGAAAGTTTGACCAATATTTGGGGCATTGACTTTTCCTCTCAACTCTCTCATATGTTCTTATTGTTAAATCTAGATTTTGCCATGGATTCTTATTAGAAGTTTGAAGATTGATCTAAAGTGAACTCACAATTTTTGAGAAATTTATTGCTTGGTAATTTTGGTAGAGGCTCATCTTTGAAATTTTGAAAGCATAGAGAGAAAAGTGGATGAGAGGTCTCATATTTATAGGTAGGCAGACAGAGAAGAAATATGAGAGAGAGAGAAAAGACAACGGTTGAGGAAAGGGGCCATGATGAAAAATTGCACGTTCTCATCCATGATTGGATGACATTAAATGAGATAGCGTATGCCAGTACCTTTTTGCACGTCTCAAAGCGTTGCGCACTGCAAATAGAGAATGTCGTCATTAAGACGGTTCATTAACTATTTTCTTTTAAAAACAAAAGGTTTTTAAGAAAACGAAGAGTCATTTAGTGTTTAACTAAACACTGAAAAGACCTTTTAAAGCATTTTTATCAATGAAGTCAGAATTCTTCAGTGATAGTTTTAAGGCATCAGTGTCAATGATAAGATAATCACTAAACCTGACATTTAAAAAAACATTTGAATCAATGATCAAAAGGATTCAGTGATCATTTTTTATTTTTAAGAGAATAAGTAAAACGAGTTATACTTATTTATGGTCAGCGATATAAGAATCACTGAAACCAACTTTTAAAAAATTTGTCACTGAAGAGAAAAAGCTTTAGTGAAGGTTTTAAGTTTTGAAGAAAAGAGAAGAGTAATCATACCTTAGAGAGAATAGATATATTTACTCAAAAGTTCAGTGTTAAAGATAGAACACTGAATCATTTCACTTACTGAGTGATGCTAATTGCTAAAGATTATTCTTCAGTGTTTAGCATCCCAAGTTCGCTGATCAAGATGTTGAATCTTGTCGCATCAAGAGGCTTGGTGAAAAAATCAGCGAGCTGGTACTCAGTTGGAACGAAGTGAAGTTCTATATCACCATTCATAACATGATCTCTGATAAAATGATATCAGATCTCAATATGTTTGGTCTTGGAGTGAAGTACAGGGTTATTTGCAAAAGCACTAGTGCTATCACAATAAATAGGAACCTTTGAAAACTGAAGATCATAGTCCATCAGCTGGTTTTTCATCCAAAGATTTTGTGCATAGCAACTAACAGCGGCTACATATTCAGCTTCAGCTATTGACATGCACACTGAGTTTTGTTTTTTGCTTGTCCAGCTCACCAACTTTCCACCTAGAAGTTGACAGCCTCCAATGGTGTTTTTCCTATCAATTTTGCAATCTACAAAATCACTATCCGAATAACCGATTAGGTCAAAACCTGAACCTTTGGGGTACCAAAGACCCATGTGAGGAGTTCCCTTAAGATATCTGAAGATGCATTTTACAATAATCAGATGGGATTCCTTTGGTTCAGCTTGATATCTTGCACATAAGCATGTAGAGTACATGATATCTGGTCGACTAGCTATTAGATACAGCAGGGAGCCKATCATTCCTCTATAAACAGTAACGTTTACAGGCTTTCCATTTGGATTTTTGTTGAGAGACATTGGAGGAGCCATTGGAGTCTTCATAGATGAACTGTTTTATAAATCAGACTTCTTCAGCATGTCACGAACATACTTACTTTGATTGAAAAAGATACATTTATCTGTTTGTTTGATTTGAAGACCTAATAAGAAGGTTAATTCTCCAATCATGCTCATCTGATGTTCTTTCTTCATGCGATCAGCAAACCGAAMACACAAAGAGGGATTAGTGGAACCAAATATAATATCATCAACATAAATTTGGACTAGAATGATGTGACCCTTAACTTTCCTAAGAAATACGGTCTGATCAATCTTTCTACGAACAAATTTCTCAGGGATGAGAAATGAGGAAAGGGTATCATACCAGGCACGAGGAGCCTGTTTTAACCCATAAAGAGCTTTATCCAAATGATAGACATGGTTTGGATACTTAGGGTCATGAAACCCTGGAGGTTGTTCAACATAAACTTCCTCTTGAAGTTTCCCATTTTGAAAAGCGCTCTTTACATCCATTTGGTAGGCTTTAAAGTCTCTATGGGTAGCAAAGGCTAGAAAGAGTTGAATTGCTTCGAGTCTAGCCACTGGTGCAAAGATTTCATGATAATCGATCCCTTCTTCTTGTCTATAACCCTGAGCAACAAGTCGATCCTTGTTACAGGTTACCACACCTTCGTCATCCAACAAGTTGCAATAGACCCATTTGGTGCCTATCACTGATTTGTCAGAAGGACGTGGGACAATGTACCAAACTTTGTTCCTATCAAACTTAATGAGCTCCTCTTGTATTGCAACGACCCAACTAGGGTCAAAGATAGCATCATTGATTTTCTTGGGTTCAACTAAAGAATGAAAGTTGACAAAGAGATAGATATTACCTAGACTACGATGAGTCTTGATACTTGCATCTGGATCACCAAGAATTTGATAAATTGGATAGTCTTTAGTCCATCGCTGAGCCGGTAGAGGAATTTCATCTAAGTAGGTAAGTTCCGGAACAAAAGATGAGGCTTCAGCTGCAGTTTCTTCAACAATTGGGACAATCGCTAAAGGAGCCTCAGATTCAGCGACTGAAATAGGTTCAGATACTGAAGGCATTTCATTCACTGATTGATCAGTGTTTGAAGTAGAAGGAGGAATACAGCTAATGGGCACGACAACGATCTCTGAAGAAGATGCGCTGGAGTGACTAGCTGTAACTGGAATGATAAGTGGATCATCCTCAGCTTCAGGGAATTCAATGTTGAGAGAACATCCAGTTTTCTAATTCATCATCATCATTTAAGATGGGTTTTGAATTAGCTGAWTGAGATTCGTCAAAGGTGACATAGATAGATTCTTCTATCGTTTGTCTTCGTTTGTTGAATACTCTAAAGGCTTTGGACACTGCAGAATATCCAAGAAAGATTCATTCATCAGCTTCGGGATCGAACTTTCCAAGTTGGTCGCGATTGTTGATAATTTAACAAGTACAGCCAGAAATATGAAGAAAACTTATAGAAGGCTTTCTTCCATGAAAAAGTTCATAGGCTGTCTTCTTAAATCTTTTTACGGTCAGCGATCGATTTTGAGTGAAACAAGCGGTGTTGACAGCTTCAGCCCAGAATTGAGTAGTAAGATGGATTCGCTGAGCATTGATCGAGCAGCYTCAATGATTGTTCGATTTCTCCTTTCAGCGACTCCATTTTGCTAAGGAGTTCTCACTAATGAAAAGTTGTGAGAGATTCCCTTGTTCTCAAAGAAGTTATCCATGGTACTGTTTTTGAATTCAGTACCATGGTCACTTCCAATAGATCGCACATTGATGTTGTTAAGTACTTCTATTTTCTTGATGAACGAAATGATTTCTTCAGGTGCTTCATCTTTGGATATGAGGAAGAAGACCCAAGTGTACCTGGCATACTCATCAACTATAATGAGTGTAAACTTCATTCCAGCTATGGATTGCACATTGACTGGATCAAAGAGATCCATGTGCAGTAACTGAAGAGGCGCAGTCACTGAAGAGATTTGCTTAGACTTAAAGCTAGTTCTTGTGTGTTTTTCTTTTTCACATGCTGAGCAAAGAGATTCCTTTGCAAAGGAATGTTGAGGAAGACCAGTGACAAGATCATTTCATGACAGCTCGCTGAGTGTCTTGAAGTTAAGATGAGAAAGTTGTTTGTGCCATAGCCAGTTAATGTTTGACGAGGCTTTGGAGAAGAAGCAGTTGTTCTCAGTGGAAAAGGAATTCATATTGATGATATATACATTCTCTAGGCGAGAACCAGTTAGGGTAACCTTATCATCTTTGTCAAGGACGTGACATGTAAATTCCCATATCTTTATTGTTAATGTAATAGGGCATCGTGGCCTAACCGTCGAGGTGAAGTCGGGACCAAGTACGGTACCGGTATTTACAATCTTTACGGTTTTTTCATGTTGTTAAAGAGTTGAACAATGAAAATATATGGTGTTCTTGGAGCAGAAGCTATTTGTTTGGCTTTACATCCGTACATTTGCTACCCCGCCGTGATTGAATGAGAATGGATAACGCTGGGTAGCCAAGTGCGGAGCGGATAACTGCTCCTCTGGATTTGAAATCACTGCTTATATACCCGGTATGGACGCTTTTTCTGTATTTAACAAAAAGTAAATCTTATTTACTGGATTTATATTTCTTAATTAATTTAGGGGATTCCCTCCCTTTTTTCATTTATCTAGTATCCTTATGCATGAAGATAATCAATTTTGACTTATTTCTCTATTCAAAAACCCATAATCAGATCTTAGGATGGCATAGCCTTAAAATTAAGTTTCAAGATTGTATAGTTTAATGGTAAAGTTTGATTCTAATAAATCAGGAGGAATTTAATGACAGGACATGAAGTAACAATTACGTTTATGGTTCCATTTGTGAAACTTCTTATTTGTGAAAAAGAAAAGAGAGGAGAAGTTTGGTTTCAAACCCCGGTTCGAACAGGAGATCTTTCACATATCTATATTTATTTTTTATGAAGAGGAGAACAGGTGTAGTCTTTATCACATAGTTGACTGATGCTTAGAAGATTGTTCTTCAGTCCTTCAACATATGCAACTCGCTTGAACGTTGTTGCACCATTTGTTCATATACCAAATCCTTTAGTATATCATTTTTTGCTTCCACCAAAGGTCATAGAAGGTCCTCTTTCTTCCTTATAATGGGTTAGCAGGAATTTGTCTCCAGTCATATGTCTTGAGCATCTGCTACCGAGATACCATATACCTTTGACGTCATGCACAAGGAAACAATTTAAGAATGCTATTGGTACCCAACTATTTTGGGTCCAGCGTTGTTAGAGGCATCATCCACTGGTGCTGAGAAATTAGCGTCAGCAGATGGCATCACTAAACCTGAAGAGGTTTGAGTGGAGAGAGGAACAACCTCTAACACTACTAAAGTAGTTTTAGTGGAAGTCTTCACTGAGCCTGAGGACTAGGCTTCAGTGGTTGGAACTACAACGTCTGATGCTGAAGACTTGTCAACAGGAGTTTTCTAGCGGTTTCCTTCACGTTGGTTGCTTTTGCAGCCTTAGTGTAGGATTTCACCTTGGTTGATTTCTCAGCCTTGGCTATTTTCTTGCCCTTAGCTGGTGAACCAGCCTTGGCGGTAGAAGGACACTTGCTGGCAATATGTGTATTTTCACCATAGTGTTCGCACTTCCTAAAGCTGAAGGTAGATTTAGGGCTAGGAAGTATCAGATGAGAAGAGGGACCAGCTCCAAGGATTCCCTTCTCATTGGTTCTTAGAGGAACCTTTGAGGCTTTGGATTCCTTAGGTGAAAAATTCACCTTGAACTGAGACTTGGATTTTTGAGAGGATTCAGATTTCGTAGTCCCTGAAGAAGAAGCTTTACAAGCTGAAGGAATAGACCTTGATCTATTGGACTTGTTAGACTTCTTAGGAAGAGGTGCGATGACAATGGATTTACCTTTGTCTTTGCAGCCTGAACTCGAAAGAGTTCCATCAAGATAACTCTCAGTAAAAGAGGACTGAAAGGAAGAGGTGTCAGGAATGGAAGAGAAGAAGGTGCCAAACTTAAGCATGGACTTGTCAGTGACACGTTCTTTCTGATCATAGGGGAATCCTAGACCAGTCGTAATCTTAGTGGGGATCTGAGCATTGATGATCTCAGAGGCTTACCATCCTTCAATGGTAGCCTTCTCAGCATTAAGTTCAATAATTGCTAGCTCACGCTCAACGATAGCCTTTTCGCGTTCAACGGTGATGGCTTGGTTTACAATGACCTGATCCTTTAGATTTTCCTCAACATAGGTCAACTCTTTGATCTTAGAATGGAAAATCTTCAACTATTCTTGAACATCAATTCTACTGTAGATTTGCCATTGAGGGCATTGTAAAGATCCACCGTCAATGTATCTAGTGCGGATAGGCTAGAGATAGAAGAAGAGGGTTCATTCAGGATACATACCTGAGTAGTAGAAGAGGTACATGGATGAAAAGAAGTAGTTGCCTCTGAAGATTTTTTGTTAACATCCTTGGCCATCAAACAAAGATAGGTTGTATCTTCCTTATCATAAGATGATTAATCAGATGAATCGGCCCAATCATGCTCTTCAGCAATAAGACCCTTGGCCTTTCGTTGGTTGTTCTTCACCTTCCTGTACTTCTCCTTCAGTTTCAAGTATTTGCCATCCTTGGATCTGAAAGAGGATGGGGTTTTGGAAGATAGCATCGCAGCTTTCTTCGATCTGCATTCACCTGCAAAATGTCTAGTGCGGTGACAATTGTAGCAGACTGCCAAAGCCTTGTCTATTCTTACAGACTTTGGCTTTTCCTTCATGGTCAGCAAAGGAGATCTACGGTAGTTGCTTTTGCTGGCAATTCTCCTAAAAGATTTGGTCAAAAGCGTCAGGGATTCATCAAAATTTGCTAGATCAGATTCTGGAATATCCTCAGAGGTAGAAAAGTCTAACTCTGTAATAACAACAGGAGGAAGAGAAGAAGTAAAAGAAGTAGAAGGGGTTTCAGCTGAAGTAACTTCAGAGATCAAAGCTAACAGAGAGCTTTTCATTTCTCTAGAATCTTTGACTAGATTGCTCATGATTAAGCAGAATCCCGTAGAGAGTAGAGAGAGAAAGAGAGGACATGTCGACATCTTAAGAGACATGGAAAAGGTGTCCCAAGACTCAAGAAGACATTCCAGAAACTTAGATAAAGTTTCAGAGTTGGAATATTCCCTGCCTACAGCCCTTAGATCAATAAGAAGACAATTAAAACGTTGACGTAGTTCAGATAGCGTTTCAGTCTTTCCACAGAGAAAGCTTTCGTATTGCCTTACTAAATTGATCTTTCTAGTTTCTTGAACCTGAATGGTTCCTTCATATTGAACACAAAGTGTGTCCCACATGGATTTAGAAGTTCTGAGCTTCATCACGGAGTGATAAATCTCGTCAGGAAGAGACATAGTTATTATAGACCTAGCACGAGTGTCTATAGCTATCTTCTTCTTGTCTTCATCACTCCACTGATGAGGGAGCTTTGGAATCTGCCGTTCAAGAATCACGGTAATCGTAGCTATTGCTGGAACAGCCGGAGAAATAGCAAATGGTACATATGGTCCATTTTCTATATAGTGTGGAATTTCAGGATCCACACCTTCCAGAAAGAGGGACATTCGGTTCTTCCATAGACTAAAGTTGTCACGAACGAACCGGGGAGGTTTGGCAAGAGAGCCATTGTCTTGAATGTGTGTGTGTGTTTTTGTTTTGCAAAGCCATTTAAAAGCATTAAAGTTATCTAGAGAAGAAGGTAAAATAATACAGAAAAACAACCAAACAACTTAGAGAAGATAGAACACTGCTCTGAAACCACTTGTTGATCCCGTAAGGGTCTACAAGAAATGTAAAATAGTTTGTAGAAGGGGGGGGGGATGAATACAAACACAGTATTTTCAAATTTAAAATGTATATTGATAAGAGAAGATCAGTACAAATTTTACAAAACTGTTTGCGGAAAGATAAGGTAAGAAAAACTATCTAACAAATCTTTGGTTACACACTGAATCTTAGCAAATAAGAAAAGATTTGATGTAGAAGAAAGTAAGTTATTTTAATGAAGCTCAAGAATGCTCAAACTAAGAATTAGGTTAAAAGAGTGTGTTGCGCACGTTCTCTACATGGAGAAGAAGCACTTCTATTTATACCAATTGCATTAAATGCACATTTAACGCAATATGATAGGGTTAGAGTGCGTGTCAAGCCTTAAGACGAAGGATTGTCCTTTGCTACAGTGAATTGCACAAAAAGCCTATTCATGAGCAGACATCCTTACCTAAAGTTGGTGGGTAATAGAGTCAACTAGTCGGCTCCGTACCGTACTAACATTTAGAAAGGGTATGGGTTTGTCCTTTGTGTGTATAAGGACAAGACAACAACAATCATGCATGGCAAGCTTCTTTTGATCGCTGAGTGCTGGAATAACCTGGAGGTCTCTTGAATATTCGTTGAGGCTTGAGCAATCTTCACACATATATAGACAGGCTTGTAATCACTGAGTACCGCTTCGGATCACGTACTCGCCGCTCTCTAATCCTCAGTTTCAATCTTCGACATTGGCTTAAGGTTCTTTGGTGTGAGTGTTGTCTTCTTGAAGTATAACTATCGCTGATTGAATTACAATACAAGTTCTTCAGCGATCACTAAACAGGTTCAGTGAAGATCGCTGAAACTGAAAAGACATAAACATAAATACTTCGTATAAGTGAAAAGGGATTATCATCAAATCACTAAGAGAGAGGATCAACAATTTTTGATCCTCTCTTTCAGTGATTTGATGATAATCCCTTTTACCTTATACAAAGTATTATTGTTTCTGTCTTTCAGTTCCAGCGATCATCACTAAGACTGTTTAGTGATCACTGAGAACATGTAATGTAAATCCATCAGTGATAGCGATACTTCAAAAAGACAAAACTTACACCAAAGAACCTTCAACAAAAGTCGAAGACTGAAACTAAAGATTAGAGACTGGCACGTTCGTGATCTAAAGCGGAATTCAGTGATTACATCCTGGTCTACATATGTGTGAAGACTGCCCAAGCCTCAGCGAATGCTGAAGAGACCTTCAGGGTTATTCCAGTATTCAGCGATCAAAAGAAGCTTGTTGTGCAAGATTGCTTTTGTCTTGTCCTTCCACACCCAAAGGACAAACCCATACCCTTTCTAGAGTATAGTACGGTACGAAGCCGATTAGTTGACTCTACTAGCGACCAATTCCATGAAAGTATGTATGCTCATAAATATGCTTTTGTACTATTCACTATAGCAAAGAACAAGTCTTTCTGTAAAGGCTTGACACGTGTTCAAACCCTATTGCATTGCATTAAATGTACATTTAATGTAATGGGTATAAATAGATGTGTTATATCTCCATGTAGAGATACTCTCTAACCTTAATCCTTACGTGCATATGTGAAAGAAAACACACATCTAAGAACATAATACCCTTATCTTCAAAGCAAGTTAGAATCCCTTTTCAAGTATTCTAAATAGTTTTTACCCAGAAAGAACTCACTTTCTTCTTAGTCTTAAATAACAAATCTTTTCTCTTTGCTAAAGAGCTTTTTGTGTAACTTAGATTGTTTAGATAGGTTATCTTTACCTTATCTTTTCCACATACAATCTTGTAAAACCTGTATTGATCCTTCTTTATCAATATATATTTTAAATTTGGAAAGTTTCTTGTGTTTGTATTCACCCCCCCTTCTACAAACTGTTTCTAAATATCTTGTACACCCTAACGACACCAACAGATCTCCATTTTTCTGATATGTTGGAAACCTCTATGGAGATATTCATGGATGATTTCTCTATCTATAGATATTCTTATGAGGAGTGTTTGAAGAATTAAGAACAAGGTCTTAAGAGATGTGAGGAGACTGATTTGGTTCAAAATTGGGAGAAATGTCACTTCATAGTTAAGGAAGGTATTGTGTTAGGACATGTAATCTCAAAAAGAGGAATAGAAGTAGACAAAGCCAAGTTAGAGGTTATAGAGAGTTTACCTGAGCAAACAAATGTAAAAGGAATAAGAAGTTTCTTGGGTCATGCTGGTTTCTATAGAAGGTTGATAAAAGATTTCTCAAAAATTTCCGAACCTCTATGTATGCTACTACAACATGACCAACCTTTTGATTTCAACAAAGAGTGTAAATCAGATTTTGAGATTTTGAATAAGGCTTGATTTCTGCCTCCATTGTTATCACACCAGATTGGAAAAAACCTTTGAATTAATGTGTGATGCAAGTGATTGGGTAGTTGGTGCAGTTTTAGGCAGAATCAAAGAAAAGGTTTATCATCCGATCTACTAGTCCAGTAAAACTGTAAATGATGCTCGAATAAACTACATAAACACTGAAAAAAGAACTTTTGGTTGTGGTCTTTGTATTTGAAAAAAATTAGATCCTACTTAATGGGGACTAAGGTCATTGTTCATACAAACCATGCTTCCATTAAGTATTTGATTTCTAAAAAGGATGCCAAGCCAAGGTTAATAAGGTAGGTGCTTTTGCTGCAAGAGTTTGACATTGAGATAGTGGATAGGAAAGGAATAAATAACCAAGTTGCTGATCACTTATCAAGAGTACAGAAAGGAGAATCAAGTTCTGGTGAGATCATTGAAAAATTCCCAGATGAACAACTCTTAATACTGAATCATTCTACAGCCTCATGGTTTGCAGACACTGAAAATCATTCTAGGCTGTTGGGATCATACCACTTGAGCTAAACAAAAACCATATAAATAAGTTACTCCATGATGCAAAGAGTTATCTATGGGACGACCCCTTTTTGTTTAAGTTAGGAGCTGACCAAATCCTTAGAAGGTGTATACCGCATGAGGATGTGCCTGCGGTGCTACAACATTGTGACTGCATATGGTGGTTATTTTGGTGGCCAAAGAACTGCAACCAAAGTCCTACAATATGGATTTTTCTAGCCTACCCTATTTCAAGATGTTGCTTTGTCAAAAGGTTCAATGAATGTCAAAAGGGTTGGATCCATCTCCCAAAGACATGAAATGCCCTTCAATGGCATTCTTGAGGAGGAACTCTTGATGTATGGGGGATAGACTTTATGGAACCATTTCCCATGTTTAGAAACTATCAATACATTTTGGTAGTTGTAGATTATGTATCCAAATGGGTAAAGGCTACAGCTTTTCACATAAATGATGTAAAACCAGTACTTAATTTTTTGCATAAGCATATTTTTACAAGATTTGGTACTCCCAGAGCTATGATTAGTGATGAGGGTACCCATTTTGTAAACAACGTGATAAAAGGAGTTCTTGAAAAGTATAACATAAGCCATAGGGTAGCTATTGCTTATCACCCTCAAACAGATGGCTTAGCTGAACTTTCAAATAGGGAGATAAGTATTTTAAAGAAAGTGCTAAAACCAACAAGGAAGGATTGGTCCTTCAAACTTTATGATGCTCTTTGGGCCTATAAGACTGCCTATAAGACCCCCATTGGAATACCTCCCTACAAGCTAGTCTTTGGAAAAGCTTGCCACTTACCGCTAAAACTTGATCACAAAGCTTTTTGGGCTTTGAAAAGAGCTTAATAGATGTGTAAATGTTGTAGGTGAAAGGAGTAGGCTACAAAACAATGAGCTTGAGGAGCTGAGAGATCAAGCATATGAGAATGCCAAGATTTACAAAGACAAAACAAAAAAATGGCATGATAAGAGGATCTCTCAAAGAGAATTTGTAGCAGGTCAAAAGGTGTTAATCTTTAACTTAAGATTGAAACTTTTTCTAGGAAAACTAAGATCCATGTGGACAGGGCCATTTGAGGTTCACAAAGTCCATCATCATGGAGTAGTGGAACTCATTGACCCTAACAATGGATCTATTTTCAAAGTAAATGGTCAAAGAGTGAAATCCTATAATGATGCTGCTGAAATCACATGTACCATATATGTGGTACACCTCACTCATTCCTAGAACTTGATGATGAAGGTTGTCATAGCCTTTAAACGATATACATATGTAAATATAAGTATTTTATTTTAGAAGGTTAGGATAGTTCTGTGTTTTTTTCTAAATAACAAGATTTTTATGAAAAAGGCATAGTTGCTCAATTTCTTGCAGTGATGTAGCAACTTGCACCTGGCCCACAAGTCTTGTCAACCACAAATACACTCAAGAGTTTACAAAGATACTTTCTGTAAAGTAGTTTTTGGCAGTAAGAATCAAATACTCAGCCTTTTCTCATTCTAATAACATGATTACCTTCAACCGTCTACTTTTGTACTAATATTAACCCTTGGTTGGTTTTAAACCATAACCCTTCAACTACCCTTTATTCGTTTTCCTCCCAACCAGATAACCCACGATTTTATTGCCCACAGTACCCATTTGAATCCAAACCACACCTTTTACTGATTTTCTTTTTCAAAGGTCCTGTTAGTTTACTGTGTAGTGCAGAGTATTCAAGGAAAAAAAATTCAAATATGGGGAGAGCAAAAACGAAAGCAAGGAAGGGAGAAGGAAAGGCCATTATTGATCAACCAACAAGGAGTTTGAGGAAGAAAGCACCTGAAGCAGAAGCCATGGAAGCAGCTCCATCTGCTATTGTCGAAACACCATTGTCAAAACCAATGGCTAGGTCATCATCGACCATAAAGCCTCCATTGAAAAAGCTTAAAACAGGGGCTGATGATCAAGGTCCTACCTAACATTCAACCTCCAAAACATCTTCCATTTTGTTTTACAAGTTCATCTAGCCACAGAACCCTCAATATCAACATTAACAAAAAATCTACATCACTCACTAATGTGAAAAGCCAAGTCTTATTGCTTGGTGGTCGTTTCCCTCTACCCCTAAGTCCCTGTTGGTCCCAAAAGGGTCTACAAGAATACTAAATAGTTTGTAGAAGGGGGGGGGATGAATACAAACACAATTTTCAAATTTAAAATATATATTAATAGAGAAGATCAATACAGATTTTACAAGATTGTTTGCGGAAAGATAAGGTATAAGAAACCTATCAAAACAATCTTAAGATACACACAAAGG
>NC_037540.1:27652126-27654791 GCF_001531365.2 Cynara cardunculus var. scolymus | reverse complement strand
TTCGAGTGACAACCATTTACTCATCATTTTCTAAAGATTTTAAAACTACCAAAAACGGTTAGCCTTGAGAAATTATTTTTCCGATTTCATTAAATTTTGAAGATGCACCAACCAATTTGGGATGCATGCAAGATTCTTCCATACTTCAAAACATATCTTACATGATCGGACTTCACATGCAAAGGGGCTTTCTCCTTTTTCTTAAAAATCAAAGAATATGGATCATGGACTATCATCCTTTTTGAAGACATTCACATGTCATTGATGAATAATCTCCTCTCTTTAACCCTCCAGAATTTTAACTAAAAGGCCAAGAAGTATGAGTAGGAAGACAAAATCTTGTGTTATTTTATAAAAAGTGAGATAACAAGTATCATACCTTTTTCTTGAAATCTTGAGTATTCTTCAAGATTGACAGAATTTCTAGAAGCTTGCTTGCGGGAATCAGCTGGAGGGTGATTTCTTTTTAGAGAGAGTTTAGAGAGATGAAAAAAACTTAGGCTGAGAGAGTTTGGAAATGAGAGTTTTTCAAAAGATGTGAGGTATTTATATGAGGATTTTTAAAGAAGGAAATGGGCTGGCCTTTAAGGGCCCAAACCCAAATAAAACTTTTATAAACCCACTATAATTTACCCAACATAAATAAAATAACACTTTTAATTCCAAAACTCCACCTTTTGATAAATTATGTAGACATTCAAATGGGACTTTTGTATTTTAATTTAAAAGTTTATAATATCAACTTTATTTTATTTGGAGAATTACTAAAATATTTGGCATTACACAAGTTAACTTTATCGGTTCCCCGCCAATGCGTGATCTTCCAAACTAAACTTGGGAACTAAGTCAGATGAACTCTAACCACCATGACTAGATCCTAGTAAATTTATAATTCTAAATATAGGATCTATAATAAAGTGCTAACTTGAAACTCAGAAATGACAAAATGTCACAGTCTTCCCATGTCAGAAATTTATTTATCAATCCAGGTCATGATTCGCTTGAGAACAAGTGGGGATACTTGCTTTTCATGAAATCTTCTCTTTCCCACGTGTACTCCGGTCCATGCCTTGAAGTCCAACAAACTTTTACAATCGGGAT
This sequence comes from Cynara cardunculus var. scolymus, assembly GCF_001531365.2. NCBI lineage: Eukaryota > Viridiplantae > Streptophyta > Magnoliopsida > Asterales > Asteraceae > Cynara > Cynara cardunculus. The sequence continues at coordinate 27,653,690 of NC_037540.1, read as the reverse complement.
TTTGCTACGCCTCAACCGCTTGACTTTAAGGTCGAGGATTTCGATCGGCTCCTCAACGAATCGTAACCGTTCGTTAATTTGTACATCTTCCAAAGATAGAACTAATGATTTTTTGGTTAAACATTTCTTAATATTTTATACATGAAATGTATCATGGATGGCACTAAGCTCTAGGGGTAAGCTTAGTTTGTATGCAACCGGTCCTACTCTTTCGAGTATTTCAAATGGACCAACATACCTTGGGCTAAGTTTTCCTTTCTTTTCAAAGAGTACAATCCCTTTCCATGGAGATACTTTTTAAAAGGACCTTATCACCCGCTTGAAATTCCAATGGATTCCTTCGGTTATCAGGATAGCTCTTCTGACGATCTCTCGCAGCTTTAAGCCTTTCTTGGATGATCAAGATTTTGTCGGTTGTCTCCTGGATAATGTCTGGTCTAGTCAGATGTCTGTCACCAATTTCCAACCAGCTGAGTGGGGATCTACACTTACGCCCATACAAGGCTTCATATGGTGCGCACTGGATACTAGTATGATAGCCATTGTTGTAGGAAAATTCAACCATTGGTATATGAGTATCCCAGCTGCCTCCAAAGTCTATCACACAAGCTCGTAACATATCCTCTAACGTTTGGATTGTCCTTTCCGTTTTCCCATTCGTTTGAGGATGATAGGAAGTGCTCAAGTCCAACCTCATGCCTAGTGCCTTTTGAACTGATTGCCATAATCGTGAAGTAAAATGGCTATCTCTGTCTGAGATGATAGAAATAGGTACTCCATGATGTGATACAATTTCATTGATATATATCTGTGCAAGCCTTTCCGTACTGAAGTCTTCTCGAACAGGTAAAAAGTATGCGGATTTCGTAAGTCGATCCACTATGACCCAAATTGAGTCATACCCTATCCTAGTTCTAGGTAACTTTGTAACAAAATCCATTGATATTTGATCCCACTTCCATTGAGGAATCCCTGGTTGCTGAAGGAGACCAGACGGTTTCTGATGTTCAGCTTTTACCCTTGCGCAGGTCAAACATCGACTTACGTACAAAGCAACGTCCTTTTTCATTCCTGGCCACCAGTAATATTCTCGTAGCCCTTTGTACATCTTATCAGTTCCTGGGTGAATTGAGTATTTTGAGCGATGAGCTTCCTCTAAAATTGTTGACCGGAGACTGTCGTTCTTTGGTATCCAAACTCTATTTCTGAAGTAACGCACCCCATCTACTCGAGTTTCGAATTCCTTCTCTAGGTGGTGTAGGGTTTCGTTCTTCATATTCTCCGATTTCAACGCCTCTTCTTGAGCTTCAAGAATTTGCGTTTTTAGGTTTGTTTGAACCAGCGTTCCCATGGCTCGTGCCCTCGACGGTTTCACCCTTTCTTTCCGGCTTAAGGCGTCTGCTACCACATTAGCTTTCCCCGGGTGATACTTTATTTCACAATCATAGTCGTTGAGAAGTTCGACCCACCTCCGTTGCCTCATGTTCAGCATCTTTTGATCTAGGATATGTTGAAGGCTTTTATGATCAGTGAAAATGATGCATTTGGTGCCGTAAAGATAGTG
>NC_037540.1:27650041-27651226 GCF_001531365.2 Cynara cardunculus var. scolymus | reverse complement strand
AATCAATGCACATTCGCATTGACCCATCTTTCTTTTTAACGAATAGAACCGGTGCACCCCATGGTGAGTAACTTGGTCTTATAAATCCCCTATCTAATAACTCCTGGAGTTGATTTGACATTTCTTGCATCTCCGATGGTGCCAAGCGATATGGTGCCTTTGCCACTGGGGCAGCTCCAGGGATTAAGTTGATACCGAATTCGACTTGTCTTTGCGGGGGTAGTCTTGGTAAATCCTTAGGAAATACATCAGAAAACTCCCGAACTACAGGGAAATCTTCAATTCTTTTCTCCTTGACCTTCCCATCAATCACATGTGCCAGAAATGCAACATAATCAAGCAACATAATTCTTCTTCAAGTATTTTCGCATTTTCATGCATGATATTATCTTAATTCTTCGATCTGACTTATCTCCTTGATCACAATTGGGTCATTTCCATCTTGAGGAATCCGGATAACCTTTTCTGAACAGACAATTTCAGCTTGATTTTTGGATAGCCAATCCATGCCTACAACTATGTCAAAACTTCCTAGTTCAATCGGTATAAGGTCTATGCTAAAATCCTTATTGGCTAAACTTAGAGTGCAATCCATAATTATGTTTCTAACCTTAATTTCATGACCATTGGCAAACTCAATTACATAAGCTTCTTTCAGCCTTTGGGGCTTTAGGTTAATCTTCTGCTTAAAGTCCAGTGATGCAAAACTTCTATCTGCCCCTGAATCGAATAGAACTGATGCGAATTCATTATTCAAAAGAAACGTACCTAAAACCACATTGGGATCATCTCTAGTTTCTTTGGCTCCGATCTCAAATGCTCTGCCCCGTGCCTGACTTTCTAGGTTTCCTTGACTGGCCGGTCGGGCTTATCTTACATTTGCTCCTTGTTTCCTCTTTGGGCAAACATTCCTCATGTGATCTGGACTTCCACAATCGAAGCATAATCGTCTTCGACAATCCTTTGCTGTATGACCCCTTAGGTGGTATCTTTGTGTTGATCTCAGATCTCTCAATAACACTAATAATCTAGTTATGAGTAACCAAATTACAGTGATTTAATGAAGAAAGTTATGAAGTCTTAAGAATAAAATAAGAAAGTTTAAGAACAATTTTGAGCTTCAAAGGTTTTATTTTATTAGATCATTAACGTAAAACAAAGAGTAAAAGCCTTATTTTTACAATA
>NC_037540.1:27648878-27649941 GCF_001531365.2 Cynara cardunculus var. scolymus | reverse complement strand
AGCGGTTATTTTTTGAACGGTTTGACTTGTTGACTATAAATAACATTTTTACCATTCATTTTATTTTTTTTCACCTGTTGACTGTTCATCATCGTCTCCGCTTGACTATCCGCCTGCATTGTCTTGTTTGATCGTCTTGAAGAACCTAATTCAACTACTCTTTGTGTTCTTCTTTCATCTATTCATCCAGGTTTTGATTCGATTTCTATATCTCTTTCTTCCATTTGTTCATTTGATCTATTCACTGTTCCTATTGAGTATTCATATTCTTATTCATATTCTTAGTTCGATTCTTATCTGATTTTTTGTTCTTAATTGAGTATTAGTTCTTGTTTAGTGTATTTTTTAACTCGTTTTAATGTTTCGTATAGGTCTGTGTTTACTTTGATTGTTAATTTTGTTTTATTTTTGTGTTTTAGTCGATTCTTGTTTGAACGGATATTTCACCGGACATGGTAATCGGATTTTAATCCGTTCAACCTTACACCGGTTGATGATTATCCGGTTTAATGTCTTGTTATTTGTTTGTTTGTCGTCCGGACTTCTAATCCGGACAATCTTAGTGTTGTGTTTTGTTGCTTGTCGTCCGGACTTCTAATCCGGACAATGTCAATGTTGTGTGGTCTTAGTCTTGACCGGACTTCTAATCCGGTCAATGTGTTTTTTCATTTTTTTTTTCTAAGTGTTGTAATTTTTGTTTCTCTCTCTTTCATTAATTTTTTTTCCTTTTATTATTTTTTTTGTGTGTGTTTGTTTGTGTGTGTATTTTTTTTAAGTTTGATTTTTTTTGTTCTTATTTTCATAATACAATGGGTACTAATTGTTTAGTATTTTTTACAGGTATAATGGCTGATATTCCACATCAGTCTGACGAGGAATCACATATTCCCTCTGTCAGATCTGATAATTTACCCCAGAATATACCTGCTCAACCCATTGATTCTGAAACCCTTTATTCYCMATTGCAATATCTTGAAATCAAGCCAAATAACCATCATTTTTCCTTTGATATGCCTGTCGAATATCCAATTATATCAGAAATCTTGAAAGGCCATCCTATTTC
>NC_037540.1:27646764-27647878 GCF_001531365.2 Cynara cardunculus var. scolymus | reverse complement strand
AGAAAAAGAACATGGAGAGGGTGAGAGTGGAGCAGAAAAAGAAGTACAAGCTCCTATCCAAACCGAAACAGTTAGCCGGGCACCCACATCTGCTACTGGCATTCATTTGTTGAATGTTAGTATTGAACAAGCCGTAGCTAGCCCAGCTATGCAAATGCACACCCCTCCTATCCACTCAGTTGGTTCTCCACAACCAACTGTTTCAATTTCTTACGGGGAATTAGCACATACACTAACTACTTCTCACTTGGAGAATGTAGTTATTGAAATTAGTAGGCCGCTGCCCCAGCCTACGACTTCGATTCTGTGCACCTCGAGTTTAGAGCCAATACACATAGGTACACAAGAGTCCGGGGCATCTGTTGCTCCAAGTGCAGTTCTCTGTGAACTAGCCGGAACGACCGGAGTGGTGTCTGTTGACATACCACAAAGACAGGTCGGAAGTCCTACCAATGCTAACATTAYGCCAACATTGAACGTAGGCACAGCAGTTTATTCAACTGTTGTTTCAACTGGTAATCTAAGTGATCCAGGCGTGACTTTACCCGACTTTGTGTCAAGGGAATATTTGGACGGCGCCCTAAAGGCTGTTCAAGAAAATTTTGACGTGCAAATTGCAAGTTTGAAGCGATTGCTAAAGGAGAAGGAGCAAGTAGTTGAAGAGCCACCTTCTGCGCCATCACCACCACCTGCABCACAACCTTCTGTCCCAGAATTATCGGTGGATGAGCTGAAATCACTACTTTATGCTAAGTTGATGGCTGCTCAGAGTGAAGATGCTGAAGATGCAGACTTGGTTGGCCTTCTTCGTCAACAACTTGATGTTAACTCCGTAATTAGAGCCTCAGAGTTTTTGAATTTTCAGGATGTGATGAGTGATAAACTTTCCAAAGTGAGTCACTTAATTACGTCAAATACCCAAGATCTTAAACGTTCATTAGATGTTCTTGCCGAAAGAGTGTCTATACTTGAAGAATCTTGCAAGTCTCAAGTTGAATCTCTTAAACGACGGCATGACGATCAGGATGATCCTGATAGTCATGAGGGGGAGAAGAAAAGGCAGAGATTGGCTGAGACATCTCATCATGATGCAAGAGTGGGTGGAGAATCAATT
>NC_037540.1:27642778-27646477 GCF_001531365.2 Cynara cardunculus var. scolymus | reverse complement strand
AATCTCAAAAGACCTAATCAAGAGCTTGAAAACATTGATGGCTACCCAGCGTACATGGTTCTTGAAAATCCTGAGTTCGGAGTTACTTATTTTGCTCAACTCCAGAAGAAGAAGTTTATGAGATTCAGTGAACTAAATAAATACTCTGATGGCACTATTAGGTTGGTAAAAAGGGCTTTAAACTCAAAGTTGGTGAGTGACGAAAAGGCTGTGGATTCTGAGCGAATGAGTGCCAAAGAAAGATATCTGGTTGTTAATGCTGTTAATCTGCTCGAAGAAAAACTTCAATGACACAATTATAATGACACAATTGATTACATCATTAATCAGAAAAAGGTGATTTGACAGCAATTATTCTCTCTCTCCAATCTATCTTGAATTCATATTCTGTTCTTGAGATTTAATGAAGATTTCTTCAAGATTCGTATGAAATCTGGACTTTTCAAAGTGTAACCTATATCATCGTTAAATCTTATCTTATAAAACCAGTGAAACTTCAAAATCGTTAAAATTCATGGCTCCCGCTGCATTGCGCGGTACACAACTAGTAAGCATTTAAACCAAAGTTTTAAGTACAAGTTTTAATACATTGAATACAAGTTTCTATAGCACAAAATAAAAAAATCTCTTACTTACAGGGTTGTATGCATGATGTACAACTTATTAATACACTGATTTTTCACCACAACCAAAAATGGAGTTCTAGACTCCCTTTTCTTCTACAATAGTCTCAAGAGCTCCCATTTGATATAAGCTTTCTTTTTTCTCCTTCCTATAAAGTTTTCTTGTGAATCCACAATATGATCAATCTTCATATAATCTACGGCAGATTCATATAATCATCAAGAACAACTTGAGAGGAGATGAGAGGAAAAGTCAACAAGTCAAACCTTCTATATTACTCTCAATATTAATGTATTATTACAATGAAGCTTTCCTGTTTCTAACACTAAAAGACAAACTAATATATAGGGTCAAACTAAGAACCCTTGTAGTCAAAGTCAACAGAAGATACAAAGTCAAACACCCTATCTTTACAATTATAGACAATAGTAAACTTTCAAGACGAATACAATTTAATACTGAAATTCAGTCCTAACATTCTCCCCATTTGTATTCAGGCTTGAAAGAATTTGCGCATTTTGAATTTTGTTTGAACTTTGTCTCTTTAAGCTCTGTATGACTTTTTGAAATCTTCAAAAAAAATCTTCTAACTTTATCTGCTTCAGACGATCTTTTGTTGAGAAAATCTTCTAACATTCCCCTCCCCCTCGAATGTAGAACAAAAACGATCTTCTCTTTTCACGATAAGAAACAAAATCAGCAACAATCTTCAAAAATGATCTTCAAGATATGATTTTCAAATAATTTCTTCAGACAAACAAATTACTAACACTCTCCCCATAAATGAATTTCTCAGATAAAAGTTCACAAACATTCTCCTCAAAATTAAACATTCTCTTTGCTGATAAATCTCTATCAATAAACTTTTGTATAGATGATCTTCACATTCAACATCTCTCAAACAATATAGCACAAGAATAATATTAAGTAATAATCTCAAGTCACACTCCTTTGAGTCTGTTGCCGGTTCTCAATATTTATCTTATACTCCCCTTTGATGTTACTCCCCCTTGATTTTTATATCATTCTCCCCTTATATCATCCAGAATTGATCATTTCACTCATTATTTCATACTCCCTCTTATGATGAAATGAGAATCATTAGCATCATACATCAGAATGAATGAAATCTTCAGCGAGAGCTGTCAATTCATAAAATTGTAAGTAGATCTTTTCAAATCCACTTGTGTAATCTTTTCAGATTTAAGAGAATGAGAAAATAACAACCAATTTCAACTTATGAAATTGTTTTCAATCTTTATAAAAGGATTTCCCTGTGAATATAACAAATATATTTAGTACAACGAATGTACTTCATACATGAAACTTTTTTAGGTTTATCTCACCAGGTCTTCCATTCAATCATCGATAGCTTAATAATAGCATATCTATGAATGTTACGGCAAAACAACATATACTTTGCAAAATCTGTGTAGTGTAGACAGATAAAGCAACATATATGCTTCTGTTTAGGCTCAAAAAAATAAACCGTGTGGACTACACAAATTTATCAGACTCGATTCGTGATCAAAAAGACTTGAAGGGGGGGGGGGGCATATATCCTTCTTTTTCAATCTCAAATTTCTCCGAATGAGAAATTGATAGATTGTGAGCTGTGTGCCCCAATTGTTAATGAAACACTTATCTGTTAAGAGATAAATGAGTAACTGGTGGGGTTGTGACAAGAATTGGCTTGGGCTTTGCCTTCTTCAATATTAGTCTCGAAAGAATTGAGAACTAATAGATAACGTGGTATGCTCGTTATTCAGAAATTTGGAACATGATTCTTATAATCTTTTAATGTTGACACAACTCTCGTCAATTTTTTTGACTCACAACAACTACCTCTCTCTTTTTCATTTTAAGTTCTGCACACAAATCCTTTTAGAGTTTAAGCTCACTCAGATATGGTTGTCCTCTTGGGTAGGCATGTCGGTTCTGACTTTCCATAGAGGTGTTTCTGTGAATCACTCAGTCCCTCCTGAAATAACAATATGCTCAAATTGATCACAATGGTTGATCAAAATGTTATTACAATAAAGTACAATGATCAGATAAAATTTATTCAAGATATGTAGCTTTAAAGCACAATCAAGGAGTGATACTCAAAAACAGATTATTCAGTACGTGAGAGAAATGAATGAAGATCTGTAAGTACGAGTTTACAGATTCTGAAGAAAAAAACATGAAATGTATATCAATCAAGGTAAAAAACAACAACGTTGGATTACAAACGAGTGTATTATCACCGAAAATGATTTTTTTATAAGAGACGTGATAATAACAGTTTCAAGAATAGCTGAAACATGTATTAGAATTATGTACAATGAGAAATTACGCAAGTAAAATCTCAGGAAATACCTGCTCAGAAAATCTACTCGTTTCCACAAAAAAACAATTCACTTTCCGAAAACATGTATTCAAAATTTCTAGAGACTCCCCCTAGAAAATAGATTTGAGTAATATTTCGGTTCAACTCAAAAATAATTAAAAAAAATTCTCTTCTTTTCTTCTTTTCTTCAACATTTCTCTTATTTTCTCAACATCTATTTTTACACATAAATACCCACTGAAACACAATATACAAGTATTGTATGCATGTTTTGAAATCTTTAAAAGCTTTTGACCCTTTTTGTCTTCACAAGAGACTAAAATTTCTGGTTGTTTTCACCTTTTTTGTCCAACTCTATATATCCATACTCTACCGCCAATACCATTTACCTTCTGCTTTTACGTGTTGTTTGAATTTCAAAATTCAAATGGAAGAACTAGCATGTTTATTTTATAGTCTTCTGATGATTCTTGCCTCATTTCAATTTTGCGTACCCGGTGCATTACACGGGTACACTGCTAGTATAATATAATACATCTTGATTCTGTAATTTATCATTCTTTCTATTGTTTGTTTTCTCGAATTTATGTTATGATTTTTGGTGGTTTTGAAAGAACGATAGACTGTTCAATTGATCATCAATTTGTGTAGTATTCTGTTATTTTGTTGGTTTTGAATATATTTATCAGTTGATTATCAATTGGTTTTATGAAGTTTAAATGAGAAGTTTAAAAATATATATA
>NC_037540.1:27619497-27642476 GCF_001531365.2 Cynara cardunculus var. scolymus | reverse complement strand
ATAAATTAATTATAGAATTAAAAATTATTTAAAAAACTTAAATACTTAATAATATAATGAGATAAATGCAAATTTGGTCCCTGTAATTTATATAAGTTATAGATATTTATCAGGTTTATACGTAAGTAATTATTATACTTTCATTAACGTGTTTTTAAACATTTAAATGGTAAAAAATGAGTTGAAAATGAGTTAAATTCGGTTTTTCAATTTAATGTGTGGCTTCTTAATCATTTTCCAACCATTTAAACCCTCTCCCCCTCCCTCTCTTCTCTCCTCTCCACTCGTTTTTCATCTTCTCTCTCTTTCTCTCTCTTCGAAAAGTCGAACATCGATGTCTACCAAGAATTTATCGACTCATTGACGGGTTTGGAGGTTGTATTGAGGTGCAATGTACGGTAGATAAGCTTGAATTCAGGTGTCATAAAAAGAAACATATAAAGAATAAAATTTCGGTTCGAGGTTGAAGACATTAAGATTAGAAGTTGCGTTCTTGACTTTTATTTGTTTTTGTCGCAAATCTACTTGTTTTATTTTACCCGTTACGGATTCAAAACTAAAGAAGAACATATAACGTTAAACATTTCAATATAATGACACGCCAGAATCAATGTGTATCATCATGATTACGTTAAACATTTTTATATTTTATTTATTAATAATGAATACCACATACAGGGCGGATGTATGCCGGTGCATATGATGGCCCATGCTACTGCATCATGGTCCCGTCATAATGGATTTATATATAGTTTCTGTTTTTTTTTAATTCAAAGAAAATCGGCTTAAGAACCCATGACCTTTCCTTACAAATGCAAACAACCAACCAAATTGTGATTTTGTGAAACTTTTCATATAGCTTTCTCCATTATGATCAAATGGGACACCGTTTGAAAAAAAATGTTATAACAGTCTATATGACAACAGTGGATATCTTAACGATCTCTCACTTGGTCCACGGACGGACCCAGAGGGGTGGTTGGGGTGGCACGTGCCACCGTATTGTTCCTCCGTGGTAAGGTAAAAAATAATAGGTTCGTGAAAGGTGCAACCGTTTTGTTTTAGAAGGTGCAACTGTTTTATATGGTACCATCATATCCAAAAAAAAAATTGGGTCCATCCCTGACTTGGTCACATGGTTATATACATTACATGTTCAATTATGTGTTGCAGATCATGCCATCAAGTTTATGAAAGAAGTGGCATGGAGTGTGCTTATGAATACTTGACTTGATGTTATTTGCAATGCTCATGCACATAAAATGCCAATATAAAATTTCATAAACATACAAGTATTTGATGTGATTGATAAATTTAATCTACAAATGCATAGACATACAAGTTTGATCAATTTGGTTATTAACAAATTTAATCTAGAAATACAGAGTGAAATACTTTTTTGTGGTTCAGTGTTTTTAACGCATCACGTCTTTATTTTAAAGAATTGATGAGTTGGGTCTCTGTGGTTGCATTTTTTAAAGAGTTGGGGACTAGTTTTAATCCAGCCATACGGACTCAACTCGTTAATCTATTCAAGAGCGGAACTTGTTAAAAAGTTGCAACCACAAAGACCCAACTTGTTAAAAGATGCAAACCATAAAGACCCAGCTCGTGAAAAAAAAATGTAACAAGGGCATAATCCGTTAGTTTTTTGAAAGAGGGACGAGATCTGTTAAAAATGTAATACCACACGGAATAAAAATGTAACTCGCTTGAATTTATAAATTTAGTTAACAAACTTAATATAGAAATTTTATGAACATACAAGTTTGATCACTTTGGTGAGTAACAAACTTAGGGGCTGTTTATTTAAATGTTTACCCAGTAAGTACTTACTGATAGAAGTCAACACTATAATTTATTTTATAGGGTAAGATTGTAGTTCACTAAAATGGTACCGTATGCAACAATTTATCCGGTAAGCACTTACTCGGGTAAGAGTCGTTACCCTCGCTTATCGAGTAACATTCTCCATCTTTATTATTGATCTTATTGGGTAAGATTTTTGACTTTTGTAATGTTCATTAGATAAGGAAAATTACCCAGTAATCACTTATCAGGTAAGTGTTTGGTAAACGGTCCCTTAATCTAGAAATAAACCTACAAAGTTGGATCATAATTTTGGTAATCTAGAAATTTGTAAGCATAAAAGTTTGATCAATTTGATGATCGTCTTTTTTATCGGTTAATCCTTTTTTACATGGTTTAGATGAGATGATGTAAATAGCTATTTTGATTATATGGTAAAAAATAAGAAAACCCCTTTCAATAAGTTTTAATTATTTCCAAATTTTCCCTCCCGACAATTCGTATCTGACCCATCCAAAGTATGGTTTCAACGTCTTCTTAAAACTAAGAACCCTTTCAAAAAAAATCGACACATTCTTATTAAATTGTATGCAAATTTATTAATATTCTAAATTAATATATCTATACTATATTACATTTAACAAAAACTCTTAAAACTATTTTTTATGCATGAAGTAATGTTTTGTTGATACATATTACTTAAAATTTAAGATTACAAGTAATTTTGCGTAGTTACAACTTATTAAGGCTTCATTTTTAAATTCGTGTAATTAACTGCTGATAAACATAATCAAATACAGGATAAACATCCATTTTAAATATAAGAAATCTAAAATATAATTAAGATAATCATTGAGTTCTAACAGAATGTTCAACTATTGTTTTTATAAAAAATTATATGATTAAACAAAAAAACGAAAACTATTAAATAGTTAATTTGATACTATTATCGATTTATTTTTTTACAAATTTTTATGTTATCTTCAATTTTATATTCTAATTTAAAAATAAAAACATTACCGTTTTCTCAAAACTACATAAAATCGTATTATATCGATAGAGAAAAATAATAAAAACTAAACATTAAAATCGAGATTTATCTTATTGCATTGCACGAATACTCTTCTAATTTTTATAGATTTAAAATGATTTTTTTTTAAAAACCCTAACACTTTCTTATTTTTCTTGTTCAAAAAAATACCTATTTTTTTATTTGTTAACATTTTTTTGGATGTTAGTGAAATAGCATGCTCTACGGCTCTTCTTAATATCATTTAGGGTTAAACGCATAAAATAGCAACCTACTTTCATAAAATTTCTTATTATATCATTCTACTTTTGTTTTTCTTTATTACAACAATGTACTTTCAAATTATTTTTTATTAAGGCATCGTAATTTAAAAATCTACCTATTATAGCAATGAGTAACTTTTTACTTTTTAAAGCGGTTAACCCTTTGACTTTTTTGCTTGTGTGACTTTAATGAGGTGATGTGGATGACAAATCATTTTGATGACTTAATTAAAATAAAAAATAAAAACCTATTTCAAATTATTATTAGTGATTTTCATTACTCATTGCTATGATTTAAAAAAAATTTAATTTTTTTTGACTTTTTCTTATTAAATTGCATGCAAATTAAATATTCTAGAGTAAAAAATTTCTTAAGTAAATATGCTACATTATTTTCGAGATATATTTTGTTTGTAAAAAAGGTAACACTTCTTATTTTATGTTGTTCAAAAAAAAAATACATATCTTTTAAAGTTCTCTCTAAAATGTTAACGATATGAATTGTGTTCTACAATTTTTTAATATTGTTATATTAATAAATAACTCAAACAAAATCTAATTAATTTAAGGGAAAAGTTTAAAAAAACCCAATGGACTTTGGTGTTTGGAATGATTAAGTCTTTGGACAATTTTTTGGAACAAATAAGTCCTTTGACATTCTAAAACATGTTAAATAACTTCTTGAACTTTCTAAAACCTGTTACATACATCCACTTGACCTATACAACTGATTAATGTGATAAAATAATGGAAAAAGTCCGAAAAAACCCAATGAACTTTCATATTTTGAACAATAAAGTCCCTAAACATTTTTTAAACAAAAAAATACTTACATTTTATAAAATAAAAACAAATATAACAAAAATTACTTACATTATATAAAATAAAACAAATATAACAAAAAAGTACTTATATTTAAAAAAGATTATTGATGAAATTTATTTTAATTAAAAATAAAAATCTATTTTATTTTTAATTAAATTAAATTTTATCGGTAATTTTAATTTGACAAATCACATACGTAATATATTTTAATTTAATTAAAATAAATTTGATCAGTAATTTTTTTAAAATTTTTTAGTTTGATAAATTACTGACCGCATATATTTTAATTTTAATTAAAATAAATTTTATCAAAAATATTTTTTAAGTGTAAGTAATTTTTTGTTATATTTGTTTAATTTTATAGATCTAAATATTTTTTTGTTCAAAAAATGTTGAAAGACTTAATCGTTCAAAATATAAATGTTCATTGGGTTTTTTCGGGACTTTTTCCATTATTCTATTACATTAACCAGTTGTATAGGTCATAAGGATGTACGTAACAGGTTTTAGAAAGTCTAAGGAGTTATTTAACATGTTTTGAAATGTACAATGACTTATTTGTTCCAAAAAATTGTCCAATGACTTAATCATTCCAAACACTAAAGTCCATTGGGTTTTTTTAAACTTTTCCCTTAATTTAATATATTTATACGTCAAGCAAAAGTTTTTGAATAAATATAATATATTATTTAAAAGATAATATCTTTTTGGTAAAAAAGAAATAATTCTTATTTTCTTTTTTCAAAAAACACATATTTTTTTRAAAATATTAGCGAGATAAGTTGTTTTCTACTAATTTTATTAATATTGGTATATTAATGAATAATTTAGAATTTTTTTAATTCATTTAATATATTTATTAAATAACATGTAAAATATCTAAATATTAAAATTAAAAGTATATTGTTTAATAAGAACTAGTAGATGCTATAATAAAATAATTTTGAAAGTATAATGTTGTAATAAGAAAGTCACATCACTATAGTACATGTGGACAGCCTACGTGGACAATGAGGTGGCATGGAAACCTGGTATAGTGGGTAAATTTAAATCAAAAGGTTACGCAATGTTATAATGGGTAAATTTTTCAAAGTACGATGTTCTAATAAAAAATAGTTTGAAAGTACATTACTGTAATAAGAAAAACTGGAAGTGCAATGCTATAATAAAGAAATTTATGAAAGTAGATTGCTATTTTATACTTTTTGCCCTATTGTGTATTAATGAATAATATAGAAAATTTTAATTAATTTAATATACTAATTAAATGATATGTGACACTTGAACCAAAAGAGTGGTTATTGTACTGCGTGCAGTGGGCACTCTCGACAGAGAGGTCAAGTTACAACAAGTACTCATACTTCCTGGTCAAAATCTCATATGTTTAATTTTACCCTTTTTTTAGCGATGAGCCCAGATGGACCTTCTCAGGTTCGCTGAAATGTGTAGAGATAAATACTTTAAGACCTCGTTTACTAATCTCTTACCACCTTTTACCCATTAAGAGATGTTTACTCGGGTAAGAGGTAAAAGTGTTTACTTAAAAACAAAATCAATCTGCCTCTGACCGTCCTCTTACTGGGGTCAGCAAAAAAATAATCTTATTGTGGTAAGAGGCATGTTTACCTTATCTACCCTCTCCATATAAAACCCTAAATTGGTGCGCTCTTCGTCATACAAACTGGTGCGACAGCTTGCTTCAGGTATCGTTGGCTTCATTTTCTCTTCGATTTGTGTTTTACTCAATCAACACTTAATACAAAATGTTTGGTAAACAAGAAAATCTAATCTGCACTTACTTCAATCAGACCTCTTACCACAGTCAGATCTATTACCCGAATCATCACTTAACCAAAAAATTTGGTAAACAGCCCCTAAGTGTCTCTAATACGCCAACTAGTTTGTCTACTACTCCAATGGATTAGAGTTCATCTTACTATACAAACCCAACTCTCAAGCTCGTGTCACTACATTCCACCCATCTCTAGTTTGAGAACTGGACTTTAGACACTTTCAAGATATCAGCTTGTCCGCATCATTGGACTTATCGAACAAAAGGTGACCAAAACGGTGAAATGTCAACATATAAAACAACTCAAGCAATTTGCATTTCTAGCTACTTTTCAATCCTACATCTCACAGGATGTTTAGTTCACACTTAAAAAGTAGAAGAAAAATAGAAAATAAAATACTGCAAGTAAACATAGCAAAAGATTTTAAATTAATTGAAAAGCCACAGTGCCACTCTCGAAGGCATTGGGTTACAATGTTGAAAATAAAAGTTATTGAAGGTGCAAATTGCTTATTAGAAATTAAAACTATAGCTTTTAACTACTGAATATTACTTCTCTCTAGAAAAATAAGACTTTCAAGTCAAAAAGATAATAAGGTGCAAAAAGAGTTGAGGAGACCATTGTTTTTTGTCCTCTAACTTTTGGACTTCTCCTTTTAGCCACCAACAGATTTAAAGCTCGGAATGCCCTAATTAGCTTTTCAGCACTTGATATGCCACCTTTTCTTCTTCCAAAATCATCTTCACAACAGAGTTTACTTTCAATGGTACGGAGTGGGCATTCTTGGATCCGCTCTGGATACATTCTCGATCTTTCTGCATAGAATTGCATCAAATGGTTCAAAATTACTTAAGTGGACAATTTTTGCTCAGAAGCGAATATTAGACCAAAAATGGGTGATTAAGAAGCAAAATGACTGAAATTGACCAAAAAAAGTATTAAAAAGACATGTAATAACTCTAAAAATTAGAGTTATCAATATTTCAAAGTTATAAAAATTTATAAATGACACATAACAGAGTAAATTACAAATTTGACCATTCATCTCAAAAGTGAATGTTTCGCCAATATTACAACCACTAGTGTTGATAGTGTCAGTGTTAGAATGTAAGCCTTACGGTTTTAGTGTTTGGTCTTTCAATATTGATCTTTAGGTTGTGTTTGGCAAATATAAACTAGCTTATTTATTGAGCTTATCTCAAATGCTCCGTTTGGATGAATAAAAAATAGTTTATAAGCTAACATATTGAAAGGTTAGTTGGAATAACGTTTTAGGAGCTTTAATTTTGGCATTTTTTTCAATTATAACCTAGATTAATATTAATTATAACTAAATATTAATTTCAAGTATTAATTAATTTCAGTTATATATCATATATTATATATTAAAACTAATTATTATTTATTTATTTAGAATTATTATTAATCACATTCATTATCTATATCTACACTATATTATAAAACATTTGATAAAAACTCTTAAAAACTATTTTTTATGCACGAAGTACTGTTTATTGATGCATATTACTTAAAATTTAAGATTACAAGTAAATTATGCATAAGTACAACTTATTAAAGCTTTATATTTGAATTCGTGTAACTAACTGCAGATAAACATAATCAAATATTAGATAAATATTTCATTGTAAATATAAAAAATCTAAAATATAATTAGGATAATCATTGATTTCTAATAAAATACTTTAGTTATTATCTTTATAAAAAATTATGTTATTAAACCTAAATTAAATTTCTTTGTTACTAAACTTAAATTAAATTATAATTAAAAAAATTGAATTAAGAAAATTACACCAAAACACGAGAATTTTTAAGAAGGTTAATTTGATATGGACGTCGATATTTTTTTTTTCAAATTTTTATAAAAATTTTGAAATTTATATTTTATTCAAAAATAAAAATATTATCGTTTTCTCAAAACCACATAAAACCGTATTATATCGACATACAAAAGGCATAAAATGAACCACAAGGGTGGTGCCTGATTGGTTTGAGCTTGACTCCAAATGTCAAAAGTACCAGGAGGTCACAGGTTCAAATCCAAGGAGAAATAAAAATCCCCTTGTGGCCACGAAGGTTCAAATGCGGTGACTCTAGGCTATCTGCAAAGCAGGTGATCGCCCTGGGATTAGTCGGCTCGCACAGCGGGTTGGATGTCCAGGTTAATAAGAAAAGCATAAAATGAAATATTGAAATCAAGATGTATCTCGATGCATTGCACGAGTACCCTTCTAATTTCTATATTATATTTAGTTATCAAAAAAGCAAATATAGTAACTCTAAAAAGGTGTATACAAATTACATTAAAAAATAAAATTTATATTTATTTTGTTTCATAAATAACAAAGCTGTGATAAATGATTCTAATAAAATATTTAATTTTATAATTAATTAGAAATTATTTTATTTGTATTCATATGATATTTAATGGTTATTTAAAATATAAGTTAACATAGAAATTTTATAAAATTTATTTTAACAAATTTAAAATTTATAACATATTGGTTACGTTCAGATAAAACCAATTTTGCATTGTAAACTAAGGAACAAAACATGATCATTGATCAAAATTAAGAAACTAATTAATGGTTAAAACATAAAATGGTTATTCAAGTTGTATAAAATTTGCTACGAAAACACCTGCTTTTGAAAACTCTAAGCCTTCAATCACGAATGCACGTGTTTAAACGTTGTTATGTGAACCTTAGGGACCAAATAGCGTTTTGTATTGGATCACAGTCACATCAAACTTCGCTTTGGCCAAGTTCTGATCATACTTGAGCTCAATTTATAATATCATTTTTTCAGTTTGATATGTATCAGAAGATATGAAAACTTGTAATTATAGTTTTAGAAGTAAATCAATGAAAATTGCATGTGTTAAGAGCATGGGCGGACCTGGTGTGGTGGCATAGGTGGCATGTGCCACCGTATTATTTCGCGTTCGAAGGGTAAAAAATTTAGGTTTGTTAACGGTGCTACCGTATTTCCTTGAAATCCAAATGGTGCAACTAAAACCCAAACAAAACAAAGCCCAAATAACCAAAACCATACTTTTTGTAATTATTTTTTGGTATATAATGACCGTTTTCAAAAGATGAAGATGTTTCGGGTACAAGTTTAGGAGTTGTTTATCGGTACTATAAAAACCATATTTTTTGTAATTATTTTAGATGTATATTATACTATATTAATTATATGGTGCCACCATTTGAAAAATTTTATGGGTCCGTCCCTGTTAGTGGTATATTTGATTTTCCTATCTCATAAGGTTTAATGATTGTGAGTTTCCGTAAGTTAAGTGTTTGGCAAGACCTCAAATTAAAGACGATATTAGGCCAGCTGATATTGTGCTACATAGCGACATGAGGGTCGTGGAGCATGCTAACTTGACACAATTATTTCCATTTGCACTTAACTTCAACTAAAAATGGGATATTTATGGGGTGGACAGGTATAAAGAGTTTCAATGAGATTACGATGGGGATCAGGACAAACTATTTGTATTGCTATTTTTTCTTGTTTTGCAGGTCTACCAGTCGAATAAAAGTTTTTTGAGAGTTGTAATAGGCATCTGTTACCAATATCCGACTAAGAAAGATGTTTTTGAAGGTCTAAGGATGGTTATGGTGTCGTTATCCTTATTACTTTGATATTGTATGTCAAGCTGATCAAAATTGATGATGATGATGCTAATGATCTCATCCATTCCATAAATCATATGGTTTTTATACCATATAGTTTTAATTGAATGGATTGTTGCTAAGGAGTGGAGTTTTTAAGAACAAGAATGAAACTTTAGTGTTGCTTTTAGTGATTAGAAAGGCTTAGGGGCCGTTTTTACCAAACATTTACTTGGATAAGTGAACATCAAGTCATATTACCTTACCGGATGAATATGGTAAAGACCAAGAATCTTATCCGGTAAGAGCGTGACAAGGACCAAGAGTCTTACTCAGTAAGTGAGGGCGATGACTCTTACCACGATAAGAGCTTACTGGGTTAATTGTTGCATACGATACCGTTTTGGTGGACTAAAATATTACTCGGTAAGTAAATGATAGTGTTAGATTTTACTGGTAAACGCTTACTGGATAAGTATTTGATAAAACAGCCTCTTAGATGTTTATAACTTTGCTAAAGCAAATGTGGAAGCATGGGATATTATTTTGGGATTTATTGTGAATTGAAAATTGAACCACATCCTTACGTTTTCTATAAAAATGTATGATTATAAATTACTGCACTTTTTATTTGGTTAAATATAATTTCTTAATTTTTAAATAAAAATTTATCCTAATTTTTATTTCTGATTTACATAAAAATCACACTCATCATATTGCGGTGGATATATTAATAGTATGAGAAAAGAAAATGGTTTTTACATAAATCCGTAGATTACCGAATGGGTTAACCTTTCAAACTGCTACCGAATCCATAGACAGGTAAAAGACAACCGTTCTTTCTTCGATATTTAAATGACTTTATCCTTTATATAAATAAAAAGATTCATATATGAATATAGCTGAATGAAACACATGGAATTTAGGCTGCGTTTGGTACATGGGACGGGACAGGACATGACAGGACAAAACCCACTATCCCATGTTTGGTGCAGCATGGGACAGAATAAGAACTCACTGTCCCACATTTGGCGCGACATGGGATAGTGACAAGAACTGAGACAAGGTGGGACAACATGGGATAAAAGAGGTTTTTTTTCTTGTTCCACCAAAATAGGTGAAACAAGATGGGACAAGAATGAGATAGAAACTATAAAAATTACTAATCTACCCTAGTTTGATATATAACCTTAATATTGTATTTGTTTTAATGGTCATCACCGCTAGTTTCGGCCGTCGCCACCACTACCGGCGGTCACCGACGGCCACCTCCTCTTCCACTACAACAACATCCTCCACCGCCTCCACAACCACCGTCCACCAAGTCCATTGCCACCTCTACCGTAGTCGACCATCGACCACTACTGTCCACCAAATCCATTGCCACCTCTACCATAGTCGACCACCGACCACTACTGTCCATTGCTACCACTACTACCGTCGTTTGCCACCTTCAACTCCTCATATACTGCAACAACCTCCTCCACGACCTCCGCGACCACCATCGGCCACCACCATTCATTGCCATCTCACCTCCACCATAACCACCACTACCACTATCTTCACTACATCAACCACAACTACCTCCTCCATCGTTGTCAGCCGCCACCACCACCACAATCTACCATCTTCATGTCTTCTATAACCATCGTCGTCTACCAAGCACCACTGCCTCTACCTCCATAACCACTGTCGGCCACTGTTAGGTCACTTTGATGATCAATCTTCATAAAAGCTTCAAACATCCATGGCAGATCTAAGATTTTCTTCAAGACCATGAGAGGAGTTGATGAGAGAAAAAGTCAACTTTCAAACTTTGGTCAAATTCTTATTATTATGTACTGAATATTACAATGGAGCTCTTACAAAAATTACAAAGGAAATACCCTGTTAGCTTTATTTTTAAAGTTAATAATTAACTTGAAAAAGTTTCATGAAACAATCCAGAGCTAGAAGACGAACTGAAGAAGTATCTGCGCCAAATCGTCTAAAGTCTAGAAGACTAGCCTCTGTGCTAAAGAGTCCCAGATAATCAGAGCTTCTTTCAGAGACTACAGAGCTTCTGTGATGACCAGAGCCTCTGTGAGGTTCTATGCGGAGCAGAATTCTTGGACTCCAAGTCCCTTGGACCAGAGCTTCTGTGAAGACCAGAGCTTCTGTGAATGCTCACAGAGCCTCTGGTGATGCTAACAGAGCCTCTGTTCTATTTGACAAGAGACTCTCTGGCTGTGCCGTCCTCTGTTATCTTTTAGATGACTACATTCAGTTTCCTTTATCTGGATAAGGCTATTCCTGTTCTGGATAGCATTAATCTTATCCAGGTTTGGTAGGTTACTGCCTATAAATAGAGTGTTAGAGATAGAGAAATATGTACGAGAGCAGATAGTAAAACTTCATTGTAATACATAGATTCAAAATCATATGAGAGTCGATTAGGGTTTATTGGGAGTTTGTAATCTCTATTTTCAATAATAGAAAAGCAGCCGCTATTTCTCTGTTTAATCTTCTTGTTTACTTACTCTTACAAACTTCTAGTGTAAATCGTTCTACTGTCAGATCTGGGATATAACATACCCTTTATATAGGGTCAAACATCTAGACAAAGTCAAAGTCAAACTCTCTAAGAAAAGTCAAACACGGTGACTTTTAATACAATTATAGACAAAATTAACTTTCAAGACGAATACAATTTTACACTGATTTTCAGTCCTAACATTCTCCCTCTTTGTATTCAGACGTAAAAGAATTTGTGCGCTTTGAGTCTCGTTTGAACTTTGATGCTTTAATCACACTATGTCTTCTTCAAAACAATCTTCAGCTCGAAATCTTCAGACAATCATTTGTTTGAGAAAGATATTCTAACATTTTCCCCTCGAATGTAGAACCCCGATATTCTTCTCTTTTGACAATATAGATCAGAAACAATAACGATCTTCAGAATTGATCTTCAGCAAACTATTGTAAAATAGAACTTCACATTCAACAACTCTCAGACATTGTAGCATCGGAATAATCTTTTGTAATCATCTCTAGTCGCACTTCTTTTGAGTCTTTTGCCAATTTTGATGTTACTCCCCCTTGATCTTTATAACAATTCCCCTTATAATGTTCGGAATTGAACATTTCATTCCCTTATGATGTATCCCTTATGATGATATGAGAATCATTACATCATACACAAGAATGAATGAAATTTTCCGCGAAACCCGTCAATTCATGAAATTGTAAGTAGATCTTTTCAAATCCACTTGTTTAATCTTTTCAGATTAAGGGAATGGGAAGATAACAACCAATTTCAACGAATAAAATTGTTTTCAATCTTATAAAAGATTGGCCTGTGAGTATAACAGATATACTCAGTACAACGGATGTACTGTATATATGAGACTTTATGATGCTCATATCACCAGGTCTTCCATTCAATCATCGATAGCTTAAAATTAGCATATCTATGAATGTTTAGGCAAAATAACATATAAAATGCAAATCTGTGTAGTGTAAAAAGATAAAGCAACTAATGCTTATGTTTAGGCTCAAAAAGATAAATCGTGTGGATTACATAAATTTATCAGACTTAATTAGTGATCAAAAAGACTTGAAGGGGGGACATATATCATTATGATTCAATATCAACTTTCTCCGAATGAGAAATTGATAGATGATGAGCTGCGTGCTCCAAGTGTTATTGAAACATTTATCTGTTAAGAGATAAATGAGTAGCTGGTGGGGTTGTGACAAGAATTGGTCTGGGCTTTGCCTTTTTCAATATTAGTCTCGAAAGAATTGAGAACTAATAGATTGTGTGGTATGCCCGGATTTTAGAAGTTTGGAACAGAATTCTTATGTTCTTTTAATCCTGACGCAACTCTCGTCAATTTTTTTAATCTCACAACAACTACCCCTTTCATTTTCATTTTAGTCTCAGCACACAAACCCTTTTGTATATAAAGCTCACTCAGATATGGTTATCCTCTTGGGTAGGTCTGTCGATCCTGACATTTCATAGAGGTATTTCTGATAAGCACTCAGTCCCTCCTAAAATTTAGCATTGTATGCTCAGTTGATCACAATGATTGATCAAGAATATTATTCCAGATAAGCACAATGATCAGATAAAAATTGATCAATATATTTGGCTTTAAGCAGAATCAATAAAAGAATGATGCGACAACGATCAGATTATTCAGCATGCGAGAGAAATGAATAAAGATCTGTAAGAACAAGTTTACAGATTCAGATTAAAAAAATGAAATGTATATCATTCAAAGTAAAAAAAATAGAAAAACAACATTTGAATACAAACGAGTGTATTATCACCGAAAATGATTTATATATAAGAGACGTGATAATAACGGTTTGAAGAATAGCTGAAACAGGTATTGGAGTTATGWACGATGAGAAATTACACAAGTAAAATCTTAGGAAATACTTGTTCAGAAAATGTACTCGTTTCCAAAAAAAAAAAACTATTTTCCGAAAAACATTTATTGAACTTCTAAAGACTCCTCCTAGAAAGTATATTATAGAAATGTTTCGATTCAGCTCAAAAACTAAAAAAAAAATAAAGGAAACATTTTAAGCACGAGTTCTAAATTGAGTGTTTAGAAACCACACTCGGTAAAGCACATGTTCTGAACTGAATTGTTCAGAAGCCTTGTTGGAACAGATTACAACTCCCTCTGCATTAGTGTATCACTGATATGATATTCTGATCAGCACAAAATTGACACACCTGCAAAATCAGATCAAAAAGATTTTGGTACCCAAATGAATTTGGGTCATATTTTGTTAGTATCGGGCTGGGGTATGTTGTAACTGTCAAACCATCTATTTCTATTAGATGTCTTCTTTTTAGTACTTTTAACATGTAGATCAGATAAGCAGTAAGAACCATACCAGTCATTATTATACCTGTTAAATGAATTTCAGCTGTTTTCAAACCAGTTGTTCCCATATCCTATGTTGATCTTCTTCTTGTTAACAAAGTCATTAGTTCCACAATTTGAGCATAGGATTCTTCTCTTGCTGAGACCGGTCAATTGATTAGTAGATCTCACAGCGCAAGGAAGAACAGTGTTAGTAACAACAGATTTATGAGACACAACTGAATCAGCTTTATTAACCCAAACTTGTTTAACTTTTGAAAATTTATTGGGTGATCCAATGACATACCCTTGATAAAATTGATTTGAAAAACGAGACTTGTTCTTAGAAACAATTGATTTAGGACTGCTTGAATAACTGTTGGATTTAACACCGGAACAGTTATAAAAGCAAGTTTTACACTGAGATTGAGAACCAGTTGAGCTTTCAGCTCTTGAAAAGTCTGTTACTTTCTTAAGTAACTAGTCTCTCTCATCAGCAACTAAATCATACTTCTTCTTAAGTTCAGATCTCATATTCAATTCAGTTACAAGTTCTGTCTCTAGATCAGACAATTTCTTTGCAGTATCCAAAAACCGACCACCACCCCCCATTGCCATTACTACCCTCGGCCACCACGACCTCCACCATAACCAAAACCACCTCCACCACCCCCACTACTACCATCAATTATATCAAAATTTTCATTCAAATTTGGTACAAATATAAAAATTATGTACAAATATTTATTCTTTAATTATTTATTTTATTTGTGTTAATTATAACTATTATATAATATTTAAAATCATCAAATAACTTTTGGGGTAGCTTGTCTAGTTCTGTCATGTCCAGTCTTAGTCATACCAAACACTAGACATACTCCTGTTATGTTCAGTCTTGTCCCGTCCAGTTCAGTCATGTCCTCTTGTCCTATCCTGTTCAGTACTGTCCAATTATGTCTGTGTACTAAACGCTACCTTAAATAAATGAAATTTCATGTACAAATGATTAATTTACATAAGATATTTGTAGAGAATCACAAAATCAATTCCACAAACCATCATCTAAGAACACATGATAGATATAGTTTTAGTTTCATAATACCAATAATAATGAAACATGAAAATGAGTAATACATGGATCTTGGAACATATGAATTCTCAGATAAAAATAGAATTAGTTCAACTGACAATAAGACTTTGGTTTTTTCGGTTGTTTTTTATTATAGGTTATGAGTTCAAGCCTTGCAAGATTATTTGGATTTTCCCAAAATTTAATATTAAAAAAAAGAAACCCTAAACCCTAAACCTTACACCAAGAATTGCATTGCAAATGTAACCTCAGTTTTGTGTAGCAAATGAAAAATGAAAGTAAAAAAGAAAGAAGAAATAAGCAAGTTTAATATATTTCACATTCTAAAATCAGACCAATTCAAAACTATACCATAACTTGACCAACAGTTTCATGAAAACACTCCTTGCTGTATTCTCATGCCAACATTAGAAATAAATATACAACACTAACACAAACCAACACCTAATTTGAGCAACACCCGAATCCCTTTGGACCCGATGAATCATCCTTAACATCGATCGTTGCTCCTTTCGAAGGAACCGAAGCCGGAGCACCGTCGTCTCCAGCCTCAACCGCTTTCTTGCTTACGATCCTGTAAATCTGTGTAATCACTTCACTAAAAGCACTTTCGACATTAGTTGCTTCCAACGCCGAAGTCTCCATGAAATAGAGGGATTCGGCTTCAGCCAACGTTTTGCCGTCATCAGTCGAAACTGCGAGTAGGTGACGGAGGTCCGATTTGTTACCAATTAGCATGACAACGATGTTGGGGTCCGTGTGGTCTCGCAGCTCCTTCAACCACCGCTCGATGTTTTCGAAGGTAGCACGACGAGTTACGTCGTATACGAGTAGAGCACCAACAGCTCCTCTGTAGTAAGCACTTGTAATTGCACGATACCTGTAAAGAAAATACATGTATGTAAACGAGTTAGAAATGTGTTCTTCAGTCCCAGGAAAACAAACCAAACGAGCCCAATACATCCCACCTGAAGGTAGGTTGGGGGGAGGATAAAATGTAAGCAGACCTGACATCTAACCCCAAAAAGTAACGTGGTTTCCTGTAAATACCCCTGGCTTGTGAAAGTGTGTGAATGAAAGAAAGACAAAAGCTCTTCCGCTTTTGTGAGATTCAAGCGTAAAGTTATCGTCTGTAGCTTCTCGCTTCTTTTTGCAACAAGATAGTAGAACCCACATGAACTCACCCCCCATACGACACCACATGGGTGACTTTACAAACCCGACACAAAAGGGTTATCAAGCTATCAATGGAGCCAATTGAATTCATAGAAGGTTCTTTAACATCAACAAAGAAAGCCTTTTCAGAGTTTTACCAAGATACTGTGAATTCGTACACATGCACATGTGTGTAAGAAAAAAGAGCAATATATATGTATATATGTATGTATGTATATGTATGTGTGTATGTATGTATGTTTACAGGGGCAGGTTCATTTGAGAACTGTATATTTTAAGAATCATTAGAACCAACTATTCATGATGCATAGCATGATAGATATTCATGATGAGTGTCATGAATAATGAAAATGCATGATATTCGTCATGAATAATTAGTTTTCAAGGATCTCAAAATATTTACGGTTCCTAAATGAACTTTATCCTACATATACATGTATAAATATGCGTATATATAGGTGTATAATCAAATGAGAATCTCAAAAGAGTTAAGAACCCGTGAGAGCCAATCTCAACCATTCAATGAGTTTCATCTGAGCCTTGACTCAAGGTATTGTTTTACATGTATTTGTTTCACCATGTGAAACTTATGAACATCCATTGTTTCACAATATGGAACATTGCCGTATGTTTCATATACATGTATAGGAGCCGGTTCAAATAAGAAGGATAAATATCCTGAAAAGATAAGAATGGAAAATTCATATGTGAATCATCGAAAAAATCTATTTGAAGATGCATATGTGAACGTGTGTTAAAGATTATTCATCTAGGTTTATATATGCATCTTCAAATGGAATTTTTCAATGATTCACATATGAACATTCCTTTCTTATCTTCTCATGAATCACGATATTGAGTCTTCTTATTTGAACCTCCCACGATGTGTATATATATATATACACACACAAAAGGCTAATGCCACTAAGCTTATATATGTCACAATCAATTTGGAGCATAGATATCAAGCATGCCCAACTTATCACAAATAGGATCAAATTTGACTTCTTTCAAGACGCTTGGTCAGCATCACAAAATAAAACTACAATCGATTTAATCGAAGAAGGCTTACGAGATTTCCTTCATATTCTATCTTCATTACAGATATGGTTCATAAAATACGCATAGTGTCTTGTTATACATGAACCCAAAAACGCTTAGAATCCTATCGTCACAAACTTACTTTTATCAGACTTTATGTGTGCTAAAGATGCCTCAAACGGAAAAGATAGATCTAAAGGACACACAAAGAACAAGAAACGATACTATATAAGGTTTATGCTTTATTCTTTCTCACAACTCTTGCAACATCTTGGATGAATTACAAATGAGGACTTTTCTATATGGATCTTCACCCCTCCAAGAAATAACCTAGAACAAACCAAAACAAACGAACCTAGTATATATCCCACACAGAGGTACAATTGAGGGGGTAGGAATGACCCTAAATACTAGAATCATGAATGTTTTGTACAATACAAGATTAGTCTAGCACAAAATGGAGAACTCTATGTTGTCTTAGAATGATCCAGATTCTTCCTAGGAGAAAGTTGCCGATATGGCTTATACGGACTCAAGGAACGCGGTTGATATTCTCCCTCATCTGATTCACGGGTCTACTTACTCAAATCTAGAAGTATATTGATAGACTTCAGAGTGTAGACATATTCAAGAAGAAAAGAGAGGAGGGCAGATTAATAAGATAAAGATAAAGCAAGTCTTGGATAAGTCATAAGTCCTCAAGTTTACATATAACTACCTTTTTTTTATTTTAATTGTTTTATTTGTTTTTCTTTAGGATCCGTTTTATTCTAGGAGTCTTTTACTTGTTAGTTTAAATACCTTCATTGTTTACCTTTTTGGAATATAGATCAATTTATTATAATTCAATTCTCTGCAATTGAATAGGAAGAGACTGCAGCCTCTCGAAAGCTGTAGGGTTTTAATACTTGAATCTTGGCAACCTTTTATCGACTCTTATCAAATTGGTATTAGAGCCTACCGCTGATGTTCTCGATAAGTAATCGTGTTACTATCCACGAATTACTGTTCACGATCACTGTTTATGATTACTATTCACGCGATAATGACTCGATCAACAACATCGAGGATGGACGAGGTGGAGGGAAGCTTGGGAACGGTCCAAGCGGAGGTGAACTCGCTGAAGGACGACATGCAGAAAGTGATCAAACAAATGGAAACAATGTTGATATTGCAAGAAGAAGCGGTTATGAGAACAGAGAAGAGCGGGCGAGAAGATGAAAGCGAGGACAATGGACAACCAAAAAAGGCGGACTATCGCGTAGACAAAAACTACGATACTGGTCGGTTTCTTGCGATAAGGGGGAGGAAACTAGAGTTACCTGTGTTCGAAGGGACAGACCCATTCAGTTGGATATTGAGGGTAGGCATGGAATGGGGCGGGGACCTCAATCCCCGTTCCTGTCCCTGATTACTTATCTGTATCTTCATCCCCGTCCCCATCCCTGCCGGGGAATATAATCACATCCCCATCCCCATCCCCAACGGGAAAACGGGGATTTTTTTTCTGTTTATGTAAGTTATTTTAAATTATATATGTAAGAGACCATATATGTTTAAATCTCAAACATTTTCAATAAACATAAAAACCAAAATGAAATTAATTTAATACAAAAGAACCACAAATATTACATAAGAATTAATAACCTAAAACGGAAAAAATAATCAATTTAATCCAAAAAAAACTTAAGGTCACATGTACCAAAAGATATGGAGTAATATAAAACCATACCGAGTAATATACAAAACTTATGGAGTAATTGTATTTTGACTTGACATCCAAAATATTACATATTAACATCAAAAAAATAACAATTTTAGATAATAAACCAGTTAGGAAATTATGAATTACCGCTTTAGTTGAAATAAATAATACACACACACACACACACATATATATATATATGTATAAATATATATATATATATATATAATTTATTAATTAATATATATAACGGGTACGGGGCGGGGGAGTACGATACCCGTCCTCATCCCCATCCCCATCCCCGATTTAGCGGGGAATCCCCGTCCCCGACTGGGGCGGGTGGACCGGGTTCCCCGACGGGTGGGGATCCATTCCCATGCCTAATTGAGGGCTGAAAGGTATTTCGCTCTTAATAAACTAACCAATGAAGAAAAACTAGAAGTCTCGGTCATTGCTTTTGAGGGTGACGCCTTGCTATGGTTCTAGTGGGAGAATAAGAGGAGACCCATTAGGCTATGGGAAGAATTAAAAATATTACTGCTTCATCAATTTAGACCAGCGGGGAGGGATCTTTACGTGAGCAATTCTTGGCTGTTAAGCAAGACGACACCGTGGCAGAATACAAAAGAAGGTTTGTTATGTTGGCAACCCCGTTAGAAGGGATTATGGACGAAGTTTTCGTTAGTCAATTCTTAAACGGGTTGAGTCCACAAATCAGGGCAGAAGTCCGCACCCTCGCACCGGTGGGATTGGGAAAGGCCATGGAACTAGCTCAGAGGATAGAAGAAAAAAAACAAGATTTTAGCAAGAATAAATAACCCAAAAGGTAGCTGGCTGAACAAGCGTAATGGAGAAGGATCTGTGGGAAACAAGGGATTTGTTAAACCCTCCAACAAGAGTAGTGGACAGGGAGGAAAATCTGTCGGGGAATTCAGAAGGTTGTCCAATCAAGAACTTCAACAACGTAGGGCTCAAGGTTTATGTTATAGGTGTGATGAGAAGTATTCTCCGGGTCACCGATGCAAAAAGGAGCTTAGTGTGTTGGTGGTTCAAGAGGCGGAAGAGTACAACGTCGATGAAGACGCGAACATGGGGGAGATGATGGAATTGGCGGGGATAGAAACGGGAGAAATAGAAGTATCATTCAATTTAATAGTAGGACTGTCAACAACAAAGACTATGAAGCTAGAAGGAGAGGTAGAAGGCCAAAAGATAGTTGTTTTAATTGACAGTAGGGCTTCCCACAATTTTATAGCCACGATGTTAGTTGAGAAACTCGAGTTATCTACAAGAATCACAAAAGAATATGATATCTCAATGGGAACGGGAGAAGCCATGAAGGGACGGGGAGTATGTCAAGGGGTGAAGCTAAGTATGCAAGAAATTGAAGTTGTGGAAGAATTTTTGCCCATTAATTTGGTAAACTTGGACGTAATATTAGGCGTTAAATGGTTGGCCTCACTAGGACTAACATGGGTGAATTGGCAAAACCATGTTATAAAATTCAAAAAAGGAGGGGAAACCCTAACCTTAAAAGAAAATTCAGCTCTTGGCAGATCCCTAGTATCATTAAAATCGATGACGAAGACACTAAGGAATGAAGGAAAAAAGGTGTCCGTGGATATGACAAAAGTTGAGGCAATGCTCAAAAGGCTGTTAATTAAGTAACCTGTTTATGGTAATGTGTCCAAGCCCGATGGGCTTTAGAGT
Source organism: Cynara cardunculus var. scolymus (assembly GCF_001531365.2). Taxonomy (NCBI): domain Eukaryota; kingdom Viridiplantae; phylum Streptophyta; class Magnoliopsida; order Asterales; family Asteraceae; genus Cynara; species Cynara cardunculus. The sequence continues at coordinate 27,621,528 of NC_037540.1, read as the reverse complement.
TAGGGTTTCCCGTGTAATTATGTCTATATATAGTGTATCTCCTCTTGTAAATTTAATTTTATTCTGATTAATCATATAATAGAGAATTCTCTCTAATATCTCGGTCCTAGTTCTCTCTGATTACATGGTATCAGAGCCTAGGGTTTATCGCCGTTACTGTTCATCGTCGGAGTTACTGTTCATGCAGGAACCCCCCGCCGTCGCCGGAACCCTAGTCCGCCGCCGTCACGCCGGCGCGTGAGCCCTTTTCCAGCCCCCGACGACCTTCAACTTTTAGGGTTCTGGTGGAATCCCCATCAGGTTTGTTTTCCGGCATCTTTTTGGTCTAATTTTGTTGTTATCTAGTCGCAACAGATCTGATCTCATCTGTTTGGTCAAACTCTGTTAATTGCTATTTGTTTAGTCTGATTTCCTTTGATAATCTGTCCCCTTGGGTGTTCGTTTCTGATTTGATTAATATGACGAACACTGATGATAAAACCTCCGGTAGTACTCGTGTTCCTGACATAATTTCAGCCAGTAGTAAAGTTACTGAAAACAAGCTTAATGGTAACAATTACTTCGAATGGATCAAAACGATTCGTTTGTATGTTCGAAGTATGGAAATGGCTTCCCATCTGGAATCTGACCCTCCCGCTACGGGTAATCGTGACCTTTGGTTACAACAAGATGCCCGTATGTTCTTGCAAATTATAAATTCTATTGAGCCCTCCGTTTCAACTTTAATCAGTCACAGTGAATATGTGAAAGAGCTAATAGAATATCTTGACTTCCTGTACTCCGAACAAAGTAATATTTCAAGGATTTACAGTGTATGTAAGTCATTCCATCGTGGGGAACAACAGGACCGATCACTTACCGCCTATGCCATGAATTCAAAAAGATATATGAGGAAATGAACTCTCTTCTCCCATTGAGTACTGATGTGAAAACTATACAGACTCAAAGGGAATAGATTGCTGTCATAAGCTTCCTGACTGGCTTACGCCCAGAATATGATTCCATCAGATCTCAGTTCTTAAATGAATCCGTGATACCTTCTCTACAAGAGACTCTTGCTCAGGTTCTTCGGCATGAAGATTTTCAGCCTACACCATCTGATCATAATTCGGCTTTACTTAGCCAAGGTGGATACCGTGGTGGTTTTCGAGGTGGCTATCGTGGAAGGGGTAGCACTAGAGGAGGCCACAATGATCGACCAACTGATTTTAACTCAGACGTAGAGTGCTACTACTGTCATGAACTTGGTCATATTAAGTTTAATTGCAAGAAACGGCAGGTTAGAAATCAGAGACTCTCCTTAGCACATGCTGCAACTACATCAGATGACACAGCTATGAGACACAAAGAGGAACCTCATCTGGTAAATAAGCACCCCGCTGCTTCCACTGCTATGTTTGCTGAGACAGGTAACTCTGGCAAATGCTTTGTAACATCCTCCTCCAAATGGGTCATTGATTCAGGTGCCTCAGACCATATGACTGGTAATTCCCACCTTCTCCTAAATTTCAATAAACATGCATCCTCAGCTCAAGTCACAGTAGTTGATGGATCTGTCTCCCAAATAATTGGGTCTGGCACTGTTAAGTTGTCCCCATCTGTCTCGTTATCCTCAGTCCTGAGCCTACCTAAATTTTCTTTTAACTTACTGTCTGTGAGCAAAATTACTCGCACTTTGAATTGTAGTGTCTCATTCTTTCCTGGTCGTTGTGTCTTTCAGGATTTGCAGACGAAGAGGATTATTGGTAGAGGACGGGAGTCGGATGGCCTATACATATTTGAACCACCCAAACCATATTCCTTGGCAAGTTCCAGTTCATCATCTCCTTTTGAAGTTCATTATCGACTAGGTCATCCTTCCTTACAGAGTCTCAAGAAGTTATGTCCTGAATTTTCCCATTTACAGTATTTACAATGTGAGTCATGTCAGTTTGCCAAACATCAACGTGTTCACTTAAGTCCTAGAGTCAATAAGCGGGCTGCGTCCCCATTTCAATTAGTACATTCTGATGTCTGGGGCCCATGTCCTGT
>NC_037540.1:27607803-27617482 GCF_001531365.2 Cynara cardunculus var. scolymus | reverse complement strand
AACAACAGGCTACTGTGTCTTTGTGGGAGGGAATCTGGTATCTTGGAAAAGCAAGAAGCAGAATGTTGTATCAAGATCAAGCGCTGAATCTGAATACCGTGCAATGGCTCAAACTACTTGTGAGTTGATATGGCTGCGTAATCTATTGGGAGAGATTGGATTTAATCAATCTAAACCGATGAATTTATAGTGTGACAATGAGGCAGCCATCCATATTGCAAGCAATCCTGTATTTCACGAGAGAACTAAGCATATTGAAATAGATTGTCATTTCACTCGGGAAAAGCTTGAAGATGGATCTATTTCAACCTCTCATGTCAGAACTAGCAATCAATTAGCCGACGTCTTCACCAAAGCATTACCAGGAACCGAATCACATCTTTTTGTAACAAGCTGGGCATGATCAATATATATGCTCCAGCTTGAGGGGGAGTGTTAATTAAGTAACCTGTTGAAGAAACAAGGATTCAAGTGGCAAAAGGCAGCTGATGTGGCCTTCGAAGAATTAAAGAAGACATTGACTTCAGCCCCGGTTTTGAAGCTGCCAGATTTTAGTCAGCCATTTGAACTTAAAACAGACGCATCGACCAGGGCGTTGGGGCGGTATTAATGCAAGGGGGACAGCCGATCGCATACCACAACCAAGTTTTGGGTCCGGTTGCTCGACAGAAATACATATATGAGAAGGAACTCATAGCCATCGTATTTGCTATAACAAAGTGGCGACCGTACTTGATCGGAAGGAAGTTCGTTGTAAGGACAGACCAACAAAGCTTGAAGTTCTTATTGGAGCAAATGTTAAAAGACAGAGATGATGCGATTGATTTGCTACGAATGTTCTTAATGAAAGCACAACACAAAATGAAACAACAAGCTGATGGGCATAGGAAGGAGGTAAATTTTGACATTGGAGATACGGTTTTCTTGAAGCTTAGGCCTTACCGACAAAAATCTTTAAGGAAAAGTAACAAAAAAAAGTTGTCTGCGGGCTTTTATGGACCATTTAAAAGTGGTAGGCAAGGTGGGAAGGGTGGCTTATCGCTTGGAATTGCTAGCATCTACACGACTCCATCCAGTGCTTCATGTCTCTCAGTTGAGGAGAGCAATCGGACAATGCACCTCGTCAACCATATTGCCGAATCAATTGAATGACGATATGGAATTTATATTAGAACCGGAAGATGTCAAGTACGAACAAGACAGGATGGAAAACAGGAGGCATTAATCAAATGGAAGAATTTACGTTCGAAGCCTCATGGGAAGATTGTGAAGTGTTGAAGATGCAATTTCCTTCTTTTCATCTTGAGGACAAGATGCAAGTCATGCCGGGGGGGGGGGGGGGGGTATTGATAGACTTCAGAGTATAAAGACATATTCAAGAAGGAAAGAGAGGAGAGATTAATAAGATAAAGATGAAGCAAGTCTTGGATAAGTCATAAGTCCTCAAGTTTACATATAACTATCTTATGTTTATTTTAATTATTTTATTTGTTTTTCTTTAGGATGCGTTTTATTCTACTATTCTAGGAGTCTTTTACTTGTTAGTTTAAATACCCTCATTGTTTACCTTTTTGGAAGATAGATCAATTTATTATAATTCAATTCTCTACGATTGAATAGGGAGAGACTGCAGCCTCTCGAAAGCTGTAGGGTTTTAATACTCTAATCTTGGCAACCTTTTACCGACTCTTATCATATAATTCGTTCAATGATATCAAGTTTTGTGCTTATGTTCAAACTACATTTCAAACTTCTCCTAAAACCCTTGGGGGCTGTTTGGTTCGCCGAATTCGAAGGAATTTGATGTAATTGAAATGACAAACTCCTTTGACCAAATGTTTAAACAAATTAATTTATGACATTTAGGGGCCATTTTTATTAATTGATTATTATAAAACAAATGTTTTCAACATATTTTAAAGCATTATTACACAAAAATCCCGCGAAATACCAACAACCGCCCACAAGATTTCCAAATCCCGTGTCTGAGGGATTTCAGTGAAATCCCGGGATTTCAAATCCAAGCAATCCTTCAAATCAAACATAGGATTGGAATGGAATTGAATTCCAAATCCTATCCAATCCTACAGACCAAACCGGACCTCAGGGCCCATTTGATTTACGGAATGTAGTGGGATTTGGAAATGGATCCCATCCCAATCCTGCATTTGGTTTAAAAGGAAGTCCATAATCGGAACCCCAAGATTTCAATGAAATACTACACACATTGGATTTAGAAATCTCATGGGTGTAGTTGGTACTTCACAGGATTTCATAGGAGTTCTCTGTAAAATGTTTTAAAATATATTAAAAACATTCTTTTTGTAATAACCTACTAACAAAATATAATTTAATTATTTACAATTTGTTTTTATAAATTATTTGTACATAATGGAGTTCAATTCCATTCCACAACCTACAAACCAGATACACCAAAAAGTCCAAATCCTTCCACGATGTCAAATCCCTCAAAAACATTCCGTTAAACCAAACACCTCTTGATTAGAAGTTTGATTATAACGACATTTTACTCATGATAAAAGATATAGGGCTTCATTGGAGCTAGTCAGCTGAATAAGCACCTAGCATTAAGTTGTCCATTTCGAAACATCAAGATACACCAACCTAGATTATCCTTAAGGTCTGCTACTTTACCCTTCGGGGTGGAAGACAGGTCTGCATACAAAACCCCCCTCCAAAAAAAACAACATCCGAGTGGGATATATTGGGTTCATTTGGTTTCGTTTCCATGAAACGACATCCCAATGGCTAATAAGAGGTCAAGATTTGAACCGAATCAGTACTCTTTTAAAGAACGAAAAAGCAAGCCTGATGATTCTAGATGGAAAAAATGCCACAAAGTTTGGTTTAGTTCCTATTTAGTGTAACAAATATTCTTTTTTCTCAATCAATGTAACGAAGTTTCCTGTACCCATTTTGACTGCTAACCTGATGATTTTGTAACATTGATGACGTGAGCCCCATTTACCGCAGGCTTATGAAATGTTTACGAAAAAGTTGCGGCGAAGTGGACAATAAACTTGACAATCACGTCACTAAATGCTACATTAAATAGGAAAACTTGAAAACTTTGTTACATTGATTGATAATTTGTCAAACTTTGTGACATTAAATAGGACATATATTGAAACTTTGTTATATTGATTGAAAAAAAAAATTGTTCATTACACCAAATAGGAACTAAGATAAACTTCGTTGCAATTTGATGCATTTTTCCCTTCTAACGTCAAAACATTAAAAAACATTTGGGAAAAAGAATTACACTCATATAGGCTCTCTAGGATGCAATTTCAACGCTACCGCCCTCATAGAAAGGTTCCGGTACCACATGTAGGCACCTCATGACCAAGAAAATATTCCAGATTTACGAAGTTCGTTGTCCCAAATTCTTTATGGATCTTCTCCACTAACAATAGAATCGTTAAAACAGAACTTCAAATACAACACAAGATGATCAAAAGCAAAATCGATTTCTCAAAAAGCTCAGGGAAAACTTCCTCTAGGCTGAGCACTTACTTAAGACTCTAAAAAAACCTCCTCAAATGAAAAACTTTTGTGGCTGATCTTTAACCAGGTTGATCCAAATTACTGGAACAGGATATGTTCTAAGGCTCATACCTCCGTATTCTTAATTCCTAAGAAGACAGAAATCAGGTCAATCAATATATAGATTTTCCCGGTAACAATATTGAAAAATGTAATCTTGATAACAAACTCATGAAGTGCCAAAGCAATCTCAGCAAAGGACAAGGTGAACCAAAGACATTTTGGCCAAAGAACTAAAAACACCCATCACAATCCTCATCAAAAGCCTAAGAATGCCAAGTTTAACTAACACAGCTTTCAAGCAAGTTATACGTCCATCAGAATTAAACTGCACCATACACCCACTTGTATGCAACAGAATCCTTCTTAAAGAGGCTACAAGATCTAGAGTATGAGCCCATGCCTAGAAGCCAATTCTTTGGAAGGAGCCCATGTCTAGAAGTCAATTCTTCACCTTGATAGGATTCAATATCCCATGAGAGAAAAAGCCAAAAAGAAAAAGAATTAGTAGGAAAAAAACCTACTTACAGTAAAAAAGAACTATCGACCACAAACGACCATCTTTAAAGAAAACTTAAGTTTTTATCTAGTTTCGGCAATCTTCTCTTATTTTTGAAGACCATCCATTAGTTTTCTTTCTACTTCTTTTCATGTTTTATATTATTGGATTCCACGCTTGTAACTTCATTTATTTTTACTTCACATTTAAGCACATGCTATTGTGTATATCCTGGAATTGGCACAGCAAACATAGCAGGGCATTACATTCATTTGATTTACATTATTTAGTTTTAATGTTTTAGTAAGAAAAATTATTTATTTCTTGAAATATCAGTCTCAAATTTATACTTATTTGTTATTTGTTGTTTATGTCTGGGTTTTAAGTCTTTCTATTTATTTTATTTCCATTTATAAATTTTTTATATAAAATTGTGAAATTCTGATTTTTGTTTATAAATTGTATAATCTTATATCCATTTATAAAAAAAAAATTGACTTTTGAGTTTGCAACCTATGACTTTAACTGTCATATGTGTTTCATATCATCCCTCACAGTATTTGTATATAATCTTGATATCAAACATCTTATATTTTACACATTAGAAGTTTAAATAAGGTGCATAGTGTGCTTAATAAGATATGGATGCAAGTACTTGATTTCATTTGTTGATTTAGAAGAAAAGTAAGATGTCTATCATAGGCAGTTGAGTTATAAGGTCATAAATGCATATTAGATAGTGGAGCTACAGATTTCATCTCAATCACAAACAAGATAAAGGGCATAAAGAGTTGTGTCCGTTTGTTTCTTTCACCGAATTGAAATCCCTCAAAATCAAAAATGTGGTGGACTTGCAAAAGAATTGGAGTAAAAGGGTTATATCAGAATGTTTCAACAGTGATAAGCCCTAAAGTGGAGCAACACATGGGAGTTAGAATCTAAGTTTTTTTCTTTTTAAGTGGTATCTGCAACCCGAAGGCACCACTAATCCATGTAGTCTAGAACCACCCACACAGTCTTAGAACCACAAAGTGCTCCCTATGGGAGGTTGGCATGACCAGACAAAGAGGAACTACCCATCTTATTGACACAGGGGATTGCAGCCGAGCTAAGCCCTTTGGTTTCAGCAGAATCTAAGTTAAAACAGAGTACAAGTGACTTTAATCGAAACCCATTATACACAAAGAACCACATAAAGCGCAACAGACAGAAGAGTAGTGGATTAGACACGAAGGAAAAAGAAACCGAACTCCACAAAAGTAAAATGGACAAAATACTTTGGTATGTGGCCTTTTAAACAATAAAAGGAATATTGTTAAGCTGCTAATGAGTTGTAAGAATTGCATCTTCCAAAAAATAATGACGCATATGTTAATGAATCATGAGTGTGTCTCATCTTTAGAAGTGGTCAGGCCAGCTTGTGCACACCTTAACTAATTCCATGGGGCCCTGAAGTTAACAACCGGGCAAACCTCCAGTGTCGGGGCCTCGAAATTGGTGACCAATGGAAAGCAAACTCAAGGCCTGGTCAGTTAAGCTACCCACAAGGGTTATCTCTAGAAGCGTTCATTTCATGTAATATTAATACCTTCTGGTATTGTTGAAATGCATATACACGAGAGCAGTTATGTAGCATACTACCGGAGTTCATAAGGATTGTAAAATCATGATAAAATTATTCTTTTGCATTATTAGTTAGAACAGCTAATTATGGTTCCATTAAATTAGTTCTTCACATAAGTGGAAAAGTTCAAAAGAAATAACATGAAATTTCAATAAATACATTGAACATACTATAGAAAAAATCATCCACAAAGAAAAGAAAGTATCTAAAACCAAAAACAAACTCAACACGATATGAACTTCCTCCTTAATCCATAGTTTGACTCTCAAACACATCCTCTACCATGATCATTGCCTCACAGTGTCACATGTTGGTGGGTGGTTTTGAACTATTAACATCTCACAACAAATCACTAATGTTTCCAACCATAAGGATACTATAAAGGAAGAGAGTGGTGCACGAGTCAACAGTATAACTAAGACTCTATCTAGTTCACACTTAGAACATACAGTTCTATCCATAGTCAGCTAATGCATTAAGAGTACCTAACTAAACCAAACCAATCGTACCCAGTAAATCCTACTTGAAAGTAGGGTAATGGGGGATGAGATGTACCCCAAAGAGTACAGCATTTGTTTTCGTGAAGACCCCCGGTTTGTGCAAGAGTGTGAGCAAAGAGATAGCATGAATAAATCAAGAGTAGCTAAATGGTGATGGAAAAACTTGTTATTGTTATGTTTTAGTGTTCAATTCTATAGCATGTTTTGATGTGCCTGCCATGAATCAATATTGATTATGCATGCAATTATTTTAACAACTCAATTATTTAATTACAGAAGTGGTTCTACTTTTAAAAGATGTTTTTGCCCCCCTCCCCTCTTTTATTACACTTTTTCCCTGGTCCCCAATTTCACACCAGATAACACTAATGCTCTCTTTGCTGCTAAGAAAGATCCTAAATCTTTGATTTTTAGTGCCAAAGTTAGCAACTTTCAAATGCAAAATTGATAATGTCACACAAAACAAATATCGAATTTTCAAGCCCATACACCACATATCCGAAATGTGATTGCCTCCCTGTCAATGGGGCCTATCTTTGTGTGTCCCAGATAAAAAAAAGTACCAATCATTGTAACAAGATCTGTTTTTTGTGTGATCACACAAATACTTTTTCTCCATACATATATATATGATATATATATACACACACACACACACAAAAACGACTAAAAAACATGGATCATGATTCCATCCATGAGAGCAGGGCACTATCTGTGGCTATTCCCATGAAAATGAAACTTCTTTCATGTCTTGGCGCACTAAAACCCATTAAACTTCAAGATAAACGATATGAAATCATAACAAAATCTTATCAGCAAGAAACCCCAAACGCAACGGAACTTCAGTCACTTTTGCATCCCAATCACACACACCCCACAAAAGAATCAATTAAGAATTAAAGATTATTACAAACAAAAGTAAAAAAAAAAAAAAAGAGTTGATAAGAACTAAGAACATGATTAATTCAAAGTAAAAAAGAAAAAGAAAAGGGTTTGACCTTTCTTGACCAGCAGTGTCCCAAATCTGAGCTTTGATGACCTTTCCATCAACATTAAGACTCCTGGTAGCAAACTCGACACCAATCGTTGATTTTGTTTCTAAATTAAATTCGTTTCTAGTGAACCTGGAAAGAAGATTGGATTTACCCACACCAGAATCGCCGATTAGAACCAATTTGAACAAGTAATCATACTCATCTTCAGTTCTATATGCAGACATCTCTCCTCCTCTTTCAGCCCCTTTTTTGAAAGCTCCGGTCTGGGAATGGCAGCAGCGACTGTTGTCATCGTGTGGGCACATGTTGGGTACATCAAGGTGGTGTGTTAAATTACCATTTTACCCCACACACCCTGGACACTCACCCTCACCCTCACCCTCACCCTCACCCTCACCCTTTTGTCTAAGGTTCTAATTTTGATTTATATATGTTATATGTATAGTTAGGGGTATTTGAGATTGTTTATAAAAATAATTTATTAACTTATTTCGGTGTGATGTCAATAACAAGCATCTTTGAGTGTTTGGATAAACAACTTATACCGGTGTCAAACCGATAATAAGAAGTTTTTGAAGAAGTTAAACTCTTCTAACTTATAATAAGTTGATAAGTGTTTTTGTAGAAAAACACAAGTTGTTTCAAATAAGCAATCTCAAACACCCCCTTATTCATTCTTCTGAAGCAATAGAGATCAAAAATATAACATTTAGTGATATTGACTAGACAGTGTGAACTAGTTAAAGAGAGTTGTTTTATCCTGGGGTAGACGTTATTAACTGCGACATAATTAGCAAAGCGGTGAAATTCTCCTTAAAGAAAGTGACCTCATCGACAACTTAGCAACCTAGTTTGATTATTTTTTTCACATAAAGATAGTAACAATATTTTGAAATTTTAGAATTTACAGTAACACAAAAAAGAGTTGGGTTTTCCAACACTTGAAATTTCGGAGTCGACTTGAGGGTACAACTTTTTTCCAACTGTCCTCATCAAGAAACTTGTATGTGTCAGATGGATTTATGTTTTGTTTCATGTAATTACCTATGAGTGTCTTCTTAAAGTTCTTCCATGCTTGACTTGCAACCAACATTGTATGTTTCTTCAAAGTTTCATCTGTTAAATCCTAATGTTGCTATTTGATCAAAATAAATCCGTCAAGCAATCAATAATACGCACTTCTTTAAAATTTGATGAAAGTACATATAAAACGCTATATTATATGTCTTAACGGTCATCCACAACTGAACCTTAGCTACTTTGTCAACTTTGTGCTAATAAGGGTCGAGAATTGAAATCCTTGATTTCACCTCCGATCCTACCCAATTACAATACTTTGTCAGATACTACCTTATTGCTCTTAAAGTTTTGGGGTCGATCTCAATTGTATGATCCGTAGATTTTCTCACTTTGTCCAACGATGTCACTCCTCAAGTTCAGGTTGAGATCGATATAGCATAGGATGTGTTTGCTACTGAAATGTTAGGAACAAGACAAAATATTGAAAAGTTATTTGAAGAAGTGTGTACACCCTCAAATCTGAAAAGAGCGACTAATTAAAACAATTGATAAAACATCAATTAGGGGATGATCATCTTTCTAAATGTCAACACTTAATTACCTATAATAGCAATCTAAGATTTTAACACCAACAATAAATAATCCAAACCTTACGCGAAGTCTAGATTTATGACGGGTGTTACTCCGCCGACTCTTTGGCCTTAAAAACGCTGGTTTTAAGAATGAGTGATTGCCCTTCTCCAACCCTTACTGCCCAACCTGACAGCGGACAGCTAATGCATTTTATCTCCAAATACGAAAGACTTCCCCGAAAAGCTAAATCATTCTCGTGCCTCTAACTAGCACTCAACTCCATCATAGTGTTGCTAGTACGACCCCCCCCCCTCCCCCTCCCCTGATGCACATGCTGACAAATAAAAATGATTAGGATTAACGCCTAGTGAGCTCAAGCAGTTTCACCTTTAATATAAAATGGTAAAAACTGAAAGACTACTTATTTAAAACATAGTTTCTCAAATAAAACGTTTTTACCATAAAGCAACATCTTTCTAAAATTCATCATGTTCGTGATGAAAACTCAATAAATACAAACACTCATTTTAACATGAAAGTAAACCCAATACTCACACAAATTATTAAACCTAAAATTATGGGTAAAACTCTATTGCCCAAAACATCAAAGCGTGGGTAAGGTTCAATACCCAAAACTATAAATCATGGATAAGTTCAATGATACCAAAACCATAAATAATTGATACATTCCATACCCATAACAACATGGAAAACATGGACAATATATTATTTAGAAATAACACCTTTTCTGTACAAAGGAGACCCATATCCACAGAATGTGGCTAACATAAAAGTAAGACACACACACACATACACACATACACACACACACACACACATATATATATATATATATATATGTAGGGTATATTTCTTTTACAACCTTGTGCATTTGTACAAC
>NC_037540.1:27604032-27607698 GCF_001531365.2 Cynara cardunculus var. scolymus | reverse complement strand
ATATTTATGGAATATGAATAGAGTTTATTAATTATGATTAATACTTTATATTAAGAAACAATTAATTGATTAAAAATTGAATGGTTGAGATGAGGRTTGTATAGGGTGTAGGAATGACAAAGGGTGTAGAATAACATCAAGTTCAACCACTCACAGTCTAAAACCTACGTCATCCACTGATCTTGGATATACTCGTTCACTTGACATTATTGCATCTATGGCCTCACGATCATCAAGTTCAACCACCCACAGTCTGTACTTGAGTCCTTCGTTACAACTCACTCGGTCATCAAGTTTAACCACTCACGGTCTGTATTTGAGTCCTCCATTATGGATCACACGATCATCAAGTTCAACCATCTACAGTTTGTACCTTGAGTCCTTTGCTAATTGTAAATATTTCTTGCTAGGGATAAATGATAATGGTCTCATTCTAAAACCAACAAGCCGACTCTTATGCCTATGGATTCATTGCATTACAATATAAATCACATGACTGCAATTGAAGACAAATGCACTCAAAACATATATATGATATATAATTTGTATCTGATCTAGCAGATAGTACTGACATTCGAACCTAGCATTACAAAGGAATTTATTGGTTCAAGGTTTCAAATCTTAGTCACATTCAGGTTTGTAGCTTAGATAGTATGTTGGGATCAAATCTTAGATTATGATTATCCTTCATCTGAATGGAAGAATCCGATTGATTCATTAAATGCTCATTTCAGTCTTGATTTTCAAGAACTCACAAAATACTCTATGTAGTTATTAACATCTGATGTTCCTACTTCAAAAAAAAGTATAAGTTGGAACCGATCTATAGATTATATTTCTGAATAGATAAATAAGATTTTTCTTGTAGAAGTCTTGCAACTATTTGTATTGATCTAAGAACAAAAATTCTTCAACAAAATCGAAGACTAGTAGAAATGAGGTCAAGATCATCACCATAGTGGATTGGTTTGTCATCTGCCGAAAGAAGATCAATACAAGATAAAGTCAAATTGTTTTTTTTTTTTTTTTTTGACAAATACTATTTCTGGTAAAACGAATTTGGAGTATAAACTTATTCAGGTTCACCAACTCTACCCACTCTCATCCTAGTATGGGAACCTACTTAACATGTCAATAAAAGTAAGTTCTAAAGTACTATTTAATAGTACCGTACTTTCTTTAGTATTCCCTCTACATATAGAAGTATGGGACATGTTAACAAATGTCTACATCAACTTCAAAGGCTGAAATGAAGAGTACAAACATGCATGGGTCAGCGAATCAAATAAAGACATACGTTAAAGTTGGCAATCAATATTTAACGCAATGGTGGTTATAAAAGTTCATCATTGTCATATGTTGCAACTTACTCGTTTTGAAAGAACTTTTGAATGATAGTTCATTAGGTAAAATTGGCATCACAATGTGAAGGACTACTAAGTACTTCAGATCTGAAAGAGTACTTTCTTCTTCGACTCTTTCAGTTATTAGAAAACTTGTCACCAGTCAGATTGTTTAGGATTAGGTCTTACCTTCCTAGCTTCCGCAACAAATCTGTAATTCTTGTTTTAGTACAAAATATAGAATTAAAAGTGAAAATTTGTTGTGTTAGTATTCAATCCCCCGCCCTCAACAAACATATCATCTATGTGCTTTGAACAAATGAAGGAGTTTAACAAAGTTCAAATGAGTTGGAAGATCATAATATTATTTGCAAATATCTTAACAATGAAAAGTGTTTTTTTTGTTAAAAGAACTTGCTACGAAAAAGACAACCATAAAAAGTTAGAATCAAGCTTCCATAGATCACAAAAGAGTTTTAGAATATCAAATTCCCAGTTGAGTTCATGGTCTTGGCTTTTCATCATCTTCATAAGACTCGGACAAACTGACAAATGATTTCACCTACTCAGGAAGATCATCATTTTCAAAGCATCATTCCTTTGAATCTTCAAAATATTGTGAAAAGAAAGAATTTTTTTTGGATGGCTTTGTTCATACCTTTCATTAGAAATGGGTTGCTATGTGTTAGAAGAAAATGAGTATGAATCTATCGAGTCCACAAATCATCCCACTCAAAAAGATTTATGCAAAAGAGGCAAGAATAATGAAAAGTCCTTTATTCCCAAATGGACAAATGAGATTGGCATTCTAGGTTCAAAACCGTCTGCCTTCATCAACTTTTTCTTCGCAAAAGAAATCCTCAATTTCAGAACTTTCAAAAGAGATTTCACAAGTTTCTTAGACCATCTTCTTCTAGAAGTGATATAATTGTGGAAAAACTTTTTTACTAACATTGTTCAAAATCAATAATGGGTTGTTATTCCCTGCTAAAAGACTATGCGTCAGAAAAAGGATCTTTTGTTCACAAAAGTAGCTTAAATAATGAAATATTGCTTCAATTATTAAATCTTTCAAATTTTTAAATGGTTAAGTAATGTAGTTAGATTTATTAGATTCATTTTTTTAAAGAAAATTTTGACTAATCGGATGTATTATTCTTCATCGGATTGAGGTTCTTCATTCGTAATCAGATGTACTATCCATTACCGAATTGAAGTTCTTCACTCATAATCGGATGTGCTATCCATTATCGGACTAAGGTTATTTATTCTTAATAGTATCATTCAATGATGTCCTTTTGAAAGAACCATTCATCTCATATGGTCCAAGTTGTTTCTTTGTCCATCTGACAAACTTTCACTTATTCAAATAATTTCTTTATTTTCTTCTCTCACCCTCTCATCGGACTTAACATTTATTATTCCCAAAGAAACATGAATCCGTAATGTCCATCCATTAGATAAAACCAAGAGGTTTAGACATTCTACAGAGTAAATCATGATAATTGTCAGCATTAGACATGGGAAAGTGGTTTTCGAGATAAGACCGTTCACTCAACCGCCACAATATGTCGAATCAACTGAAATCTCATAATTACATATTTTATCTTATGTCAGATCTTCTCAAATATAAATACCCAAAACGCTAATTACTTTCTTCTTCACTTACGTTCAAACCCTCTGAAATTCTCTTGAACCTTGAACTTTTCTTCTAATCTCCAAAATTCTTATTTCCCAAATGGCTCCCAAGATTGTTGGATTTGTCCTATCTGTTGAAGATATCAAATTCTCCTCATTGAACTACACTGGCTATTTAGAAAAACTTGATGATCACCCAGACTATCACCACATGATAGATTTCTTATCTAAAAGCCTGTCAAGCATGCCTTTACGGTTACTCCCTCAACTTCTTAGATGAGCACCTTTCCACTTGGTAATTTTTGGTGTTCGTGTGTTTACTCGAAGAAGGGTGATTCAATCATCGCCTATGTTGTCACCGATAAGGATGTCATCATCAATGTCTATGGTATTGCTTGGGTTTTTCAACTTGCAACATCTTCATCCAATGTTTGTGAATAATTGTGCTCTGATGAAGAACTTGAAAATGTTCTTCAAATATCATGGAGTATTAATTGAAGGACAAAACTGCAAAGCTTTAGGAACAATTCTTCTCAAGAATATGTCTAGAGTATGGCATTACTTTTTTACTTATTTGGTGCAATGCCTTAGTTCAAAGGTAGTAGGATATGACCAATCTCCAAGTAATGTTTCTAAACTTGTTGGTCCCGTAAGGGTCTACAAGAAGAGAAACAGTTTGTAGAAG
>NC_037540.1:27601516-27603187 GCF_001531365.2 Cynara cardunculus var. scolymus | reverse complement strand
CACAAATACAACGTGAAAGAGAAAAAGGATTATCATCAAATCACTGAGAGAGAGGATCAACAATCTCCCCCTATTTGATGATAACAAGATAACATAAAGATGGTTATCTTATCAAATAATAGTAAGGAAAAAGTTACATATAAAATACATGTCCCTTTTTACTATTTTGGGGTCTTTTTCAGTTTGGTCAGTCTCAGCTTGAGAAGTTTTCTTAAGTTATATATAAGAAAATTACAAGTACGGAAACTGAAACTGAAAGCTTATTCACTGACTTATAGACTGTCAGTGAATGCGAAAAGTAACATTGAAACTCATAGAATTGTGTCCCTATTACTTTTTTCAGGGATCTTTTTCAGTGAAGTACATGGAATACTCATTTATTAATCATATGAAATATTACAAGTATTACAGTACATGTCCATAACAGAATATAAGTATAATCACTGAAAAGAGATATAGTACATGAAGTTACAAGGAAAAGTGGATTGTTGTTACAAAGAGAATCTTATTCTAGAACACTTAGATCTACGTAACCAGGTACATTTTCACCAAGGTTTCTTCGACGTAGGAATTCCCTTCGTATCTTCAGATCTACGACTTTTCCAGGCATGCTATCATCTATCCAGAGCAAGAGATAAACTAAGTGATCCATTGGACATAGATGTAGCTCTGACATTCTCTGAAATCTGACTTCACCTTTATAGTCAAGAAATATAACTCCTAACTCAGGTTTAAAATGCACAGAGTTGGGTGTATAGGGACCCTTATCTGGCAAGTCAAGATTCAACATAGAAATGTCTATACTCATATGACCCTTCAGGACTTCATCTAAGGAGAACCTTGTTTCATGTTCGTTCCTTAGGAATGGTCCATCATTAGGATCAGAGAGCTTTAGTTTCTTCTTCCCACCTTTCTTCACAGTTGGCCGGTCAGGGACCTTGACATACCTGGACATCGTTTTGATGAGCTCGTTGATGGTGTTCTCGATAAGTGTCTTGTGTCTCGACTTGGATTGCTGAATGACTTGTTTGATCTCCATCCATTCGTTGTATCCATAGCGGCCAAGGTAGGAAGGGTACTCGGTAACGACATCAAGATTGTCCCTGATGATGAGCATTGAGACCAGTGTTCCACCGTCTTTAGATCGTCCGCTGATGTTGATGCTGACGCTGATGATTGGGCGAGGACTGAGTCTCTTTTTCAGTTTTGCTTCGCTCCATTGCTTATTCTTATCCTCTAGCTTTAGCTTCTTCTTGCGTTCAGCTTCTGCCATTGAAAGAAGTCTAGCTTGGGCTTGGACAGGATTCACTGTTTTCTTGGACTTTTTCTTAGGAAGGACTTTAGCAGCTAGTGACTTGGCTAGTTTTAAGCTGTCTTCAGTCTGCTTCTTTTGAAGTTCTAGCTCTTCTTCAGCCCTTTATACCTCGAGTCTTTCAGCTTCAGATAGGAAGTCAAACTCACCACCATTAGAGGTACGAAGAGGAATTTTTACTCTAGTCTRGTCGAGCGACTCCTTTAGCTGAGACATCTGCTGGTCTGTTGGAGCAAAAGAGATGGGTTGATCAGATACCCACTCCAGTCGACCGCAGGTTATTGATGGGATATGAAGTTGATATTCTGAAGTGATCACTACCTGAGAGGTAGAGTCTTCAAACAAGGTTTGTTGAGGGC
>NC_037540.1:27592022-27601416 GCF_001531365.2 Cynara cardunculus var. scolymus | reverse complement strand
TGTTACTTCATTACATATAAATGAATTACTTGAAAAGCAAAATTATACTAATCTTTTATTGAAAATTGTTGGTGAGCAACTTTTTTCTATTGAGGATAATATTTCCCTCATCCTTCAAAAACTTTCCAAAATCGAAGAAACTCAGCAAAAGAAGATTGATCTTCCTTCTATTTCTGAGAAAGTTATTTTAACTTCAAATACTATTCAGCCTCCTCCTGAGATAAAAGATTTTAAACTCAAATCTCCGGCTGAAGATTTTATGCAACAGCTTGATTTAAAGCTCTCTCATTTGCATATTACTAAACCCTCTCTTTCTATGCTCAACAAGGATTTTCATTTAAACTCGCATTCTGAAACTCCTCAACATGACCAGATTGATGGCCAAATTCATAAAATGAAATGGGCCAAAACYCCTAGCCTTAATAAATATTATTATAATCGTCCTACTCCGATRGATGTTCTTCATGAAGAACAAGAGTATATCATTAACAATAGTTATAATGGTAAATGTATTTATGAGTGGAGTCTTGATGGTTTCACTGACAAGCATATTTATAATATGGCTCATCGCATGTTTATGTATAGTACTGTTTGTAAAAACACTGGTAATGCTGATAAAAATATTGCCAAAATGATTATAGCAGGTTTTACTGGCCAACTCAAAGGTTGGTGGGATAATTATATTCCCCTGTAACAGAAAAACCAAATTCTTAACTYGGTTAAGGATGAAGATGGTCAGGAAACAACAAATGTTGTTTATCCTTTAATTCTTACTCTTATAGAGCATTTTACTGGTAGGTTCTCTGCTGATTCTGAAAATATTAGAACCCTTATCAGTAATCTCCGTTGCAAGACTCTCTCTGAATTCAGATGGTACAAAGATACTTTTCTCTTTCGTATCTTTGAGCTAAAAGACTGTAATAACAGTCATTGGAAGGCCAAATTCATAGACGGTATCCCTCATCTTTTTGCTGAAAGAATTCGTAAGGTTCTTAAAAAAGATGGTATTTCTATTCAATATGATGATTATACTTATGGTCAGTTAATCAGTACTTGTATTGCAGAAGGACTTTCCCTTTGCAATGACTTGAAATTAAAGCATCAAATTCGGAAGCAAAATTTGCTTGAAAGAAAACAACTTGGTGATTTTTGTGACCAATTTGGTATGGAGGTTCCTTATAAGAAACCTAAACGAAAATTTCACAAAACTCGCGATAAAGAGTCTAATTATCGCCATTCTAAAAAACGTTTTAAGAGAAAATCTTTTAACAAAGATTTGCAAAATTCTAACAGAGCTGAAGACTCTAAAAAACCTGATTTTGCTAAACCTAAAAGGCATTTTAAGAAATCCTMAAGTTTTAAGAAAAATAAAACTATTTGTCAAAATTGCGGTAAGATTGGCCATTCTTCAGCAAATTGTTGGACTAAAAAAAAAATAGTTTAAATATTGATCAAAGTACTAAAGATTCTCTTTTAAATATTTTTCTGAATTTTCAAAACTCTGATAGTGAGTCTGATTTTGATTCGCCTTCTACTTCCGATACTAGTGTCCATGACATTCATAATGAAGACTCTTATCTATCTTCTAGCTCGGATAGTTCTTCGTTCTCTCCTTGTGACACATATGCTATTGGTCAGCCTTGTGCAAAAAATTGTCTTAATGTTATTCAAAATAACCCTTCTTCAGACAATAATGATGAGTTTTATAAACTCCTTTCYCAATTTCAGGATCTCAATATCAATGTTTTAACTAATGAGAATGTTTTAAAACTTTTACAAAAAATCAAAGATCCTGTTATTTGTTCTGAAATTCTGGAAAACCTTGAGTTTGATAAACCTAGTTCTTCCAATCCTTCTCCTCCTATCAATAATATTGATTATTCTATGAAAGAATTAAATCGTCTTCTTCAGCATAAACATTCTTTTTCTGCGAACATTTCTGTTACTGACCTTCATAAGGAAGTAACTCTTCTTAAATCAGAGATTGCTGCTCTCAAAGAAGATAATATTCTTCTTCACAAACATCTTGCCATAGTTTCKGCAAGTCAAGATCTTTTAGTCAGAAATGCTACTTTTCATGTTCCTTCTAAGGAATCTGAACAACAKGAAGCTGAACATATTTCTCCTTCCTCTTCTACTCTGCATACTGATAATGCCACTCTTTCTACAATCAGTAGAATGATTACTCAAAAATGGTTTACTAAAATTACCCTTCTCATAGACGACCATTTTAAAAAAGATTTTCTCGCCATGATTGACAGCGGTGCTGATTTAAACGTTATTCAAGAGGGACTTATTMCTAGCAGGTTTTTTGAAAAAACTTCTTGTTCMCTTTCCCATGCAGGCGGTGGTGCTCTTGACATCAAGTTTAAACTTTCTAATGCAAAGATTTGCAATCAAGGTTGCTGTATCACAACCAGTTTTCTGCTAACTAAGGCCATTTCTCATGAAGTCATTCTTGGCCTTCCCTTTTTATATCAACTCTATCCTTTAACTCGAATTGACGAGCAAGGTCTCACAGGTACCTTTAACAATAAAGCCCTTACTTTTAACTTTATTGACCAACCGGTTAAACGTTTTCTTGATCTGCTTCAAGACCGTATTGATCGTAAAACCTTTCATCTTTATTCTCTTAAAGAAGAAATATCTTCTTTAAYCATTGACRAAAAACTTTCTAATCCTCGTCTCAAATCTAAAATTGATTTTATCCATAATGATTTTTCTCTCAGTATTTGTAATGATCATCCTAATGCTTTTTGGGATAGAAAGAAACATATTGTTTCCTTACCTTATGAGGATGATTTTTCTGAACTTAATATTTCTACTAAAGCCAGACCTTGCCAGATGAATTCTGACTATCTTGTTCTTTGTAAGAATGAAATTTCTAGTCTTCTTGACAAAGGTCTTATCAGACCTTCTCAATCCCCTTGGTCTTGTACTGCTTTCTATGTTAATAAACATTCGGAGCAKGAGAGAGGTATTCCTAGATTAGTAATAAATTATAAACCTCTCAATAAAGTTTTAAAATGGATTAGACATCCTATTCCAAACAAGAAGAATCTTCTTGACCACCTTTTTCAAGCTCTCATTTTTTCTAAATTTGATTTAAAATCTGGATATTGGCAAATTCAGATTGCCGAAAATGATATTTATAAAACGGCTTTCAATGTTCCCATGGGACATTATGAATGGAAAGTAATGCCTTTTGGTTTGAAAAATGCTCCTTCTGAATTCCAGCAAATCATGAATGACATTTTTTATCCTTATAGCAATTTTATTATTGTTTACATTGATGATATTCTTGTGTTTTCCAAAGATATTGAGAGTCATTTTAAGCATCTTTGAAGGATGAGGGAAATATTATCCTCAATAGAAAAAAGTTGCTCACCAACAATTTTCAATAAAAGATTAGTATAATTTTGCTTTTCAAGTAATTCATTTATATGTAATGAAGTAACAKAAAGAGTATTATCTTTGATAAGATTAGAAAAAGCAGAAAATTTGAAAAAAGAATTATTATTTTTCATGAGAAAAGGAGACTGAGGAGGATAAATAGTGGATTTAACATCTCCATTAAGAAGTTGATAATCCCTTTGAAGAACATTTATAAAATGCTTCACATGAATATGAAAAAACCAAGGAATAAAAGAGAAGGTCTCATTTTCCTTAGTACAKAATGCATAGAATTCTGCAGAGAAATTARCAATTTCTTCTTTTGAAAAGTTTTCAATATACCAAGTCCGAAAAGGAGCCCATTTCGGATTACCATAATAATCCTTGCAGACAATCTGTCTAGCAGGAGAACCATGAGTGAAATYAATTTTTCCCTCACAAGTGACCCAACTTCTTGTAGGTGTGCAAATCATCAAAAACTTAAAGGGTGAAGTCGGACATAGTCTCTATAATCCTTTGAGGTTGCCTAGCACTAAGGTTACCTATTTGGTTAACCTGATTATTATGAACAATACCATTTCTATGAACTCTAAGTTCATCATTTGGTTGTTGAGAAGAAGCTTCAATATGCTCTTCTTGGTCCAAAGGTTGAGTTYGGTGGTCTGAATTGTCTCTTAGATAAGAGGTTGAGGCCCTAGAGGGCTGTGATTGACTGACTTTGCAACCAAAAGGAGAAATATAACTATGGTTACCATGAGACAGAGAGTGAGATCTTAAAAGAGGTCTCTTTTCTGAATAGGTACTCCGAGGATCATCAAACTGAATATAAACAGTTCCATCATYTGTCTGGGTGATATTATTAAAATCACTCTGAACAATAGGTTGTCTAGGAATGTTTCTAGCAAGAAACCATCCTTCTGGGAAAACTATTTCATCCCATTTGATAGATCTCCGGGTTTGAATCTTAGATCTATTAAAATTGGTTTCTATAAGAATAGTTTMATTAATATCCTTGTCAACTCTTTTACATCTGGGGTTAAGAGTAAATAAGGGTTTGAAATATATTCTATAACATATACAGAAAACTTCTGTTCCTGCAGCATAGTTATAACCATGAGTTTTAACATTTAATGTCAAAGCATCCAGAATATTATAAATAAAAAATATTATATAATATATTAAAGTATACGATGGAAAGTATATATATATATATATATATATATATATAATTATAACTTAATATATATATATTAAATAATAATAATTAAATATAATTAAATTGATTTGATGTTTATGACGACACAATTTCCAATAATTCCACACCCCTACTAAGGGGGTGCCATTAGCACTCCCCAACATAAATGATCAAAGGCTACTTAGGGGTGGCATTAGCACATGATAGGGGTGCCATTAGCCACCCCCTTTAATCATGGTTCAAGTTTCAAAAAGAATTTCACACCCCTATTAAGGGGTGCCATTAGCACTCCCTTTTTTTTATTATAGCAATCTATTTTTAAATTATTTTTTATTAAAGTATTTTATTTTAAAAATTTTATTCATAATAACAGTATGTAATTTTTTTATATTTGAATTAAAATGACATGTCACAAGTTATCAGGTTTTCATTTTTGTTATTGTCCATGTTAAATGTCCTTGAAATTTTACTAACGTGACATTTCTTATTACATCATTATACTTTAAAAAAATTGATTTTACATATTACATAATAAATATGTTAAATGCATTAAAAAAATTTTAATTATTCATTAATATAACAATATTAAAAAACATTTATAGGAGAATATAAATATTTTATACAACTTTTTATACTAAAAATATATTTATATTTTAAAGAACGCTTGTTTAATTCTAGTGGTAAAAAGCAACCAAAATAAAAAAATTTACTTGAGATACAACTTAATAAATATATTAAATTAATTAGACTTTTTGAATTATTCATCAATATAAAATATTAAGAGAACTTGCAAAGTTCAATCTATCCTGTTAATATTTGAAAAACGTTAAAAATATGTATTTTTAAATAAAAAATAATATAAAAAGTATTACGTTTTTTTACAAACAAAATATTTATCTCAAAAATAAGATATCATTTTATTTAAGAAATATGATAGTCTGAATGTAACCCCCGAAATTTCGTTAAATATATAGGTTTTATTTTCCATTCCCGAAGTGTTAGAACTGAGTTCCTATGAGTACTCGTGGTGTAGGGTATTGTAGGGACCTCAACAATGTTGAACATGGACTTTTGTGACACAAAACAGTAGGAGACGCGGCTTTCATGCGGCTAAAACTGCAGCTTAATCGCATTAATCATTGTTTGTGCCCAATATATTAGGTGCGGGCGACTTTGATGTGGCTAAACCCGTGGTAAGGTCGCTTTAATTTATTGTTTGTGTCAGATTCAAAAGGGGCACGCGAGACCCTGATGCGGGCAAATCCACGGCTTGGTCATGCAGTCGACCTGGTCGACTAAAACCCCATTTTCCAGGGTTTCTTCTCGTTTTCGTCCTTATCACTTCCTAGAATGCAGTGAATCTATAAGCATAAAAGTCGATTCTTATACGTAATAATAGTTAGACGCAAGTATTAAACCACCGGAGGACTCAAACTATACATCGTGGGTGATTGAACTTGATGACCATGTGTCCCGTACACATCTTATTCTACCCAAAGAGTATTTCTTAAACGTTAGAGGACTTGAACTATAGACCATAGGTGGTTGAATTTGATGACCAATGCTCCATAATAAAATCTATATAACATTGTGATGTGGCTTATTCATGTGTCCCATCACTGTTAATGGTAAATCGGGTATCCCCTATCATCTTATGATGCTTTACTCCCTTCCACGGGTAAACAAAATTTAATTATATGCAATGTGTTGATTAAAGTTATGTTCCAGTTTTAAATGTTTTATAGTTTTATTCTATATCTATTTGTTTCACAAAAGCGTTAAGCCCGACACTTTTTCTTAAATGACATGTATACCAGGATTGCATAGCAGTGGAGCTCCCCAAGTATGAGCGGACCGAGGTTGTCGTTAGGGGCATTTTTGAGATGACACTTTTGGAGATACATAGCATTACACATTGATTAATAAATCTTGTGGTGATCATAGCGACACACGATATTAGTTTTTGCTTAGTTTGGCTTAGATTATCAAGGTGTTAGCTACATTCTCGTTTATTTAGTAAACGCTTACATTTTCCTCATCCATTGGGGGATTTTATTTATTCAAAGTACCATTTTCGTATTTATTTTTCTATATAATTTTGCTCCTGTTTCAAGAGTCTTAAATTAAAATATTTAATTTGCATACAATTTAATAGAGAAAAATGATTTTTTTTGAAAAAATGTTCATTTTAAATCGTTGAAAGGAAAGCGAGAAACCATTAAAAATAATTTGAAAGATGTTTTGGATTCACATCATCTTATTTAAGCTAGGTAAACAAAAAAAGTAATGAGTTAACCGGTTTAAAAGATATCAGGTTACCAATTGCAATAATGAGAGATTTGTCAAAATACTTTGGACAACTTCAAATATTAGTATTTTCGTCCAAAATAAATGGTCAGAATGAAAATAACGTACACTTTTAGAAATATTTAAATATTATACTTTTTAGTTAACTAAATAATATTTTTTTCCTAATAGAGAGAGAAAATTTCATAATTAAGGGTAAAATAGAACAGACGCTTTTTTTAGAGTAGACACTTATTTTAAGATAAACTAAAATAAAAACATGTATACTTAATTTGAGATTAAGAGACTAATGATTTATAAGAACTTTTTCATCATGGTAAATGATTAATAAGAACTATATTTATATTATACTATAAAACATCTGATAAGAACTTAAAAAAATCATTTTTTATGCATGAAGTATCGTTTATTGATGCATATTACTTAAAATATACTTAGGATATTCATTGAGTCCTAACAAGATACTATATTATTATCTTTATAAAAAATTGTATTATTAAACCAAAAATACAAAATGAATTAAGGAAATTACACAAAAAAAAAAAAGAAATTTTAAATACTTAATTTGTTACTAATATCGATATATTTTTTTCAAAATTTTATGATATCTTCATATTTATATTTTATTCAAAAATAAAGACATTATCGATTTCTCAAAACCACATAAAATCATATTATAACATCGACCGAGACAAAAAAAAAATGAAACATTAAAATTAAAATGTATTTCGTTTCATTGCACGAGTACCCTTCAAGTTTTTTTTATTTAATTTATTAAAACATTTTATCTTAGATTGTTTGAGCATCCACAATGTAAGTTCTTGTTTAGGTTCTTGTTGGAGATTTTAAAAGAATCTTCAATATGGACAAATATTCTTTTTCAACCACAAGTTTTTATTAAGACATAAGTGCTTGAGTTTGTTTCTACTACGGAGGTGTTTGGGATTGCTTATTAGAAACAACTTATGCTTTTCTACAAAAACACTTATCAACTTATTATAAGTCAGAAGGATTTAACTTCGTCAAAAATTTCTTATTACCGGTTTGGCACCGGTATAAGTTGTTTATCCAAACACTCAAAAGTGCTTATTACCGGTACCACACCGGAATACGTCAATAAGTTATTTCTATAAGCAATCTCAAACACCCCCTAAGTTATGTCATGAATATTATAAGAATCCAATTTCTTGTTTACATTTTTTATTTTATTTTGTTAAGATAACAATAATATGAATTTTCTTTGACAGATGATGCTCCACCATTTTAAATGTTGTTATTATTATTGTTATTATTATTATTATTATTCATTAATTCATCCCAGACAACCATATCTGAAAAGGGCAAATTGCATGAAAAAGTAACGTACTTTAACTTGATTCCTATTTTGGGTAACGTACTTTCAAAACTTTCATTTTGGTACCTATTGATAGAGCAAATTGCATGAAAAAGTAACGTACTTTAACTTGATTCCTATTTTGGGTAACGTACTTTCAAAACTTTCATTTTGGTATCTAAGATGTAAAGTTTTAAACATTTAAGTACCCGGGTAACTGGTTGAAATATTAACCGATTATCATGCTGATATGGCGAGTGATGTGATATCAAACTCGGTATTATTTGCTGACGTGGTCAGTGACGTGGATTTTTTAAAATCTAAAATTAGTCTTTCCGGGTTACCCGGGTACTTAAATGTTTACAACTTTACATCTTAGGTACCAAAATGAAAGTTTTGAAAGTACGTTACCCAAAATAGGAATCAAGTTAAAGTACGTTACTTTTTCATGCAATTTGCTCTATCAATAGGTACCAAAATGAAAGTTTTGAAAGTACGTTACCCAAAATAGGAATCAAGTTAAAGTACGTTACTTTTTCATGCAATTTGCCCATCTGAAAACGGCCCCTAACCCGGACGATTATAAATATTGTTCTTTTATTATTATTATTTCTCATCAAATCTGCACTTCTGTTTTTTCATTATTATTTATTGGTTTTTATATTATTATTCTTCTTTACGTTATTATTGTTATCCATTTTATATATTATAACCATTATTGATTACTTGTTATAATTAATATAATTTAAACAAATATTTTTTTTATTTACAATGATTATCATGCATTTTTATTATTTTATTATTATTATTTACACTTATAATAATATACATTTTTTATATCTTGAAAAATATATAGAAGAAAATTTAGTTGTGAAAATGTTTGTTGTTATGACTGATACGTGTTTACATTCATTATAGACAATAAGCGTGATGTTTTTATAACATTCACGATAAATTTCTTGTGAATTTTCTGATAAACGGTGCCTCCTCGTTTGTCCAACGGTTTACAACAGAAGTCAAGTCGTGCAAACCTGTCCGGAATATATATATATATATAGAGGTTGGTTCAAATACTAACCCATTTTTTTGTGTTAACTATGCTAACCAACATCAACCAATAATGTTCCATCTTTTAGTTAGGTTCAAATGTAACTCACATATTAAGT